>NC_090923.1:351365060-351668090 GCF_040938575.1 Ambystoma mexicanum | reverse complement strand
CATCGACTGCACCCATGTGGAATTGGTCGTCCCACATGCCATGGAGGCCCAGTACCGCAACCGGAAACAATTTCATTCTCTGAATGTACAAATGGTGTGTGACTCCAACAGGATCATTACACATTGTTGTGCCCGATTCCCTGGATCAACCCATGATTCTATGATCTTGAGGAACTCTACAATACCACGCTACATGGAGCGACACGCAGGGAACAGATCCTGGCTACTCGGTGAGTCTCATTTCATGCATGATGATGTGGGGTATGTGATGCGGCAATGACCTGGCAGGAAGGGGGGGGGGGTGCGTACGTAGCAATGGCATTCCACATGATTCGTTTATCGTCCACATACAGGTGATGCCGGATATCCACTGAAGAGATGGCTCCTCACACCAGTCCGGAACCCATGGGACCAGCATGAGGAGGACTACAACCATGCCCACTCACGTACCCGTGTAGTCATAGAACAGGCATTCGGCCTACTGAAGACTCGTTTCCGGTGCCTCAGCAGGTCTGGCGGGGCACTCCTGTACCGCCATGTGAAGGTTGCGAAGATGGTGATGGCATGTGTCATGCTACACAACATGTGCGTACGTAGAAATGTGCCCATGCCCCCTGACGCAGAACTGCAAGCACCTGAAGATGGTCATGATGAGGGTGGGGATGTGGCAGCACCTCAAGGAGTCTGCGAGGCACAGGAGGGCCGTGACATTCGTCAGCATCTCATAGATGCATGCTTCTAGCACTCACGCCTGGTGGCTGATACATGGACACGGGACTCGTGGCACTGTGTGTGTATGGTACATGCACAATATGGACTGTACGCCTATAATGGCCTCGTACACAAAGATCAATGTCCACACATCTCATTGGTTGATCGTGCATTGTTTGTGGCATATGTGATATCATGTTAAACACCCTATCGACCCGCCACCCAAGTGAGCCCAACACCCCCCCTCCACCCTCCTACCTCCCCCCCGAACACCAGTGTCCAGAGATGCTCATTGTCAGTGGGCAGTCGCTATTGCAAGCCCCCTCTGCGGGTATATGGGGCACCCCTGCCTGTGGAGCGCAGGTTCCTCCCAGATCTACGTTGGGGGCTGCCCTGGACGGAACTTGCAACGGATGATGTCTCTGCCTGCTCACGTCCATGCATGTCCCTAAGGGTTTGTGAGAGCTCAGTGAGCACACGGCGCACTGCGGCAAGTTCGGCACATACGTCTTTGGACGTCGCATGCAGTTCCCCCCTCAGGCTCTCGGTGCTTCTCTCCATTTGGACTCTCAGGCTCTCGGTGCTACTCTCCATTTGGTCTCTCAGGCACTCGGTGCTACTCTCCATTTGTGCCCTTAGTGTCTCAGTTGATGTTTCTATGTCTGCCTTAGTGCCCCCACATTCATCGGCATGGTCCTTGAGGAGCGTGGCCAGTTGCTGCTGTTGCACGATTAACTGGTCGAGGGACTGTTGCCTCTGCTGGGCCATGGCCATTTGCGGTGGTGTCACAGAGTGGCTGTTCGCCTCATGTTGCCCTGCCACAGGGCTTGTGGGGGATGGCCAGTCGTCGTCTTGTGGGTGCCCCTGCGTGGTATCCTCATGGTGTACGGGATGGAACAGACAGGGGGATTGGGACAGGTCATGGATGGATCTGACTTCGACATCCCCGTTTTCTGTGTCGGAGCATGCTGCCATTAATGCAGTGTCACCTATGGTGCTGCTGCCACCAGAAGCAGTGCCTACTGTGGCATCCATTGGGGGGACCTGTGGTGGTGGTGTGGGCATGCTGGCTGCTGGGGTGCCTGTTGGAGTTCCCTCCTCTGTGCTGCCACTTGATTTGTGCTGCTGCCGTGTCTTGATGCGTGCAGCTGAGGTGGAGGGTCTTTGGCCGTTGGTCTTGGCCCTCTTTGCAGGTGTGCTGGTAGGGGTGTCCTGGAGCTCGTCGTTTGGATCGGACCCTGTGGTGGAGTAAAGGAGGGCGAGCGTTATTAATGGGTCTGTGGGAATTGGAATGGCAATGTATCACATGCATCGGGGTGGTACCTGAGTGTGATTTGGGTCGGGGCCTTGGAGGTGGTTTCATTTGTGTGTGGAGTGAGGGTGCAGTTGTTTGGCAGCCTGCAGTTAGGGTGTGCCTGCTGCACGTGTAGAGGGTGTTTTTAGGATTTTTAATTATTTATGTATTTGATGTGAGTTTTGAAGTGTGCTATCAGGCCTATGTATGTGGACGTTCTCCTGGACATGTGTTACTGTTGCACTATGTGGGCACGTGGTACTTCACATGATTGGACATTGTGGTTTTGGCATTGTTTTATTTGGGCCACCTACCTGATTCTTCGGATGTCTGCACTCCTTTCTCCATCCCTCCGACTCCCTCTATGCTCTCCATTCCTATGGTGGAGGCACAGATTTCTTCCCAGGGGGTCAACTTGATGGGTGATTCCGATCCTCCCCCGGTGGCTGTGGCAATGTTGCGGTTGGCAGAAAGTATGCTACGGACGCGTATCCGCAAGTCGTCCCATCGCTTTCTGCATTGCTGTGGGTTGCGGGGTGCGGTCCCCACCGCACTTACCCGCTGTGCCACCAGGGCCCATATGGCCTTCTTGTTCGCAAGTGCCGTCCTGGTCATTTGCGTGGAGAAGACGGCGGCTGCATTCTCCTGGAGGGTCTCTGTGAGTACGGTGAGTTCCTCACGGGAGAAGTGGACCTGCCGCTTGCGGTCGCACGCTTTCTTCGCTACTTTTCCCATTTTTCTTGGTTTCACTAGGGTGGATGACGGGTTGGGATGTGTCTCAGGGTAGTATTTTTAATGGTTGTGTGGATTTAGTGGTTTTATAGGTGTACGGCGTGATGTTTCCCGTTCCGGGACCATGCTTTTACTTCCGTTTCCGTATATTTACGGTCACCGTACTTTCCGGTTGGCGCTCACTGCGGTGTCCGCTGAGATGGGTGGCGGTATTGCACCTAGGGCGCCGTACGGCGGCGGTGTGGGCCGTTTTGGGGTCATTTCCGCCATCGCGGACTTTGCACTTCCGCCATGGCGTGGTGCTCGTGCCCGATGGGTCGGAATGAGCCGCACTTTGCTCCATCGTGCAATGGCGGAAACGCTATTTACGCTGTGGCGGTCCGGTCAGTCACTTTCCGCCAGGGTCGTAATGAGTGAGTTTTGTCTCTGGGGGCCAAGGTTTTTAGTATGGTGTCATTCTTTTTAAATGTATTGTTGAGGAACAGTGTAATATACTGGAAAGCATTTCGGAAGTGGCCGTGACCATAACATCAGAAAAGGGTTGTTGGCTCGGTGATCTGAACTTGTGCTATGGCGACAACCTTTGCTCTAAGAAGCAAATCACAAATAAGGCTGACAAATAACACCATGTTGAATCTTGATGGTAATAGAATGGAGGATGAGCGGAATTGTGAGCAGCAGGCTTGTGCTGACTGTATGTTGCAGCATGAAGTTCCAGATCTTCACCCATCACTATTAAACATACACGTGAAGCCAGCATCTCCAGCATGCTCTACTTCATTTCTCTGCAAATCTTCTTTGACTAAAATCACCACATATTTTGAAAAAGCAATCAATCACTCCCCAGCGAGGAGGGGCTTGGACAAACCTACAGAAGATGACAATCCGGATACAGCTATTCTGGCTGGAATTCGAGAGATAGAAACTAACGTGACTGAGGGGGAGAATCTGATTGACATGTCTAAAGCCTAATCTGCTAGGACTGATTGTTTGACCATATTGTATCCAGTGCAGGAGTGGGGAACGGCCTTGAGGGGAATGGTAGGTAGGTTTTGGACAAAACGTGTCATTTGATTAGGGGGGCAAGTCTAATGCACCTGTGGAAATAGAATCTACAGCTGTGGGAAGCACTGACAAACGTGAGCCTGGGATTTAGGGACGAACATTCAAAAGCTATGCAGATGCTGGATAATTCACCAGTACTATATCAAAACTCTGCCTCAAGTGTTTTAGCTTCTCTATCCTCTTACATGTCCCAGGGTGAATGCAGGAAGAATCCCCGCAGGTGAGGAGTCCAAACGACCCACCTACTTCAATGGCAGCATTTAATTTTGCATCACATTGCCTCTTTAAGTTATATAAGTCCATGGAAGCAGAAATACAGGAACAATTCACAGGGTAATTCATAGAATTTCGCAGAAAAGTGTCGCAAGCGGCTGGCGCAGAGTGTCCCCGTGCGATTGTCTGCGCCAGGCACGTGCGCTAAAACCGATTTCCGCGCACAGCGTATTCATGGATTTCAGGCTCCCAAACCAGCCGTGGCGCAGAGTATCGCAGCGACCCTGCAGCAGCGCCAGTAACGCCCCCAAGAACGCCCTCGCGCAAGGAAAAGCCATCAAAATCGCTAAATCATCGCAAAGGGCTGCGCTAACCCTGGACCAGTCTACAGGGCTGCCAAACAAGGAACGCAAAGCGGGTAACGTGCATATCAGGGGTACGCGTGAAGTCATACACGCGATTAGCCAGGGTACGTGTATTACAGGGGTACGCGGGAAGTTCTACACGCGATTGGCCAGGGTACGTGTATTACAGGGGTGCGCGGGAATTATCACACGCGATTTGGCCTGGTACGTGTATTACAGGGGTGTGCGGGAAGTTCTACACGCGATTCGGCTGGGTACGTGTATTACAGGGGTGCGCGGGAATTCTCACATGCGATTTGGCCAGGTACGTGTATTACAGGGGTGCGCGGGAATTATCACACGCGATTTGGCCTGGTACGTGTATTACAGGGGTGCGTGGGAAGTTCTACACGCGATTGGCCAGGGTACGTGTATTACAGGGGTGCGCGGGAATTCTCACATGCGATTTGGCCAGGTACGTGTATTACAGGGGTGTGCGGGAAGTTCTACACGCGATTCGGCTGGGTACGTGTATTACAGGGGTGCGCGGGAATTCTCACATGCGATTTGGCCAGGTACGTGTATTACAGGGGTGCGCAGGAATTATCACACGCGATTTGGCCTGGTACGTGTATTACAGGGGTGCGTGGGAAGTTCTACACGCGATTGGCCAGGGTACGTGTATTACAGGGGTGCGCGGGAATTCTCACATGCGATTTGGCCAGGTACGTGTATTACAGGGGTGTGCGGGAAGTTCTACACGCGATTCGGCTGGGTACGTGTATTACAGGGGTGCGCGGGAATTCTCACATGCGATTTGGCCAGGTACGTGTATTACAGGGGTGCGCAGGAATTATCACACGCGATTTGGCCTGGTACGTGTATTACAGGGGTGCGTGGGAAGTTCTACATGCGATTGGCCAGGGTACGTGTATTACAGGGGTGCGCGGGAATTCTCACATGCGATTTGGCCAGGTACGTGTATTACAGGGGTGTGCGGGAATTATCACACGCAATTAGGCTGGGTGGGTCCTCACAGGTGTTCCCTGTACACCCTCCACGGCCCCTGCAGGCAGCCCACAAAACAGGGGACTACCCTGCACACCTGCTCATGTCCCCCTGCACCCCCACCCCCCAGCAGTGCAGGGGCAGCCTCCACCAGGCCCCCACCCATGTCTCCCAACACCCCCACCCCCCAGCCACCAGGGGCACCCTCCACCAGGCCCCCATCCATGTCTCCCACCACCCCCACCCCCCAGCAGTGCAGGGGCACCCTTCACAAGGCCCTCATCCATGTCTCCCACCACCCCCACCCCCCAGCCACCAGGGGCACCCTCCACCAGGCCCCCATCCATGTCTCCCACCACCCCCACCCCCCAGCAGTGCAGGGGCACCCTCCACCAGGCCCCCACTCATGTCCCCTATCACCCCCACCCCCCAGCCACCAGGGGCACCCTCCACCAGGCCCCCACCCATGTCTCCCACCACCCCCACCCCCCAGCCACCAGGGGCACCCTCCACCAGGCCCCCACCCATGTCTCCCACCACCACCACCCCCCAGCCACCAGGGGCACCCTCCACCAGGCCCCCACCCATGTCCCCTATCACCCCCACCCCCCAGCAGTGCAGGGGCACCCTCCACCAGGCCCCCACTCATGTCTCCCACCCCCCCCACCCCCCAGCAGTGCAGGGGCAGCCTCCACCAGGCCCCCACTCATGTCCCCTATCACCCCCACCCCCCCGCCACCAGGGGCACCCTCCACCAGGCCCCCACCCATGTCTCCCACCACCACCACCCCCCAGCCACCAGGGGCACCCTCCACCAGGCCCCCACCCATGTCTCCCACCACCCCCACCCCCCAGCCACCAGGGGCACCCTCCACCAGGCCCCCACTCATGTCTCCCACCACCCCCACACCCCAGCAGTGCAGGGGCACCCTCCACCAGGCCCCCACTCATGTCTCCCACCACCCCCACCCCCCAGCCACCAGGGGCACCCTCCACCAGGCCCCCACCCATGTCTCCCACCACCACCACCCCCCAGCCACCAGGGGCACCCTCCACCAGGCCCCCACCCATGTCCCCTATCACCCCCACCCCCCAGCAGTGCAGGGGCACCCTCCACCAGGCCCCAACTCATGTCCCCTATCACCCCCACCCCCCAGCAGTGCAGGGGCACCCTCCACCAGGCCCCCACCCATGTCTCCCACCACCACCACCCCCCAGCCACCAGGGGCACCCTCCACCAGGCCCCCACCCATGTCCCCTATCACCCCCACCCCCCAGCAGTGCAGGGACACCCTCCACCAGGCCCCAACTCATGTCCCCTATCACCCCCACCCCCCCGCCACCAGGGGCACCCTCCACCAGGCCCCCACTCATGTCTCCCACCACCCCCACCCCCCAGCATCCAGGGGCACCCTCCACCAGGCCCCCACTCATGTCTCCCACCACCCCCACCCCCCAGCATCCAGGGGCACCCTCCACCAGGCCCCCACCCATGTCTCCCACCACCACCACCCCACAGCCACCAGGGGCACCCTCCACCAGGCCCCCACCCATGTCCCCTATCACCCCCACCCCCCAGCAGTGCAGGGGCAGCCTCCACCAGGCCCCCACTCATGTCCCCTATCACCCCCACCCCCCAGCCACCAGGGGCACCCTCCACCAGGCCCCCATCCATGTCTCCCACCACCCCCACCCCCCAGCAGTGCAGGGGCACCCTTCACAAGGCCCCCATCCATGTCTCCCACCACCCCCACCCCCCAGCCACCAGGGGCACCCTCCACCAGGCCCCCATCCATGTCTCCCACCACCCCCACCCCCCAGCAGTGCAGGGGCACCCTCCACCAGGCCCCCACTCATGTCCCCTATCACCCCCACCCCCCAGCCACCAGGGGCACCCTCCACCAGGCCCCCACCCATGTCTCCCACCGCCCCCACCCCCCAGCCACCAGGGGCACCCTCCACCAGGCCCCCACCCATGTCTCCCACCACCACCACCCCCCAGCCACCAGGGGCACCCTCCACCAGGCCCCCACCCATGTCCCCTATCACCCCCACCCCCCAGCAGTGCAGGGGCACCCTCCACCAGGCCCCCACTCATGTCTCCCACCCCCCCACCCCCCAGCAGTGCAGGGGCAGCCTCCACCAGGCCCCCACTCATGTCCCCTATCACCCCCACCCCCCCGCCACCAGGGGCACCCTCCACCAGGCCCCCACCCATGTCTCCCACCACCACCACCCCCCAGCCACCAGGGGCACCCTCCACCAGGCCCCCACCCATGTCCCCTATCACCCCCACCCCCCAGCAGTGCAGGGGCACCCTCCACCAGGCCCCCACTCATGTCCCCTATCACCCCCACCCCCCCGCCACCAGGGGCACCCTCCACCAGGCCCCCACTCATGTCTCCCACCACCCCCACCCCCCAGCATCCAGGGGCACCCTCCACCAGGCCCCCACTCATGTCGTCCAACCCCGCCCACCCCCCAGCAGTGCAGGGGCAGCCTCCACCAGGCCCCCACTCATGTCCCCTATCACCCCCACCCCCCCGCCACCAGGGGCACCCTCCACCAGGCCCCCACTCATGTCCCCCCACCCCCCCGCCACCAGGGGCACTCTCCACCAGGCCCCCACTCATGTCTCCCACCACCCCCACCCCCCAGCCACCAGGGGCACCCTCCACCAGGCCCCCACCCATGTCTCCCACCACCACCACCCCCCAGCCACCAGGGGCACCCTCCACCAGGCCCCCACCCATGTCCCCTATCACCCCCACCCCCCAGCAGTGCAGGGGCACCCTCCACCAGGCCCCCACTCATGTCTCCCACCACCCCCACCCCCCAGCATCCAGGGGCAGCCTCCACCAGGCCCCCACTCATGTCTCCCACCACCCCCACCCCCCAGCATCCAGGGGCACCCTCCACCAGGCCCCCACCCATGTCTCCCACCACCACCCCCCAGCCACCAGGGGCACCCTCCACCAGGCCCCCACCCATGTCCCCTATCACCCCCACCCCCCAGCAGTGCAGGGGCACCCTCCACCCGGCCCCCACTCATGTCCCCTATCACCCCCACCCCCCCGCCACCAGGGGCACCCTCCACCAGGCCCCCACTCATGTCTCCCACCACCCCCACCCCCCAGCATCCAGGGGCACCCTCCACCAGGCCCCCACTCATGTCTCCCACCACCCCCACCCCCCAGCAGTGCAGGGGCAGCAGGCAGTCAGGCAGCAGCAGGTGGGAGCGTGCTCGGGGCTCTGGGGGGCAGTAGTTCGGCCTTCCGGGCAGGAGCGTGGTATTCCGTGTGCGTACGCGTGGCCAGCTTGGTACGGAGTGATTTGGCACTTGAAAATCCTGCACGTCAGCGTGAAAACCGAGGAAAGGCCCTCAGCACGTAAGCGCATCTGTGACGTGTCCCGCACGGGTGTTTCCCACACAGCACGTGATGACAGAGCACACGTGGAAAGACTGCACGTCAGAGTGTAATCGCGTGTGATTGGTGGAAATGGCCCTACACGCAGAAGTGACAAAGCGTGTAATTGGTGGAAATGGCCCTACACGCAGAAGTGACAAAGCGTGTAATTGGTGGAAATGGCCCTACACGCAGAAGTGACAAAGCGTGTAATTGGTGGAAATGGCCCTACACGCAGAAGTGACAAAGCGTGTAATTGGTGGAAATGGCCCTAGCGCGTACATGCCGCGTAAGTGACGCTGGACGTGTGGCCCTGTATAAAAGGTATGTGTAGAACACGTTTTCCTTGTACGTGCTTTTCGTGGAGAGCGAGTGGGTGAATTCTGTACTTCTTGTCGTTTCACACGCGATTTACTTCACGGCGTTTCAAGTTCGTATTCCCTGTTACCTCTGACAGCTTTTTCTCTTTTTTCGCTTTTACTGGTTTACCTGGGCCTGTTCCCTCAAACAGTGTTCCCTTCTACTGTTGTCCTGTCTCCTCAGACAGCGTACAAATCTTCTTTTGGCGGGGGTGTTGCCAACCAAACGTGCTCCTTTTACACGCTCGTTTACCAGGTAGACGGTGAGTCACGCACGTATCTAACATCTGTGCTTGCCCCGTGTGTAGCCTACCCCTTCAGAGGTCATTCTAGGCTGCGTGTGACACGCATACGTTCATTCTTGTGTTACTGGGTGCCACAGCGTAGTGCAGGTTTTTCTTTCTGCACACGTGGTCTAGGAGGGGTTGCGTGCACGTCATCTCCCTTTTTTGGGGCTCCTGTGCGTAGCGTGACCCGTCATCTTTCCCCAGGGGTTACAATCAGCCTTGCAAGAGCACTAGGGTACAATTACCATCTGGTACCCAACCCCTTTGACCCCCAATTGCCCAGGACAATAGTTTACAGCCACTCCCATACGCACATTTACATCAGTGCCATGGCTGGGAGGCGAGGATTCTGTAAGGGTGGCAAAGGTGGAAGAGCCACAAGTGGTGGCCGTGGTGGATCCGGTAGGGGACGTGGTCGTTACTTGCAGGGTGAGCCTGTCCCCCCATGTGTGGAGGACCAGTCAAGGGCACCCATAATCCCCCCCCCCTCCCGTTGAGGCTGATGTGGCTGACACCATCCATGCTCAGCCCTTGTTGGACCAGCCCATTGTGGCACCAGATCTGGCTGACTCCATGGCTGACTTCCAGGTCAGCAGGCCTATGACACGTGCGCTGGTGCACGTTGATGTCACCATGTCACATGCATCTGGGCCAGCAAGGTCATCTGCTGCACCAAGGAGGCAGGGCGGAGAGGCTGCAGGGGCAGCTGCGGCTCCATCCACCCCAGCCCTCACACACCCAGCCAGGACAGTGTCGGTCCTAGTCCATGCTGCTGACATTCCCCCTGACACCATCACACTAGAGCCAATGCCTGCACCAACTCCCATGCTGAGTGTGCAATCCCACACTCCTGATACAGAGTCCACCAGGGCTCCTGCCCCTAGTGTCCAGAGCGGCGCAGGACACTCAGGATCACCACCACCTTCCAAGCGGAAGAGGAAGAGTGCTCGTCCGGCACAGGCTGATGCCCCAGACACGGCTACACAGTCCGGCCCGTCCAGGAAGCCCAGCTTCACGGATGACAAACTGAATGCACTTGTCGAGTATGTGTCCGGACATGACAACGAGATGGTCATTGTTGCAGGATCCAAGACCACACCTGCACAACGCCAGGCACACTGGCAGACCGTTGCAGACATGGTAAGTGCCCTTGGAATCGTGAGGCGCACAGCCAATGATTGCTATAAGCGCTGGAATGACCTAAAGCGCAGGGCAAAGAGTCAGCTGGCCTCAAGTCATGCCGCAACTCTAGTGACTGGAGGTGGGTCTCCAGTAGTAGACATGGAACTCACTCCACATGAGTCAGTCGCTGGGACCTACGTCACGGAGGAACAGATCCAAGGCGTGGGAGATCTGGCTGATTACGAGGCATTGTCCGGTGAGTGCACATGCATGTGTGTGTCATCCATGTGCATGGTGTGTGTGTGAGGGCTTCTGTTTGTGTGCCAGGTGAGAGTGTGTGCGCCTGAGTCGTATGGGTCAGCCATGTGCTTCATGCAATACTTCCTGCGCAGCTGCATTTGGCCATAGCAGTATCCCTTCTGCCAACAGTAGACATCTAGCCCAACTGCACGCCAGTTGCCCTTGAAGTGTCACCTTGCCACAACATAGTTGCTTATTTTTCACTGTTCATTCAGTCAGATTGTTTGCATTCCCCCACTTTTACTAGGCATGTCGCTGTCCACTAGTCACATGTCTGACATGGCTATGGTAAAGTGGAGTGACTTTGTTACCTGGATATCATTTGTACACACATGTCCCTGTGCAATTGGACCATTTCAGACTGGCAGCTCCAGGTGAAAAATCTGACCTGTTAGAATTAGAAAAGCGATTACATGCGGGAACTGGACTGAATGAATAGGTGCTGCCCTCCTCTCCATCTTCACTCAATAGCAATGGTACATGCCATCTGTGTGATGGCATGTGTGTTTCACCTGGCAATCACAGGCCAATGTGTGATGCCACTGCCAGGCAGCATGCAGAAAATGTGTTCATCTTCCATCTTGGTGTCATCAGTGTGTGCCATTTGCCTGCACTTCATACGCAGTGAGGGTGCATGCATGGGAGGGTTTTAGTCATGTGGGACATGTGTCAATCAAGTACTGGTTCTCTTGCTTCTCAGCCCTCATTGTGTGCCATGGTGCTAATGCCTGTTTCCATTTCTTTGTTTTCATGTCTTTGCAGGGGAAGACGCACCTGATACTGCTGGGGTTGTGGAGATGGTGCAGACCCAGGAGGGGTCCGAGGGCCGACCAACCACCAGTGAGGGACGTGGTGTGGTGGTGGGGGAGAACCCACAAGTGCTGCAGGTCGTGCTCTCAAGGGGTGTCTCTGGCTGCACCTCCCCCGAGCTGTACTCAGGTGTTGATTCGGATGAGACCTACGTGCCGTCACAGGTGAGTGTTCCAGGGAGGGATTCTGTTCTGTCTCACCCACCTGCACCAGGGTCAGAACCCTCCATGGGGATGTCAGTGTTGGCAGCTACGCCTTCGGTGGTTACGGATGCAGGGTCACACTCCGCGACATCTGATCCTGTTCCTGGGCCAGCAGATCAGAGGGGGAATGCAGTCCTGCAGCCTCAGGCAGTGCCGGCACAGCAAGGCGCAGTTCGCCTTGCCCCAGACAGGTGTGGTGCCCGCCGACGTGGTGGCCGTACGCCACCCGGCAATACCGCATGGGAGCAATCCATTTACGGTATGGCAACCCAACAGGCTGCATCATCCGAGATGATGGCTCAGGCCATGGATAGGGTGGCCACTTCCATTGTCCCCCCAGAAAGGCTGATGGAGCGACTAGAGCAGGCAACCGACTCCATCTGCCAGTCACACAGGGAGGACATGTTGGGGTCCAACAGGGACAGGCGGGCGGCACTGGCGACTCTGCAGGAGGCCATCTCCATTAAGTCCCAGGGCCACAGGGAAGCCCTGAGGCAGGAGCTCCTTCACCTCAGAACGACTCTTGTTGAGCTTGAGGCTTCAACACACCAAAGGACAGAACAGCAGCTGGAGCGTCTCACCCGTACGCTCTCAGCTGAGATGCAGGCAACGAGGGCGGAGGTCCGGGCATCCCGTGAGTTGTTGCATGGGGACCTCCGCACACTCATCCTCCAGAACCAGACCTACCACACCCGCATGCTTGCAGCCATGGAGGAGCAGACTAGGGCCTTGCGTGGGCTGCCTCCCATAGTGCAACCACCTCCGGATGCAGCTGCACAGGGTGATAATAGTGACAGCAGTGATACTCCCACAACAGGGTAGCCGTGTGGGCCATGAGCCCATGGAGGTGTTTTATTTTCCCAGGATCCACGCAGGTCGGTACTGGTGTGCATCCTGTCCTCGGACCTCCTGGGTGGCCTCCCCAACCCCCCCGGGCCCATCAATGGCCATTTTTGATTGTTTCTTATTTTTATTTTTATTTTGATTTATTTTATTCCCTATTTTTTTGGGATGATTTGTTGGCTTCCGTGGTTCCTGTGGGCATACGCTGCATTGTGGCTGGGCACATGCAGGCTTGTAATGTATTTGGTTCAGATGCTTGGGTTTGAGTCACACACACCCCTCCTGCTTCCCGTTTCCATGGGCTTGCAAAGGGTGTGCCCAAGTGACAGTGAATTACACAGTGACCTTGGACTCCCATGAGCTGTGTGGGCAGTCTGTAGTCAATACTGTGTATACATTCCTAGTGCATATTGCTGTTGTGTTGTACACTGCATGTTGCATTGATGTGTAACTCATCTTCTGTGTCTACCTCCCAATTTGCAGGTCCCTTCCTCATGTCTACACAAGGACCTCTAGTCTGGAGATGGGGTCCATGTTGGCAGCAGTGCACCTACAACTCTACATGGCGCCAACACTGCACAGTTGGTAGTGGTGGGAGTGCAGGCATTTCCAGGTGGTGAGACTACTAATATGTAACATTTGTGATGTCATGTTAATGGTAGTACGTGCTCAAGTATGTTGTTGGTCCGGCATTGCTGTGAGCATTTCAGGTGTTGCAGGTTTCTAATAGGGACACTGTACATAGTGACACTAGTGTCATGTTGTGGGGATTACTTTGTTTACCTGCAATTAGCATGACATGGCACGGTGTGTCGTGTGGCGGTGCTGGGGTTGGGTTGGCTGACATGGCACTGTCCTCTTGTTGCATTTTGCAAGTGGGTATTCATTTTAGCTGCTTGAATGTGTAACTTCACAAAACTGCATTGGTGGTGTCAGTGTGGGTAGGGATGCACACATTGTGACACTTCCAGGTGAACAATCTCAGGCTGATATGGTATTCACGGTTCATTCTCCAGACATTCAGGATCAGTGTCAGGTTGAGTCATCATTGATTGTCAGATGGAATGTGCCAGGGCAGTGTGCACTCCACAGGGGTGTGATTTCTATGTAAAGTAATTAGCCACTAGCTGTGTACGGGCTGCCTCCCCCCGTGCCCTTTCCCCTCCCATGTGCAGCGGCTGTGCATGTGGTTGGGGATGTGGGGCCACCACCATGTCCACGGCCAGGCCCCGGCGTGTTGCAACGTTGTGCAGGACACATGCTGCCACTATGATCCTGCACACTACTGGGGGAGCGTATAACAGCTGCCCGCCAGAACGGTCAAGGGAGCGAAAGCGTGACTTTAGCACTCCGAATGTGCGCTCCACTATGCCCCGGGTCGGAATGTGGGCTGTGTCATATCTTACCTCGGGTGGCGTGGTGGGGTTCCGAATTGGCGTCATCATGTGGGGGCTGAGAGGGTAGGCACTGTCCCCTGTGGAGGTGGTGATTGGTATCATTGGTGGGGTTGTGACCTTGCTCAGTATCCAACATGCATGCATGTGCAGTGGCATACATACTCACCAAGCAGCCATGTATCGCCATGCCGCCCAGCTTCTAGGTCCCGGCTTAGGGTGGACATTCGGTAAATGAAGCTGTCGTGGGTGGACCCGGGATAGTTGGCATATACTGAGGTGATGATTCCCTTGGCATTACATGCTACCTGCACGTTGATGGAATGCCAGTGCTTGCGGTTCCTATAGATGTGCTCAGATGCCCTGGGGGGACGTAGAGCCACATGGGTGCAGTCGATGGCACCTAGCACTTTGGGGAATCGTGCCACACCGTAAAAATCCAGGGCGGCAGCATGCCTTTCTGCAGGTGTTCTGGGCAGGTATATGTGCCTGCGGACTGATGGGCGTGCAGTGATGATGTTCAAGACCTGGTGTAGGCAGCGTGACTGGGTGGCCTGTGACACCCCACCCACTATGGCACTTGTCCGCTGAAATGATCCAGTGGCTAAGAAGTGCAGTACATTGAGGACCTTCTCCAGGGGGCTGAGTGCTTGGGAGCACAGGGTGGGTGATGTGAGGTCATCCTCCCACTCACTCACCAGGTCCAGTATAATGTGTGGTGGAAACCTGTACCTCCCATACACCTGGTCATCAGGCATCCCGAAAAGGCTGGTTCTGTGTGTGAAAATTCTGGCCCTGACTATCCTCCTCCTCCTCCTTTGGTAGCCCACTGCCACTGCTGCTAGGAACGGTATGTTCATCCTGGCGTCTGAGCTTGTTATTGTTAAAGTGCGCAAATTTATGCTTTGCGCGTGTTCTAGGCGAGCGTGTGACCCGCGCACCCCTGGAATCCAGTTCCCAGTCCAATAGCGTGTGGAAATTCACACGCACCACGGGATACAGGTTCGCTGACGTACTTGCGTGTGTAAGTGCCCGCGCACCCATGAAATACACGTACATAGGCCAATCGCGTGTACGCGCACTTTTGTCCAATTACACGCGATGACACTCTGACGTGCAGTATTTCCACGTGTGCTCCGTCATCACGTGCTGAGTGGGGAACACCCGTGCGGGTCACGTCACAGACGCGCTTACGCGCTGAGGGACTCTGGTCCAATAGAATCGCGTATGCGTGCTGACGCGCTTACGCGCTAAGGGCCTTTCCTCGGAT
The DNA here is from genome assembly GCF_040938575.1 of Ambystoma mexicanum. NCBI lineage: Eukaryota > Metazoa > Chordata > Amphibia > Caudata > Ambystomatidae > Ambystoma > Ambystoma mexicanum. Next base: position 351,652,728 of record NC_090923.1, on the reverse strand, counting down.
TTCACGCTGACGTGCAGGATTTTCACGTGCCAAATCACTCCGTATCAAGCTGGCCACGCGAAAACACACGGAAGACCACGCTCCTGCCCAGAAGGCCGAGTTACTGCCCCCCAGTGCCCCGAGCAGCCTCCCACGTGCCATCTGCTGCTGCCTGCCTGCCTGCCTGCCTGCTGCCACCGTGCCCTGCCATTTGGTGCCTGCACATCAGCCATCTGCAGGGGTCCAGTTGCTGTGTCCACCCCTGCTGGAACTGAAGATTCCCGACTGGGATTACATCGCTCCACAGCCCAGCCCCAGGACCCAGTTGCCCACCCACACCTGCCTCTGGGGTTGCCATGTCGGGCACTTCCACATCTGGCACCAGTGGCAACCCCAGGCCAGAGGGGCAGAGGGGCACCAGCTTCACTGACACCGAAGTTGGTGTCCTGGTGGAGCATGTCCTGGGGCAGTATGATGCCCTCTTTGGATCGTCCCGCGCCAGCAAGAAAGGACGGGAGAGGATCTGGGCCGACTGTGTGGTTGCCATCAACGCGGAGGGGGTGGCAACCCGCAACGTCCTGAAGATCAAGAAGCGCTGGGAGGACTTGAGGTCCAGGACCCTTGTGAAGGCCCGGCGCCTCGTGGAGGGGGGCCGGGGCCGCATGAGTTCCATCCAGATGAGGGTCCTGGAACGCGTACGCCCAGCGCTCCACGCCCAGATCCTTGAGAGGGAGGCCCGTCTGGAGTTGAGCGGTAAGTGTCCAAGCATTACTGTGTGAGACAGGGCATGTTGCGGTGTGCTGGTTCTATGATACTTGCCTGTATGTGTGCCATAGGCCATGTATGCATGTATGTGTGCAGGGACATCATGGTAATGCATGTGCGACCAGTGATGTGTGACCCACATGGTTGTTGCATGTGTTCAAATGCCGCATGGGGAGCCCTATGCAGATTTTGAACATGAGAGCATGCCAGTCTCTGTACCTGGACATGGGTGGGGGTGAGGGATGGGTGCTGATGCCAGGTACATATATGGTAGCCATGTCTGTGTGCCTGACCTGCGTGTCTGTGACTTGTGCATGCCATGGATGCATGACACATGTGTCTGACAATGCACAGATTCAGTGAAGCAGCCAAATTACCCTTGTATCCGCTGTGTTTGGTGTGTTTGGGGCCAGATGGATGTGACTGAGGTGAAGTGTGGGCATGTGATAGGCATGAGCCATGATGCATGTGAGTTACATATCAATGAATGTTTCAAGAGTCCATTGGACATGCATGGAAATGTCCATGGCATGCACCATGCCTGTTACTGTGTGTGTTTTGCCTGGACTGACCCATGTGTTGTGGAGGGACATGATGGAAGTGTACTTTGACAGTGGTGCTCATCTGCTATTGCTTCCTGTCTAGGGGACCATTGTACAGTGCCCTGATGCTTGTGTTCTTTGTCTCCCTCTACGCAGCGGCTAGTGAAGAAGAGGGCGGAGACGGCGCTGTGGAGCAAGGCGGCGGGGATGCCCCCACGGCTGCAGCGGAAGGGGTGGGTGAGCCCCCACAGGGGCCTGCTACGGTGGGAGACGGTGAGGAGCCATCCAGGTTGGTGGTTTGCACAGAGGAGGCCGCCACTGGGGCACACATGGGGCCTGGTGGGGGCATCCCTGCTGGTGCAAGTGGTGCAGTCCAGGGCCTGGGGCAGGAGGCAGCACCGTGGAGGTCACCGTGGAGGGGCCTGTGCATGTCGCTGTCCCTGACCCTGTGAGTGCACCACCATGCACCAGCAGGGATGCCCCGTCCCAGGCCCGTCCGCTGGTAGAGGGGATGTCCATGTCACCTGACTCCCCTCCACCTGCGGACGTGGGAACCCCTGGCCGTGTGGAGAAGGTCCTGATTGGGGTCGCGATGCGCACGGCTGTGATTCGTGATGCCGTGCGTGCTTCCCGGGAGGAGGACGCACGTCATCACGAAGTGCACCGTGCCGACGTGGCCCAATTGGGATCGGCCATGTTCGGGGGTTTCCTGCATGTGTTGTCCAATCTGGCGGCCCTCTCCTCCTCTGTGCAGGCTATACACCAGTCGTTCTCCTTGCCGTCTTCCGGCCCAGATGCAACCAGGGCCCCCTGTGGACCTGCCCCGACCAATGCAGCCAGCTCGGTGGGGATCCCATCCCTGCCACAGTTGGGAGTCGGAGGTCCAGCAGGGGTGGACAACACAGCAACTGGACCCCAGCAGATGGAAGATGTGACAGCATCATCAGGCAGGGCACGTGCACGACGGCGTCGGTGGTTTCCATCAGCCTGGATGCCGTCGTGCTGGCAGAGGCAGTGGCGTCGGAGGCAGCAGCAGGCTCGACGTGGGAGGCATCATGGCTCGGGGCCTTCAAGATCAGAGGGGCAGGCATCGGCCGGAGGGCAGGGCAACCCTGGGATGGTGGTGTCTTCCGTGTGGGAGCAGTTGGTCCAGCGGATAGGTGCGGAGCGGCAGCGGGCGGAAGAGGAGCGGCTCACCATGGTCAGGGCGGAGTTCTCCATGCGTCGGGCGTTGAGGCGGGCTGAGTGCCTCGAGGAAGCTCGCAGGGAGTTTGAACTGGACATGGGGTTATCCCTGCGAGACCTCGGGGCCAGGACAGAGTCCCGCCTCCAGGACATCGACATGGAGTTCGATGATGCCCTGGCCAGCAACATCACCGAGTGAGCCGCAAGACTTGCCCGCTGCCTTTGTATATAGTTATTTAGTTAGTTAGTGTTAGGTTTCCTTTATTAATTTTTGTTTTTTTGGACCGCTCGGACAATGGCCACTTTTTTGTATATATTATTTTCATTAGGTAGTAGTAGGTTTCATTTATGGTGTTGGGCTCATGGACCCTGGAATTTTCGTGTATATAGTTTGCTTTTTGAAGAAACATTTTTTTTATTAATTATTGTGTTCACCATGAGGAAATGGTTTTTCATTATTTTACTTCCACATGATTTTGCTTTGGACAACATTTGTTTTTGGATTACTTTGTTTTTTTTATTTTTACATTTGTTCTCGGACATGGACCATTTATTTTGTTATCCCCATTGTTGTATGTTTGATTTGTTTACTTATTTTTCATCTTTAATACATGTTTTTTTAACTTTCACTTGTGGTATTTTCTCATTGGTTTCATACATGTCATGATATGGGTTTTGACATTCACTTGCACCCATTGTGTATGTGTGTGTGACGGACATGTGTTAATTTACAGACTTGCCATTGGGGTTGTATCATGTAATTGCATTCACTATGTGGGTGGATGCAATCCTTGCCTGGGTGTTTGTGCTGGGTATGCTGCCCATTACTGCCATGATTGAGTATCGTCAGGACCTGGGGGCAGGGGGACATGTGTGGGTGCCTGGTGGAGGATGCCCCTGGTGGCTGGGGGGTGGGGGTGGTGGGAGACATGGGTTGGACATGGGTGGGGGCCTGGTGGAGGCTGCCCCTGGTGGCTGGGGGGTGGGGGTGGTGGTAGACATGAGTGGGGGCCTGGTGGAGGGTGCCCCTGCACTGCTGGGGTGTGGGGGTGGTGGGAGACATGAGTGGGGGCCTGGTGGAGGGTGACCCTGGTGGCTGGGGGGTGGGGGTGGTGGGAGACATGGGTTGGACATGGGTGGGGGCCTGGTGGAGGCTGCCCCTGGTGGCTGGGGGGTGGGGGTGGTGGTAGACATGAGTGGGGGCCTGGTGGAGGGTGCCCCTGCACTGCTGGGGTGTGGGGGTGGTGGGAGACATGAGTGGGGGCCTGGTGGAGGGTGACCCTGGTGGCTGGGGGGTGGGGGTGGTGGGAGACATGGGTTGGACATGGGTGGGGGCCTGGTGGAGGCTGCCCCTGGTGGCTGGGGGGTGGGGGTGGTGGTAAACATGAGTGGGGGCCTGGTGGAGGGTGCCCCTGCACTGCTGGGGTGTGGGGGTGGTGGGAGACATGAGTGGGGGCCTGGTGGAGGGTGAACCTGGTGGCTGGGGGGTGGGGGTGGTGAGAGACATGAGTGGGGGCCTGGTGGAGGCTGCCCCTGCACTGCTGGGGTGTGGGGGTGGTGGGAGACATGGGTTGGACATGGGTGGGGGCCTGGTGGAGGCTGCCCCTGGTGGCTGGGGGGTGGGGGTGGTGGGAGACATGGGTGGGGGCCTGGTGGAGGGTGCCCCTGGTGGCTGGGGGGGGTGGGGGTGGTGGTAGACATGAGTGGGGGCCTGGTGGAGGGTGCCCCTGCACTGCTGGGGGGTGGGGGTGGTGGGAGACATGGGTGGGGGCCTGGTGGAGGGTGCCCCTGGTGGCTGGGGGGTGGGGGTGGTGGGAGACATGGGTTGGACATGGGTGGGGGCCTGGTGGAGGCTGCCCCTGGTGGCTGGGGGGTGGGGGTGGTGGGAGACATGGGTGGGGGCCTGGTGGAGGGTGCCCCTGGTGGCTGGGGGTGTGGGGGTGGTGGTAGACATGAGTGGGGGCCTGGTGGAGGGTGCCCCTGCACTGCTGGGGTGTGGGGGTGGTGGGAGACATGATTGGGGGCCTGGTGGAGGGTGACCCTGGCGGCTGGGGGGTGGGGGTGGTGGGAGACATGAGTGGGGGCCTGCTGGAGTCTGCCCATGGTGGCAGGGGTGTGGGGGTGGTGGGTGACATGAGTGGGGGCCTGGTGGAGGCTGCCCCTGCACTGCTGGGGTGTGGGGGTGGTGGGAGACATGAGTGGGGGCCTGGTGGAGGGTGACCCTGGTGGCTGGGGGGTGGGGGTGGTGGGTGACATGAGTGGGGGCCTGCTGGAGTCTGCCCATGGTGGCAGGGGGTGGGGGTGGTGGGTGACATGAGTGGGGGCCTGGTGGAGGGTGACCCTGGTGGCTGGGGGGTGGGGGTGGTGGGAGACATGAGTGGGGGCCTGCTAGAGTCTGCCCATGGTGGCAGGGGGGTGGGGGTGGTGGGAGACATGAGTGGGGGCCTGCTGGAGTCTGCCCATGGTGGCAGGGGTGTGGGGGTGGTGGGTGACATGAGTGGGGGCCTGGTGGAGGCTGCCCCTGCACTGCTGGGGTGTGGGGGTGGTGGGAGACATGAGTGGGGGCCTGGTGGAGGCTGCCCCTGCACTGCTGGGGTGTGGGGGTGGTGGGAGACATGAGTGGGGGCCTGGTGGAGGGTGACCCTGGTGGCTGGGGGGTGGGGGTGGTGGGTGACATGAGTGGGGGCCTGCTGGAGGGTGACCCTGGTGGCAGGGGGGTGGGGGTGGTGGGTGACATGAGTGGGGGCCTGGTGGAGGGTGACCCTGGTGGCTGGGGGGTGGGGGTGGTGGGAGACATGAGTTGGACATGGGTGGGGGCCTGCTGGCAGGTGCCCCACAGTGCTGGGGGGTGGGGGTGGTGGGGGACATGAGTTGGACATGGGTGGGGGCCTGCTGGCAGGTGCCCCACAGTGCTGGGGGGTGGGGGTGGTGGGGGACATGAGTTGGTGTTCATTAGTTCAAGGAGACATGTGCCTTTGCTGGGGGGCATGCCCATGTTGGGTGGGCTGCCTGCGGGACATGACCAGGGATGCAGGGTAGTCCCCTGTGGTGTGGGCTGCCTGCAGGGGCCGTGGAGGGTGTACAGGGTACACCTGGGAGGACCCACACTGTCAAATCACATGTGGGACTCCCCGGCACCCCTGAAATACACGTACCGTGCTGAAATCGTGTGTAAAACTTCCCGCGCACCCCTGAAATACACGCGCACAGGCTATTCGCGTGTGGAACTTCCCGCGCACCCCTGAAATACACGCGCCCAGGCTATTCGCGTGTTAAACTTCCCGCGCACCCCTGAAATACACGCGCCCAGGCTATTCGCGTGTGGAACTTCCCACGCACCCCTGAAATACACGCGCCCAGGCTATTCGCGTGTGGAACTTCCCGCGCACCCCTGAAATACACGCGCACAGGCTATTCGCGTGTGGAACTTCCCGCGCACCCCTGAAATACACGCGCCCAGGCTATTCGCGTGTGGAACTTCCCGCGCACCCCTGAAATACACGCGCACAGGCTATTCGCGTGTGGAACTTCCCGCGCACCCCTGAAATACACGCGCCCAGGCTATTCGCGTGTGGAACTTCCCGCGCACCCCTGAAATACACGCGCCCAGGCTATTCGCGTGTGGAACTTCCCGCGCACCCCTGAAATACACGCGCCCAGGCTATTCGCGTGTGGAACTTCCCGCGCATCCCTGAAATACACGCGCCCAGGCTATTTGCGTGTGGAACTTCCAGCGCACCCCTCAAATACACGCGCCCAGGCTATTCGCGTGTGGAACTTCCCACGCACCCCTGAAATACATGCGCCCAGGCTATTCGCGTGTGGAACTTCCCGCGCACCCCTGAAATACACGCGCCCAGGCTATTCGCGTGTGGAACTTCCCGCGCACCCCTAAAATACACGCGCCCAGGCTATTCGCGTGTGGAACTTCCCGCGCACCCCTGAAATACACGCGCCCAGGCTATTCGCGTGTGGAACTTCTCACACACCCCTGGAATACACGTAGCCCGCTCCCCCAGGCCCGATCGCGTGAGGAACTTCACGTGAACCCCTGTAATACACGTAGCCCGCTCCTCCAGGCCCGATCGCGTGTGAAACTTCACGCGAACCCCTGAAATACACGTAGCACGCTCCCCCAGGCCCGATCGCGTGAATAACTTCACGTGAACCCCTGTGATACACGTACCCTGCTGAAATCGCGTGTGAGACCACCCCGGTATACACGCACACGTATTTTTTTCAGCGGGTGTCCGTGTTTGTGGGTACCCCTTTGCACGTAATTTTTCCTGGAGGGCCACAGTATAGGACATTCATCATGGCAGTATATAGGTGCTATTTGTTGGCGCACCTTTTGGCGCACATTTCTTACAGCCGCAGAGACGCTACCGCCTGCTTTCTTGTGGCGGTCGTGTTTGTGCCTGTGCGCTGGTTTGAGCGTGCGCTTTTTTCCCCTATTCTATTCCATGAATACGTGTTGTAGGCGAGTGTGTGGGCGTTCCGCGCACTTGTGCCCTGTACTTCCCCCGTGACGCCCACGTTTTGGCAAGTTGTTCCCCATTCCGAGTGTTACGCCCGTGTTCCGCCTACTTTTGTTGCGTGCGACGCGCTATGTGCGAATTTCGCTGTGGCCTGTGCGATTTTCGCTGTGACCTGGCGCACGCTGTTAGATGGCCTGTGCGCCAACGTGCGCCGCGCACTTTTTTATCGCACATCCGCTGGTTTTCTCGCGCACGGCCTTCCATGAATCGACGTGCGCTGCTTTTCGTGCGATTTTCACACTTGCACTGCGATTTTTGCTATTCCACTGCGATTCGCACGTTTTTGCCCACTTGCGCCGCGCTAATTATTCCATGAATCGGCCTGTCAGTCTATTAACAACTGCAGCCACAAAAGTGGCTGGGACGGAGGGTTTCCTGATGGTCTCATATGCAAACGATAATCTTTGATGCAAAAATGTAAGGGACCCATTCAACCTAAAGCTGCCAGTGTATATGTGGCCAATTCTGACCCCATAAACAGGGATGTATCACTGGTGGAGGTGTTGGCAAATAGAACAGGAGAAGCTTTAACTGGACAGCAGCAAAGAGTGAATTTACAAAATCGACAGGGGGAAGTCCAGGAAGCTCCTGTGAACATCTTGTTGACGGCTACGGAAGATACACAATGAATTAGAGAGGATGTAGTGTCAGATAATTATCGCATCTTTAACCAATGGGGGAAGAAAAAATCTAAAGACAAAAGGGTTACATTACTGAAGAAAAAGTCCAAGAACCCAGCGGCCCTACAAAAATCCAAAATGGTGGGCTTGAGGAAATATTTGAAATCGATCCATCTTCCAGAGGGCAAGGAGAAGGAGAGGATCGACAAACGACATTTGTGGGGAAAAAAAAGAAACAGAAATTGAACAATATTCAAACGTTGGAAGTAGTGGAAGACAAGAAGGAATTGTGTTAAGTAGAGGGCAAAAGCCAAAAAGCCCTCCAACTGGCACTTGTCAAAAAAGAGACAACACAGAGTGTGGTATGTTAAATGCAAGGTAACCCAGTTTATTAACAGACAATAGGAGTTTATATAGTACAAAAAGGGTCCCTGTGATGTCAAAGTTATGAAAACCCATCGCTCCTGCTCATTGGCTCCCTCTGCTAGGCTATATATGGAACCTATATGTGTGTACACAGGCATTGGACAATCGTTATCTAAGACCCCACCCATAAACCTTCCCCTAAGAAAGTGCTACCTCATGATATCTGGAAATTTATTGGTGGACCCTAAATGACTTCTGCTGTGAAAAAAGACATGTGCTAATCGGGTACATTGCAGACACACTATCCATGAACTGTCTACATGCTGACATATTTATCTAGGTACGAGAGAGGGAGAGACAAGCATATTGTTTTATTTTAATTAAATCAAAGTAGTCCATGATTTACCTCCCATGCCATCCTCAAAGCCTTGTTCACAATCCGTAATCGCCATCCTGCTCTTGACATATTTATTAATGATTATTTTGTGAGTCATACTGTTAAGTTTTCATCGCAGTATTTCATTGTTTTTCTTTAGACTCTCCTCGCATCTTCCCTTCACGCATAGCTGGGCACAAAATGCATTAATCTGTCACTTCCTTCTGATTTCCTGGGATGCTATAAACTTGAAATGGTTTGCTGTGTCCTTGTAACTTGATTTATCTGACAACTGACCGAACACAATAACATCTTATTTTGCCATATGAACTTCCTGCAATGGCTCGGCATTGACATTCCTTTTGGCTTACTCACCGTCAAGCTAGCTACAGCATTTTTCCTAATTCATTGAAGCGTGTTCAACTGGGCCTTTCTTAAATTTGCAGGGGTGAATTCTCTGCTGGTGCTATTTTTAAAATGGCATTTTGTGTTTCTTCTGCAGCACACTTTAGCTCTGCATTTATTTGCTGCCTACTGAGGCCTGGTGCATGTCTGACACATGATTTTTCTACCTATGGGTAGGTACACTGCAACATGACCCTACCTATTATAGCCATGCTGCCCCTACATATGTAATGAGACCCTCTCTTGGTATGCGCTTTCCTGCCACCTAGTCTATTCCATGTAAGAGGAGACACTAGTTGTACCAGCTAATGCCACTTCTATGCATACTTGTGTAGAAAACCTAACTATTCTTTGTTGTAGCTGCATTTCCAGGAGAATTTAAAGTGCAGTTTCAAATGTGTTCTTTCTGATTTTATAATTCTGTGTTTTCTGGGGAAGGCAGGGGGGCACCTGATTTCTAGCCAACAATTTCCCCACTACATTACCCCTCTGGTCGAGTCATCAACCACACCTTCATTTCTTCTCATCATATTATAGCCATTCTTGGGCAGCCACACTCTGGTGACCCCCCCTCACGTTACCTCCTTGTGCTACGTATTCTGCTGGACTGCATGTCATAAGCCAGCACTTGCCACTGTTGTCACATTTCATCCAGTGCTCATTGTAGTTATGGGCATCTTTTGGGCACGTAAACAATGCTCCAGGTTGTCTGACTAGCAGCACCAATAGGTACATGGGACAGTGTACTGATGTACGTGTCAGCCACATTAACCATTACTGTCATTTGCCAGTCTTTTTACATTGGCCTATTGCTATTCTCAAGATGCAAAAGCCATTAGGACCAGTACCAAAGTTGCCAACAGAAATTTGAATGCATCTGTCAGCCATGTGGGCATCCAAGAGAATAAATAACTGAACCAGCTATCGTCCTCATTGTCATTTACTCCCATCTCCATTTTATCATGCAGCTCCTTCAAGGAGTATATGCCTCCATCAAGGTCCCATTCTCCTCATCATGTGCGGGTGGCATATGCCACCCCAGTTGGGTGGACGCTGTACATAAGCTCTTGTACCCCAAGCCCAGTGATGATCCATTAGTACAGCTGTGCCAACCTTCATACCCGGCAAATCCATAATGGGTTTCCAACCTACATTGTCACCAAGCTTTACTGAACCATTATTTCTAAAGCATAATGTTGGTGCTTGTAGTTTGGTTATGGGTAGTGGTCCTGCTTCATCTTCCACCCATATTAAACATTTTGCAGCTTCTTTCCATTCCCCAAGACACACTCTGTGGTTTTTTATCACTTGTATTGGTGCAGTCCATACTACCTCTTCTTTGCAACCCATTATTCCATCAATCCATCCTCCTGAGGAATATACTTCCCCTTTTATTTGTAATTGCTGTCTGTCGGCACAATGAGGTATCATATTAAATTGGGCATCTGTACACCTTAATATTTGGTTATCTACTACTTCAATGTCTCCTCTTTTTGGACCTGATAGTTCTTGAGTAACTTACTTTTCATTCTTGTATCCTCCATCATGTGTGCTTCTTTTATATAGTTGTCTACGTATGGGAATTTTGATCCTGTGACATACTTAATCATGGCCTATTGTCCCTGAAGTTATCCTCTAGTCTGGCATACTGCGAGATATACCAAGCAATGTGCTCTGTACTCAGGTACCTCTTGAAGTATAAATGCTCGAGAGACTGTCATGGCATAAGGGATAAGTGAGCAAACAAAACAGCTTTCCCTTGTTCTCTCTCTCTCTCTCTCTCTCTCCACCTTCTCCATTGACCTATACCATTACTTTCGTTCAATATGTATCTAATTATCAAAATACCTTCTCATAAAATACTCATCTGTAACACTTCTCCTAGCCCTTACTGTCTCCACAACTGGGCGTAATACCATATCCTGCTCTAACTGGAAATCTACTTGTTTTTTAACTTCTTAACTAACATTATGCGATAGGGACACATTCACCTCATCATAATCAATTTAAATGCAATGTGAGATAAAGTAAGCAATAAAAACAACAAAAACAGAAAAACAGAAGTACTGCACTAGCCATTATGTCAATTGTTTGTAGAGGTGTGCTGCAGCGTATCGATCAGAGTGTTATGAAGAGATCAGGTACATAAGGATTTGAAAACATTTGTACAGTTTGCTTAGTACTGGGCAATAATCAATTACTATTTTTTCAAGTGAGTGAGGCTAGCTGTATATACTGGTTTAAAAACATTTTGCTTCTGTGACAATAATAAAATATTTTATTGATGATTTTCAAACCACTTTCACTATTATGTTGTTCATTGAAAAATATAAAAATATAAAAATAGTGCTGATAAAAACATAAAAATATAAAACTGTGGAAAATAGAAATAATCCCAACAAAAATGTGAAGATAAAAAGTAGGAAAGACAGTCAGTTGTAGATGTACACTCTTGTGAGCATAGTATGAAAATAGTCCCAATAAAACTGTAGAGATAGGAAAGTAGAGAAAATTGTCCGTCAAAGATTATTGTCCTTGTGAAAAATAGTATATAAAATAGTCCCAATACAATGTTGAGGTAGGAAGGTAGAAAAAATAGTCTGTTATAGATCATTTGCTCCTGTGAAGAATAGTATATAAAATAGTCCCAATGCTCTGTTGAGATAGGAAAGTAGAGAGAATAGTCTGTTATAGATGGTCGTTCTTGTGAACAATAGTCCTCAGCAGAAGCAGCAGAAATTCTTTGTTGGTGATGAATTCAAAGAGTCCTCAGCATACTGTAATTTCACTCTGTGCCTAGATGTGACTTGCCACTTTGTTCCTTTGGGATATGTGCGTTAGAAACTTTTAATCAATTTTAATCAAGTAAAATCAAAGCACCAACTCCTTTCTTATTGTTCCAATAAACGTTCATCCTCAAAGTTCAGCATCAGTGTTCCTCAAGTGGTGCAATGTGATCTCCTTTACTCCCAATTTCCTTTTGCTTTTATCTTCTTTTTCAGCATGCACTTGAGCTCTTGTCCTAGGTCGGGTTTCGTTCTCTTCTCCCTCGGGATCCTGGTAGCTGGTCAGGGATGTGGCACTCTTTTATTGTTTTTATGTTGGTTGTGTTGACCCAGTGAAAAATAAAAAAATAAAAATAAAACGTAGACGACTGCAGTAGCTTTGAATTTTATCGTCTTTTTCTGTGCCTTTTTGCGATACCGTCCCACTGTTCCTTTCCTGTCAAGAACCGAAAAAGATAAGTATTTAGTCATGGACATCAACAAGTCCTGTAACACTTTTACAACAGTCGCAGTGCTTTGGGAATCTGGCTGCGCGCGCATGGGCGATGTAATGGGCACATGCATCCTCCAACCTGTCACAAACTGATAAGGAGTCAGGTGCAATCTTGCTAATATTGCTAACCCGTGATGCCAGAGGGTTTTGTGCTTTTTTATAAGTGTAAAATAAATAAATAACTAAATCTCCAGGACCCTCCTGATAATTTTTCACGATATATACAACAGTGTTGCAAGGACATTCTGATGGCACTATCACTCCCTGCTTAATGAGTAATTTTATTTCTTCATAAATACCCTCATTTGTTTCTTTGGACATTTGGTACTCTTACCCTTCAGGTAAATTTGACCCTTTCTTTAATTTTATTTTTACTGCTTCAATCCCTTTAACAACCCGATAGCACATGTACTGGTTATCCATAGTGTGCCGAGTGGCCTTGACAAATCTTTTTCCCATAATTGATGGTACCTTTTTAGTTACCATTATTGTTTGTTGCACCCCTGTATTCTCTATTTTCAATTTAAGGCTAGTATGTATTCTTTTTCTGTCTGGTAGTATATGCCTGGTGTACAGTATATTATGCTGTCCTCTGTTAATGATATTGATATATTACATTAGGCCATAAGACCGCATCCCAGTATGTTAATAGGTGTTTTCCTGGAATATAGGAATGGGATAGCTACAGTCTACTCTCCAACTGTCACAGGATGTTTTTGTCCCAGTGTTAACTAAGAGAGAAAGAGTCTGGTCACCTGTAGATACCTCCACCCTCTGTTCCTGTTTAGTGTATGTGGTTGCTGATAGGATAGGGCACATCAACTATTTTGTGGGCTGTCCTATTGGGGATACATGTTCAGTCCTGTCCCTGTAGAAGGTTTCCCCCCAACCACAGTCACTCCTCCTATCCGTGTTGTCTGTGGCAGAAAATTGGTATGCCGCTGTGTCACTGCTTGCTGTGATTGTAATGCACTCTTGGGATTCTGTGTCAATGTCTGCTGTGGTTGTTGTGGCATTGTCTGTGGCTGTATCTGTGGCCCTTTTGGTTGCTGCACCTGCTGTGCTTGTGTGTGATATGGTGAATATTGTGTGTAGTCATAGTACTCATAGATTTGCTGTGGTGCACCATGTGGTGTTGGATACACCATCCCCCCTCTTGGCCCATAATGCATTGCACCTTGCTGCATTGCTCCTCTACTCATGTAGTGTGTCCTATTTTCCCACATATCCAACATACTGCTCGAGTTCCCACAGGGCCTCCAAAGTGGGACTGTCATTCCACCAAACCCAAGACCACTCCCTTTTTGAGCGAATCTTCGTCCTCCTCTGGGGTAAAAACTACTCTCCCCTCTTCCTGCAAAGCAACCACCCATGCCCTTCTGTGTCATGATACCTCCCTGTCCATTATTCCTGTCTTCTGTATTTATCAATACTGCTCCTTCTACCGCCATTTTGGATAATTTCTTCTGTCGCAATTTTGCCTCTTCCTTTTGCCTTTCCTCTACTTTCTTTTGATCCTTCTCCTGTTTTAACCTACATTGATGGACAATGGTCAGTTGTATTGCTGATCATGGTCTCATTTCAATCCCCACAATCTTTTCAAACTGTCTCTGTATTACTTCAGGTAGGCCCTGACATAGAATATGATAAAACACTGGTATGTCTGTATCCCAATTGTCTTTAGTTTCCAAACGCCAACATTCTTTAATGTCTTGAATATAGGCAGCAGGGTCCTCAGTAGGCCCCATCCTTCTAGTCATTATGGCACTTACGTCAGATTGATCTATAAATAGCTCCCTCAGTGCCTTGCATACAATAGCTCTGTAATTATTAAAGAGAGACCCGTCATATTTAGCGGTGTAATTTTCTGTTACTGCAGCTACTGCTATCCCGGCTGTCTCTCGCTCTAGCCTGAAGATCCAATGGTCCGCCCCTGCTGTCAGTGATGGCAACTTATCCATCAAGTTATTTTTGTCTGTCTGATTACATGGAGTATATTGGGGTCGCCCTACTCCTTTGTGGAGCAGTGGGAATTGCATTACCACTTTCTTTCACAAAGGTGATGCTGTGCGAGTTTTCCTTTTCAATGTCTCAACTACACGGTGTTGCTGGCATTTTGGTATGTTTCTTAAGAAATATGGTTATGTATTTTCTTCATTTATGGGAAGTACTGAAGTGAGGGGTGGATACATGCTTAGGTTTGGCCCCAGTAAATCTGCTATCTCCCCCATGCCTGGTCTTGTGGTATCCATTTGTGGGGCTTGTGCTGCCTCTTCTCCCCCCTGTTCACCATCCATGTCCACCCAATCTGGTTCCCTGTCACTTTCTCTGCTCTCGTTATCCTCACATATGAGATCAAAACTCACTCCCTTAACAGGCTCCCTTACATGTGTTCCACTCATTATCTCTGGTAACACATCTCTGACCCTGGTCTCTGGGGTGATTGTCCCACTCACTTCTCCACACATTTCTGGCATCATACTTCTGCTCATCCTTTGGCTCATCTACTTCCTCATTTTTTCAATTTCTTCCTTTTCTCTTGTCATTCTCCTTTTCTTCTCATTTAGCCTCTTTACATACTCATCCCTTTCTCCTACATCCCTCTTCCTTCTTTGTCTTTCCTGTTCCCCTCTCATTATCTTCACTGCTGCTTCCCTCCATTCCTTCTCTTTCTCCCTTTGTGCATTTTTCTCTATCTCTTCCTGTGTCTCCATCCTTACTTCCTCCCTGGCTGCTTCCTTCATTTCTTCATACTCTACTCTCTTCACATACCTATTTTCAGTGCCTTTCCCATCAAATTTTTGCAATATTTTTCCTACTACCCATTTCTCTGGTTTCATCATGGTCTCTCGACTATCCCCATTACCCATGGGTACACTTCTTGCCCTGTGGCCATCTATCGGCATGCTTCTCACTCTCTGGAGCTCTTGCTTGGCTGATTTTAGCTGCTTCTCTAAGCTGTGTAGCCCTCTATGTTTTTTCTGCCCCCTTAACTGTGTCTCTGAGCTGTGCCATGCTTCATTCTCCTTTTGCACTAATGGTGCTTTTAGCACTTCCACCCTTTTCCTATTTTCATTACTTTCCTCATCAAGGTATTCATACCTGGTATTACTACACCCTGCAGCTGCTGCCTGCACCATGTAAAGTCCTGGGATGGTGGAGCCTAGTGTGCTCTCCTCATATGGAGGTAGTTTTGTGAATTGTGTGGGGTTGCCTGCTGTTGGCTGTGTATAAGTGCTTTCCTCAGAGGGAGGAGGCGGTGGCGGTGTGGGCAGCTCGCTTTCCCCCCAACACTTATTAAGCTTCCATTCCTTCCTAGGCCTCTCTGTTTCTTCCTCACAGGCCTTCCAGAGTTCTAATATCCTTTGCCTGTTCTTGAGCGTCCTGCCCTTGTGTGTGGCATGTAAGTATGTGCACATGTATTTTTTACAGTGATTGCCCTCTTGTGGCCACGACAGATACATATTTACAGCAGTCCCTTTCATCTACTCAGCATGATATTTAGTAATGTTGGTGCCATATCTTGGGAATGCTATGCATAGGTAAATTATTGGGATATCTAACATTCTGATAACTTTTAAGCAGCACGTAGCTTGGCAATTGCACAGAATAAACAATGCAAAATGGTTCTTAGCTTACCAAAATATTTAGAAGCAGAAATAGTTGTTTTGACAATTGTTGACAATTTTTTCACACTTTTCTCTTAGGACCAGGCCCCAAAATCTAAATCCTACACAACAAAAAATCTGCTCACAATCTAAATGTTCATACTTACCCCATCAAACTCTACCAAATAATACTATGTGCTACTCACACAACATACAAGAAAAATCACCTCTTAAGGACCTGCGTTACAACACAACACAACAGAACACAATGCCAGCAAACAATTTAGTCAACAAAACCACAATACAACACAATAAAATACAGCTGTCTTCCTTCCTTGTCTTGGGCTATCCTCAATCATCTTCAGCTTCTTAAATATCATACAATAAAATTCCCACCCCGTGTTAACCTGCACATAGCACACTCACATTTTTCAGTGGATCTTTGAGGGTTGTGGGCTTCTGGGGGTACCCTCACTAGCCAGCTCCTCCTGTTCATTCCAGCGGGCGGTGGGAGACCAGCCACAGTTCTACTCCCAGGTTGGCCCTGCTGTCCTTCCTGTTTAGTTGTGCACAAAAGAAAATCTGCTCCCCTGACCGATTCGCTGCTCAAAACGAGGGTGGCTAGGGCACCCCAAAAAAAATCCCACAAGCTCGAACCCTCCTCTGCTACCAAATGTTAAGTAGAGGGCAAAAGCCAAAAAGCCCTTCAACTGGCATTTGTCAAAAAAGAGACAACACAGAGTGTGGTATGTTAAATGCAAATTAACCCAGTTTATTGCAATGGACCAGGGAAAAATCAAGATAAAAGCCAAGCTCTCACTCCAGAAATCTCCACTGTTTGAACAAACAGCAGGAGTTTATATAGTACAAAAAGGTTCCCTCTGATGTCAAAGTTATGAAAACCTATTGCTACTGCTCATTGGCTCCCTCTGCTAGGCTACATATGGAACCTATATGTGTGCACCCAGGGATTGGACAATCATTATCTAGGACCCCACCCATAGATCTTCCCCTAAGAAATTGCTACCTCATCATATCTGGAAATTAATTGATAGGCCCTAAATTACTTCTGCTGTGAAAAAAGACATGTGCTAATAGGGTACATTGTGGTCACACTATCCATGAACTGCCTGCATGCTGACACATTTATCTTGGTATGAGAGAGGGAGAGACAAGCATATTGCTTTATTTTAATTAAATCAAAATAGCCCATGTTTTACCTCTCATGCCATGCTCAAAGCCTTGCTCGCAATCCGTGATCACCATCCTGCTCTTGACATATTTATGAATGATTATTTTGTGAGTCATGCTGTTAAGTTGTCATCACGGTATTTAATTGTTTTTCGTTAGGCGCTCCGCGCATCTTCCCTTTACACGTAGCCAGGCGCAAAATGCATTAATCTGTCACTTCCTTCTGATTTCCTGGGATGCTATAAACTTGAAACGGTTTGCTGTGTCCTTGTAACTTGATTTATACGACAACTGACCGAACACAATAATATCTTACCTCGCCATCTGCACTTCCTGCAACGGCAGCATTGGCATTCCTTTTGGCTTAGTCACCGTCAAGCCAGCTACAGCATTTTTCCAGATCTTTTGAAGCATGTTCACTGGGCCTTTCTTAAAGTTGCAGGGTTGAATTCTCTGCTGGTCCAAATTTTAAAATGGCATTTTGTGTTTCTTCTGCAGCACACATTTACTCTGCATTTATTTTCTGTCTACTGAGGCCTGGTTCATATCTGACACATGATTTTTTTACCTATGGGTACTGTGCAACATGACCCTAACTATTATAACCATGCTGCCTCTACATGTGTTGTGAGACCCTCTCTTGGTATGCGCTTTCCTGCCACCTAGTCTTGTCTATGTAAAAGGACACACTAATTGTGCCAGCTAATGCCACTTCTGTCCCTACTTGTGTAGCAAACCTAACTATTATTTAGTATTTAAAGTGCAGTTTCAAATGTGTTCTTTCTTATTTTATAATTCTGTGTTTTCTGGGGAAGGCAGGGGGACCCCTGCTTTCTAGCCAACAATTGCCCCAGTACAATTGGACGATACTGATTTGAGGGACCTATCACTTTACTCATCATTGTCACTGCTGTACCAGACTATAATCTCAGCAAGTCAAGCAATGGATAGAGACTCTACCCAGGTCATGGCATTACAGCCTCCAGAGGCGATTATAACTTCTGGCCCGACTAGTTTGCCCCATTCCCCTTTTGGGGAGGAGTGGCTGTTTTTTACTCTGGAACAAAAAAGGGCCAGAGCTATGATATAATATGATATATATAATGTGCCTGCACACTGGCGCCTCAAGACAAGGGAGGGGAAACAGAGGCAAGACAAGACAAACAATCCTACTAGACCATGTGACATTCAGTTCGTGCAAGCGCAATAACGAGAAGTGCAGGAGGCAGGGAGAGGAGGAAGTGCAGGGAAAAGGGTAGGGGGAGCTGACGCATTACCTCCACCAGTTGACATTGCACATGGGCCCCTAAGCAAAATCCCTTGAACAAAGGAGAGCTAAACCAATGTTGTACATTAGCCAATTCACACGTTTAACATCTAAACAAGATTTAAAAGCAAAAGAGGCCATGGGAGGTGAACAAATGTGTATTTTGTTGGAACTAATTCCTATCTCTTTGGTCCTATTCATTCTTAATAGAGAGAAAGTGCTAGATTTATTTGACACCTTTCCTCACTTAAGAATGATATCCTCACAAGACATCAGGCAGTCCTCCGGCTTGCCTCCACCTCGCTTGTTGTCTACTGCTCCCTCCGCCTGGAGCGGCCTTCATGGGCAGCTTCCACCTCCACCTGCTGCTGCTTCCCTTCTAAGATTCGGCATATGCTCCAACCTGCCTCAACCACGTTTCCCTGCCGCCTCTCCTACTGCCTGCACTGGTCTTCGTGTGCAACCTCTACCTGCCACTGCCCATACTCTCCAGGTCTGCACTGACTGCTCCAGCCACCCTCATCCTGTGAGCTCTGCCCCATCACAGTTCCACTCAGCCTACCCTCCATCTCTACTTTCTGGACCCCAGAACTGCTTGGTCCTCCCTAACTGCCATTGAGCCCCACCATCCTCATCCTGTGCTCATAGCTGGATCCTGTGCTCAAAGCAGTTCCATCAGGGCGGCCCTTCACCTCTACTCTACTCCACTACCACTCTACTCCAGGGTGGCCCCCACTACTAGCCCCCAGTTCTGCTTGATCCTCCCTAATTGCCTTTGAACTCCTGCCACCCCTATTCTGTGCCCAAAGCTGGGCCCTGTGCCCTAAGCAGCACTATTGGACCCCAGGTCTGCTTGCTCCGCCCTATCTGCCATTGTGCTCCCGCCACCCTCATCCTGTGCTCTAAGCTTGATCCTGTGCTCTAAGCAGTCCGTCAGGGCAGCCCTTCACCTCTACTCTACTCCACTACTACTCTACGCCAGGGCGGCCCTCCACCTCTACTTCTGGATTCCTGGACTGCCTGGACTGTCCCAACTGCCATTGTGCTCTCGCCACCCTCATCCTGTGTGTTCCTGCCCTGGACAGTCTGAACTTCCGCTCACTCCCAGCTTCATATCTCAGAGACGCGGTACACCAACTTTGAGTCACTGTCAGGGTTCACACATTGAGTCTCTGTGGGGGGGACAGCCTCCTGCTCTGCCACCCCCAATCTGTGAGCTCCTGCCCTGGTCTGTCTGAGCTATCCCCCAGCCCTGCACCCCTCTCCTCAGCATTCTGATTCTGCTCCCTCCGCTCACTCCCAGCTTCCTATCTCAGTGACTTGATACACCAACTTCGAGTCACTATCGGGAGATCACACATTGTGTCACTGTGCGGAGGACCCTCATACTCCTTCCCTTCTCCTTCCCAAGCATACCCACATAAGAAGCTTCACTTCCTACTAGTCAACTCCTTGTCTTACTCTCTGTTATGCTCTTTTCCCTCTCTCTGGCTCGCCCCGCTCCCCTTCCCTCCTCTCTTTCCCCTACCCTCCCCTCCCTCAAAATACTCTGCCTTCTCCTCATGGCCATCTCCTCTCTCAATCTTCCCCTCACCTCCCAAACCCACTCAACCCCATTCCCCATTGCCTCATTCCAACACCGCAACCTCATCTACTCTCATCCCACTAACACTACCAATGCCTTTGACGTCGCCCTCTGGAACACCAGGTCGATTTGTAACAAAACCACAGCTGTCCTCGACCTCGTCCTACACCTCAACCTCCAATTTCTCTGTATTACAGAAACCTAGATCCCGCCCCACAGCACCTCAGTTCGTGCTTCCCTCACCGCCTCCTCTTCTTCTTTTGATCATGTCCCTTGATCCTCTGGCCGCGGAGGTGGTCTAGGCCTTCTCTTTCGACCATACTTCACATCCTCTCCCTCTCCTACTTCTCTACCTACCCTCCCTTCCTTCGAATTCATGTTAAAAATCTTTAATTCTCCTCATGCTATCTTATTCCTAATCATCTACTGCCCCTCTGGCCCTGTCGGCTCCTTCTATGAGGACATTGACCATCTCCTTAGCCTCATTTCCCCCACCCCCACTCCACTACTTGTACTTGGCAACTTTAATCTCCATCTTTCCTCTAACCCTCCCTCCTCTCCTCTCCTATCCATCCTTGACTCCTACCTTCTCTCTCCCCTACCATCCCCTCCTACCCATCAGTCTGGCTCAACTATTGATCACATCTTCACCTCCTCTTTCACTGCCTCTCCTATTTCCTCCTTACCCAAATACCTATCCGATCACTCTTTACTCTCTTTTTCCCTCACCCCCCCTCCGCTTATCCTCCCACTTCATCATCCACCCTCTTCTCCCGGCATGACCTATGCAGCTTTAACCCTTCTCTATTCCATGTATCCTGCTCCTCCTCCCTCCCCCCTCCCACTTCTCTCTCTCTCTGCATCTGATGCCTCCTCCATCTTAACTTCATCTCTCTCCTTCACTCTCGATGTACTTTACCCTCTCTCCTCATTTCACTCTTCCCGCCGACCTGCTCAACCTTGGTTCTCATCTCATCTCTCCTCCATGTGCCGCCTCCTTAGGCACCTCGAACGTCTCTGGCTTAAACACCCCACCACCTCTAATCAATCTGCTTATTTCTCCTATCATACCCTCTACGATTCTTGCCTCAACTCTGCCAAAGGCACCTACTTCTCTGACCTCCTCCAGTCTCAATCCTCCCACCCTTGCCGCATCTTCCGAACTTTATCCCAACTTCTCTCCCCAGCTACCCCTAACCCTTCCATTGCCTCTCCTCTCTCTGCACTGATCTTGCCTCCTTTTTCTCAAATAAAGTCCTCAATCTCTGTCAAACTATCCTCTTCTCCTACTCTTACTCTCCCTCTCCTCCTCCTCCTCCTTCTCCCCCATCTTCTTCCATGCCCTCCTTCACTCCTGTCACTGATTCTGAAGTTTCCCTCCTTCTAGCCAAAACACATCCTACAGCTTCTCCCGTGGACCCCATTCCTACCCCCCTCATCCTTAAAATCTACCCTCTCCTTATACCATATCTCACCTCCTTTTTTAACATCTGCATCTCAACTTCTTCTTTTCCTACTCCTTTTAAACATGTGACTATTATCCCCATTCTCAAAAAACCTTCTGCTAATCCCCATCTTGCATCCAACTATCTCCCCATCTCTCTCCTTCTGTCATGATGCCTACCCCCGGGCATCAGGCCAAGCCCATCAGCTCTGGGAGCAGGCATCCAGATTCTTATTAAAACCCCAACAGCCCCGGCTGGGGGCTGTTTGGGTTCAGTCCTGGTGCCTTAGGTGCCAGGCTCATCATAGAAATCAGTCCTGGCGCCATAGGCGCTAGGCTCATAGACTTTACTTACCTGATGCAGACTATGCTGCAAGTGAGTCCAAGCCAACGTGAGGCCTGATGGGACTATTTTATTACAGGGACTATTTTTTACTCGGGCGTGGTTCTGGGGAACTTCTTACCTGGAACTACTTTGGAGGCTATTTAAACCACGCCCGAACAGCAGCACACGCTTCGTGTTATTCTGCATCCAGCAGTGTAACGCTCACCGTGCCTGCAGTCAGCATCAAGTCTTCTGCCACGCCCGCCTCGAATCTGGTGCTCCTAAAACAAAGAGGAAAGAAAAGGACAAGGTTAGAAAACGAACCATTTTCGAATTCCTCACCTGATTCCGGATCCATCTTGCCTCCGGACCTGGAAAGAACATCATTTCAGTACGCGCCGCATCTCCAGCTACAGCGCTGCGCCTTACTCACCAGTCCTCGCAGCATCTTTCGATTCGGTGCTGCCGCCATCATTTCTTCGCCGAACTCCGGCACCTGGGGGACAAAAGAAAACAACAAGGTGAGCCGAGAAAACCAACAAATATAACTCTTATCACCATAGACTTAACTGATTTACCACCGGAGGCATTATTCTATATCTCCCCACATCTTCATGTGCCGCACCTGCAAAGAGGGAGAAAACAACACGTTAAACACGTGCAACATTTGCCGGACAGCGTAGGGTAATACAGACTCTTACCTGAGCGCCACCAGTTACCACGCGAGCATCTTCTCACGAACTCAGCTGCAAGACAAGGAAGGAAGGGGGGAACAAGAGTGAACATCGGACATATTGAACTCTATGAACTTGATACAACTGTCCTCGCCAGGAACCTTAGAGTCAATACTCTCCGGAACTCTCCCACGCCTTCAAACCAGTGAAGTAACTGGCATCAACGCGCCCCTGCAATCCATGCAGGATGGAGAGCTCATCTTTCAAGAGTATAAGGTGAGATTGCTGAGAGGACACTTTGGAGGTGATTAGTGGGGAGGACTGTGGGGGGTGCCATCACGTGAATCCACGGGTGGCTAAATCCATCTCTCCACTTGCAGGAGAATACTTCTACGGGTCAAGCAGACAAGATTAGGAGGGCCAGTCCAGTCAGTCATCTCTGCACTACGCATCACGTTGGTGGAGACCGCAGCCGTCCGGGTCCGACCGACGCCCCTGTGGGAGCCAGGTGAGCATAACACCTTCCCTTTCTCTGCAAACTTCTTGAAAGCATTGTCTATTCTCATCTCCCTTCCTTTATCTCTAACCACTCCCTCCTTCCCCCTACCCAATCCGGCTTCCGCCCTCTACACACCACTGAAACGGTCCTCATCTCTGTTCTTAACTCTCTCCTTTCTGCACGCTACTCTAAGCACTCCTCCATTCTTATTCTCCTTGATCTCTCTGCTGCATTTGATACTGTTGACCATCCTCTTCTCCTCAACTCCCTCTCTTCATTTGGCCTAAAAGACTCTGTCCTCAACTGGCTCTCCTCTTATCTTTCTAACTGCACCTTTTCTGTCTCATGGGGTGGCTCCACCTCTCCCACATATCCTCTGAACCATGAAGTCCCCCAAGGTTCTGTCCTTGGCCCCTTTCTTTTCTCACTCTACACTTCTTTTCTAGCTCCCATCATCTCCTCATTTGGTATCTTGCATCATTTCTACGCTGATGATACCCAGCTTTTCCTCTCCTTCTCCTCCTTCTCCCCTGACATTCATAATAAACGCTCTTCTTGCCTTTCTGCTATTAAATCCTGGATGTCCTCTCATTTCCTTACTCTTAACGCTGAAAAAACTGAACTTCTTTTCTTCCCTGCCAACAATCTTCCTCCTCCCTCCCCTCCCCCTTTCATTCTCTTTCCTCCCTCCCAACTCTCCTTCTCTCCCCACGCCCATAACCTTGGTCTTCATATTGACCCTTACCTCTCCCTATCTCACCACATTTCTATCACTCCCAAATCTTGTCGCTTTCACCTTTACAACATTCGAAATATTTGACCCCTCCTAACCTTTCATGCTACTAAACTCTTAATCACCTCCCTCATCTTCTCCAGACTTTTCTACTGTGCCTCCCTTTTCCTCGGACTCCCCTCCTCTCACCTCTCGCCACTAAAATCTATCTACCATTCTGCCATCCGCTCCCTCTTCCTTCTCTCACCTTTTGACTCCATCTCCTCTTCTCTCATCTGGCTAGGCTGGCTTTCTTTTCACTCCCAGCTTAAATTCAACTTCCTCTGTCTTGTCTTCAAATCCCTTCATGGTCTTGCCCCCCCTAACTTTCCCCCCTTCTTACTCTCTATTCCCCCTCTTGTTCTCTTCGCTCTGCTGCTCTTTTCCTACCCTCTCCTCCTCCGTCTACCTGCGCCTCCTCCCGCTTCCGCTCTTTCCAACTCCTTGCTCCGTTCCACTGGATCCCCCTACCCATCTGCTCTTCTCCCTCCTACCCTTCCTTTCGCTCTTCTCTAAAATCTTATGTTTTCCATTCCCCCCTAACACCTCTCACTTCCTCTCCTACGTCTCCCGCCGTCCATGCTTCACCTCCTACTCCTCTACCTCTATACCCTCTCATTTCCCTCTACTCCCCTTTTATCCTACCTCCTGCTCTTACTTAGCCTTATTCTTCCCTCTCTTCTTCCTCACACCCTCTTGCCTCCCTTCTTACTTCTGCTAGCATCTCTGCTCATCACTCCCATTCCCTCGTATTCCTTTGTCCCTCTCCACTCCTTCCTCACCTCAGCAATAATGTAAATTGTTCCTTATACTGTTTTCGAGTTGTGATTCAATTACCATTTTATGCTTGTTGTATTTCTTCTTGTTCTCATGTAAAGCACTTTGGATTAAAGTGCTATATAAATTCAATAAAATACAAAAGAAATACATTGGGCTGGTCGAATTCTTTGATAAGCAACATCTAAATAGAGTTCTACTCCATATTCACTCTAAGATGATTAGAAAGATGGTGCTGTAAGCAGCTCCTCATTTACGGCCAATGGGCTTTGATGTCTCAGAAGTTGGAAGGCAGGACCTTTTAGCTCGGACAAAAAAGTACCCACTACAAGAGAGTTAGTTGAATGTGGCATCAATTATGTTGATGAGGATAACTTGTTCACAGGATAACTCCCACATTAGAAGAATTGTTAGGGCTAGAAAAACAACTATCTCAAATGCAAAGTTTGATGAAAGTTGGTCATGGGTAGAGCCTTGTTGGCCCCTTCTCATAGGTATTGAATGCATCAAAGTAGGGAGAATTGAGAGATTATCATGGGGTCATGGAATACAAGAGGCTTTGTACATCTGGTCTCAAGATGCAGTATATTCTTTATGCAGCAAAATATTCTCTTGCAACAGGAGACCTGGTTATTGACACCACCAATTCTTGACAGATTCTCGATATTGTTAAATCCCGCATTAAAAAGAGCTAAAGGGTGCCACGCATCGGGGCTGATGATTATAGTTCCTAACAACATAGGAATATACGTGCAAGAAGGGTTATCATCAAATGCTTTCAAACAAGCAGCTTAAGTGCCCTGGGATATAAATTCCCAGGTCTGGGCACATTTGTGCTATTAAACTTGTAATGGAACCCAACTGCAATTTGTACTTTAAACTTTATGGGTGCGCTGATGACTGTCCTTGATGAATGCTGGGCAGATAGTTCAATAACAGGAATAATTATAGCTGGAGATTTGAATATTATATGTGCAGCGTTGGATGAGCAATTTCCGGCACTGCTTGATGGTTGTCCACCAGCAAGAACAAGAGGGGAACAGTGGTCAGCATTCATGCAGGAGTTGGGTTTCACACTACTTAATGGCAACATAAAGGGTGACATGCCTGCGAACCCAACTTGGTCAAGGGGCCCACAAAAGTAAATTTATGGCATGTCCAATATAGCATCATTGGCTACCTCCTTGCGACTGATGCCCACTGCACATAGCGATCATGAAATTGTGAAGGTCACTTTGGCCAGTTAAAGTTATCATTGCAGAAGAGAAAGATATGTACATAATGTATCAACCAATAACGGCAAGAACTGCCTTAAATGGAACCAAAATGCATTGGCTGATCTAAATGCTCATTTGTCTAACTCCACTGAATGCAAGAAGATATCTGCTTACTCGGCTCAAGAGTCCCATGTACCGTTATTGACATTGTTTGCATGTGTAAAGACAATGGGGCCAAGACCAATGAATACACACAGGCATATATTTGATATTGAAAAAAGGAAGAAAAAACAACAACTTTGTTCTGATATTAGAACATTGAGAAAGTCTGATAAAGAGAATGAGAAAATAAAGAAACTAAAGCTTTATTATAAAAATTGGTTGAGAGGGCATAAAAGGAATTTACTTCAAAATTTCACTGACATAATGATGAGGGCTCTCTCTTCAAGAAATGCGTCAGAGACGTGGAAATTGATTAAAAACACCCCTGCTTCTGACAACATGGTCATGGACAATCCGGTTGTGGAAGAAAGATGGGTTAAGCCTTTCTCAACAATTTCTTTTAGTGGATTTGTAGTGACAAATACACCTTCAAATACATCAGCAGGTCAGTGGCCATTAATCATTGACAAAGATGAAACATGGGCTTTAATTATTATTATTTTTTTTTTTTTTACTTGTGTATAATCAAACAAGATTTTTACAAGAGCTCGAGAGAAGAAGGAGAGTGAAAAGCATCACCAGGGGAACAAGGACTCAGCTTCCACCCATAAAGAGATGCTGCGTCAAATGGCAGTGGTCAGAGTAATTTTTTGGAATGCTAAGTTCAACAGTTTAGCTGACGCCGTATGCCATCTTGTCTTGTCCCCAGTAATTAAGCGGTTCCACCAGATGCCTTAATTATCAAAATCAGTGAATCTTGAGACCCTGGCTCTGATGGGCTAACTAACTTGAAGAACATATTGAGTTATGGGTAGAGCTCTTATTTACAATCTTCTCTCAGATTCTGAAATCACAAATTCTCCCCTTCTCTTGGACAAATGCGATCCTAATTCCAATAATTAAAAAGAGGGATAGGTTGAATTCTATGAATTATAGACCTATCACCCTTTTAGAAGCTCCTAGAAAGATATTTGCCTCAATTATTTTGAGACAATTGGTGGAATTGTCCAAGGATAAAGGGAAACTAGATATCAGGCAGGGTTTTTAAAGGGCATTGGAACATCGTTAAATAGGCTCATACTAAACATCTTCTAATGGTCAATGCGTGGACGAACAACAGAAAGATCTATATTGGCTTTATTGATTTTCAACTTGCTTTTGATATTGTGGACTGTCAATTACTGTGGCAGAAGATGGCCATTTGGGATTGCCCAAACATCTGTTGGCAATGATTAAAGACCTCTATTCTGGTACTTAATGCAGGGGAAAGCTAAATAAGAAGGGCGATCCTTGGTCAAGAATCATGACTGATCAGGATTTAAAGCAGGGGTGCATTTTGGCCC
Source organism: Ambystoma mexicanum (assembly GCF_040938575.1). Classification (NCBI taxonomy): domain Eukaryota; kingdom Metazoa; phylum Chordata; class Amphibia; order Caudata; family Ambystomatidae; genus Ambystoma; species Ambystoma mexicanum. The sequence goes on along the minus strand of NC_090923.1, from coordinate 351,625,809 downwards.
CTGTGCTGTTTAATCTCTATATCAGTTATCTGGGCTATGTGCCATTTAAAATCTGAAGCTTCACCCTTGATTGAATGGATGATTCTTGCAGTGGTTGCTACATGCAGATGATCTCGTCTTGATAGATCAGATACAAATAGGTCTCCAGAGATTATTAAATGCATTGCAATCATACGCTGAGGTTAACCGGCTAAAAGTTAATGTCAAGAAGTCCAATATCATGATCTTAAAGTCATCAATTTCAAATAATTAAGCAATATGACCCGAGCGGCGGGTGCATTACCGACTCAGGTAATACCTCGGGGCTCATAGTTATAGGCCCGAGTGAAGCGAGGGCCTTAACGAAGGCCCCGGGGCATTACCTGAGTCGGTAATGCCCCCACCGCAAGGGTCATATTGCTATTCGTACCCCAGCCCGCATTATGTCTGTGACCGGGGCACTAAAAGCATTTTTTTCTGTCCCGAAACGCTCCCGAAAAAGAAAAAGAAGCAGAAGGTAAGTGGGATTGGGAGGGAAGGGAAGAAAAAATAAAAGAAAAAAAAGCTTACCTGAGTCCCCAGCAGGGAACGAAGGCAGCCTCTCAGCCGGGTGGAGGTTCAGAGTGGGGATGGCCCCACTTTGAGCCTCCTCATTGGCTGAGGGGCTGCCACGCCCCCCGCCGAGGACAAGGCAGCTGGAATCCCGGCCGAGAATCGAAGGATTCTCGGTCGGGTAAGGGCCCGGCGAAAGCCAATCAGAATGCGTGTTGCATTCTACTTGACTCTCGCCGGGTACTAATACTTAATAATACTAACAAGTTTCAATGGCACAAACAGAATGAACGGGATGCCTGTGTAGACTCTTATAGATACCTGTGCTTCACTGTGAATATGAACAGTAGAGACTTCCACAATATATCAACTTTGAAATTGAAGGCCCTAGCCCTAGCAGCCCAGGGAATGGCCATCCATATGAAATATGGTTTATTATCTCTGAACCCAATTCTATTATTTTACAAGCTGAAAGGGATACCCGCGTATGGGGCACAAATAGCTTTATGTACCCCTAAGACAATCTGGAATAGGATAGAAGGCCTATTCTGGAAAAAAGTGTTATTGAACTGCAACCCAATCCAATTCATACAGTCGGAGATGGGATTGTTGTCACTTTAATCAGTTGTCTGCTGGAAAGCCCCCTTGCTATTTAGAAAGTGCTTGTTGTGTGATGGAAGTTCTTTATTTGGTACCAGCAAAGCATCCATGGATTTGTCCAGTGATCATGCATTGGGGGCATTGTCTCATGACTGGCTAGAATTGGCTGCAAAAGCAAAGGTGGAGATAGACCTTTTGATTCTACAACCAGGAAAGGCCAAAGTTAAGATCCAGCGATTGTGACCTCTCCACCATCAGCCTCTGTCTTTACGCCCATCGACACGCCCAAACAACTCCTTCCTCCGCCGCCACCCAGCAATGGCCCCAAGTGGTCTATTTCTGGTTCATCTGTAGGGCCACCTTCTCCTTCTCTGCAGGGGCCCGCCGATAATACCTCCACCATAAAGCCCCCTTTTTCTTTCACCCCTTGCACTGTATATGAGGTGACCAAGATCATTCTCAACATGAAGCCCACCTCATGTAAGCGCAACGCGTGCCCCTCCAGGTTCTTGGTGCAATGTCTCGAGACTATTAGTCTTGGGTGACCAAACTGATTGATTATTCGTCCTTCATTGAGGGTCTGTTATGCTCACCTGGTTCCACGGGGGCGCCACCCAGCAATCGGTGTCCAGGTATCCCTCCCTGCGATGCCTAGTAGTGACCAGCGGAAGAATCCTGCCAGAAATACAGGTAAACAATGTTTAGGACCGGGTAACTGGGATTAACAGCCTCCCACCACCCGGTATGTCTGCGGTCCCTCTGGGCTTCCTCTCACCTTGCTCTTGATGTTGGCGGGTTCTCCGTCCTGCTGTCTCAGCAGGGGCGCGTGGTGCTTTGTGGGCAATGGCGATCGAGTTACTTCACTGATGCCGGCCCGACGTGAGTCTTTCAGGTAGGTCTTATTGCTATGATGTTTTGCTGTCCTAGCATGCCTTTCTGGAATTAACAATGTCTTTTTTCTCATCCTTAGGTACGTGGAAGTCCAATTCGTGGTGAAGATTGGATTCGGGGTTCGCTGGTAAGTATTAGCGTTTTTGGAGCGCCTAGATGCGGCGAGTTGACACTTAACACAGCGCTAATGTGCCTTGCCTTTGCTAACCTGTTATCTTTTGTCTTCACAGGTCGCGGTGCTTCGCCGGAGTGTAGAATTCCAGAGATTTTGCGGAATGAAGTGCGAGTGGGAAGGTAAGCCTTTTGGTAGAGTTTGTTAACTGTGTAAAATGTCTAAAGCCTTGTCTTTCCCTTCCTGTAGGTCCGTCGATCGAAGGAGCGCTGGTTCCTGGATACCGTCGGAAGAGCTGAGAACCGCTAATGATGGAATTCAGGTAAGCTGCAACCTTTTCTAACGATGTCTTCTTTCTTTTTTTGCAGATGCTGTTTATCCGAGGTTCGTGGCTGAAGCTGAATGCGGTGAGCGTCACGTTGCAGTATTGCAAACTAACGCGAAGCGTGTCAGTCCAGTCGGGCGTGGTTTAAATAGCTTCAAGAAAGAAGTCCAGGTAAAAGAGTTCCAAGGTGCCATACCCAAACCATCCTTCTGCAAGCCAGGTTCCAAGAAGCCTGATTCTGTGGATGCTTACACATTGAATGACAGTAACAAAAAGTAGTTCCCAAGCACAAACTCATTATTAAGTATGAGCCTGGCGCCAAAGGCGCCAGGACTGTCCCCAAGAAGGCCTTGGTTGGGATTTAGAGGAGACCGGAGTCAAGGCTCCCCCTGGCCCGTGGGTAGCCCAGGGGAGCTTCGGGGTAAGGGTCGTGACACCTACTAACCTTAAGGAAGCTTGGATCACACCTCTGGTCAAGAAAGCTAATCTTGACCCTCTTCTTTCAAAGCACTATCGGCCAATAACCAATGTTCCTTTCCTTCTGAAAGTTATGGACCGTGTAGCCTACCTTCAGCTACAAACATTTATTGATGACAACACCATTCTGGGACCTCGTCAATCAGGCTATCGAGCCCGTCATGGCACAGAAACAGCGATGCTTGATTTAAAATCTAATCCCGGCGTTTATTATCGATCACGGCCATCCAGCGCTCCTGATGTTGTTAGATCTTTCCGCCGAGTTTGACTTAGTCGACCACAAGCTTTTGGCATCTAGGCTGCAATCCCATTTTGGCTGTACCAAACTAACCACGCAATGGCTAGCCTCCTTTCTTGGTCCCCGCAATGCTCGTGTTGTCATTCAAAACTCCTTGTCAATTCATTCTCTGCTGACACGCGGTGTTCCCCAGGGATCCTCTCTACCCTTTCAATATCTATATCTTTCCTCTTCTTCTGCTGCTTGATGACATGGGTGTCCTGTATACTAACTATGCTGATGACACCCAGGTCATCCTCAAACCTTCAGGTTCTTATTCCACTGATTCAAAGGCCATATCTGCCATCTACTCTATCATCCATTCTTGGATGAGTCAGAACTCCGTAGCGTTCAATGCCGATAAAGCTGAGATCCTTATTGCCGGATCCAGTCACATGCTAAAGAATCTCCCAGAGGAATATGCATCATTCATCATCGGCAATGTGTCCATCCCAGTGGTTCAAAGCGTAAAGACGCTCGGCGTCACCATCGACGCTGAACTCTCTATGCGCTCACATGTGTCTAAAACTCGACCCACATGCGGCTGGATTAATAAGCAACTTTGCTCAATGCGTCCCTTTCTATCCATCAACAACATGGCTCTTCTCGCTTCTGCCCTTGTAAATTCAAGGTTTGACTATTGCAATAGTCTCTTGGCAGGCACATCCTCGGCCGATCTCGCCGCCCTTTAGATTACCCAAAACGGCACGGTTAGAGCTGTGGTTGGCTTGCCGAGGCGTCACTCCATTACCGAAGCCCGGAAGAAATTGCACTGGCTTCCCATCAGGCACAGGCTTTCCTTTAAGATAGTTAGACTTACATTTAAATACCTGAATGACACTGCAGCCAGCTACCTTGCACAACATATTCAACATTACTTCGCAGGTCGATCTCTGAGGTCAATCGAGCAGGTCCAGCTCTGTCAGCCTCTCTTTCGCCCAGCTAAATTCAGAAAAACTAACTTCAGTGTTATTGCTCCAGTTCTGTGGAACTCTCTACCTTTCCACCTCAAGTCCTCCACTTCGCTGGTCAACTTTAAAAAGAATCTCAAGACAATCCTTTCCACAGCCCCTTAGATTCAGTGCTAGTCTGCCTCTGTCAATTTCAGTCTCTGACTTATCTTGCTTGTTTCTGATTTTGCCTTGTTTTGTTTTGTGTGTGCCGTGAGGCCTGCGGGCGATTTGGCGCTCTATTAAGAATTAAAATAAATAAATAAATAAATAAATAAATAACTAAATAAATAAATAAATTTGACTGGATCGAAACCCAGTGAGAGTGCATGGCCTATAAGCCTTCTATAATCCTAGAGGGAGAAACCAAAGGCTAGGTTTTATACCCATGACGGGCTCGATAGCCTGATTGACGAGGTCCCAGAATGGTGTCGTCATCAATAAATGTGGGTATAAAACAGCATGCACAACTGACAATCCCCCTCAGTCAACTTGGGACATTCGATCACAGTTCCCCTTGTGAGCATTGATACTATTATAATGTGTTTTCCAGTGAGGCAGAACATCATAGCAAACTGTTTTTTTTTCAAAGAGCGTTTTCAGACAGATATACTTATATGATGCTATTCCTGTAAATGTGCATTTACGCAACAGAACCAGTGAATTGGGCAAAGTGTTGGTAGTCGAGGTGAACTGACTGAGGCCCAAGTTGATGTAGCTCTACTTCTAAGGAGTGTGCTAAGAGCACCAGGAAAAGGTGGTATATGCTATTCCCAGTATCACTGTAAAAAATAATGTTGGACACAGCTCGCTCAAACAGGCACATGGCGATATCCCCCTCTCCCTCCTGGAGCCTTGTCTTGTTTGTGAAAGCCATCTTCCCCAGCTTGGAGTCTAACTTTGGCTCCTCAACTCTCTCTCTGCCACTTGTTCATAAAAGAAAGACCGCCGGGAGCTTTAGTGTTCAGACCATCCATTAGTCATTCGTTGCTTTACCACTATGCCCCCATGCACCAAGCTGTTTTTCAATGGACTGTGCAGCCTGGTGCCTCATTTCCACCTTCCTATGAAACAATGCCCACCTCTTAACTTGGGCTGTCTCTTTGCCTATATTATTTCACGCAGACTGATTTTATGGTGGGCTCAAAGCCCGTAACTTGCAGAGCAACCTCTCCCCTGTCCCTGTCTACTGCCCTAAGGTTTTTATTTTTCTAACTCTGCAGGTATGGCTTCCCTTCTGTTAATGGCTGTTCTGTATAGTGTGTGTGTGTCTCTTTCACGATTACACTAAAGTGCGATTACTTTCCCATCCCTCTACAAATAGACCTGCAAGAGTTTTTCTGAGGCTGGGAGGTACAGTACTGTTGTTTTGGGTTCCTGTGATTTTCCATTTGCAATGGTTCATGATGTTAATTTGCAGTCGTTTTGTTTTCTCCAGTACAAAACCCTTCATTGCAAGGACTTGTTGGTGCCGCAAAAGAGCTCAGCACTTGCCGGTTGTGCAGCAGAATGATTTGCAATAGCCTGTGCACCCCAAACCTTTTTCTGTGCCTCCTAAGGAAACACTGAGGTTGTTTCTCCACAGACGTATTTTATGGTGAACCTATCTTTTGCATATTTTAGAGCTACCAGCTCACACCCATCTCCTATTTGCCACCATGATGGCGGAGAAAAACATAGCATGGTCAAGAGCCCTGCAACCCCCACATGAACAATCCCACAGCACCACACTCTTTTAAAAAATGTCCCAGAGGAGATGTAGTAAATTATCATGGAAGTCATTTATTGGGCCAGGTGGGTGGTATGCTATGTGAATAGCAATGGTGGAGTTAGGGGAGATAGTAAGTTTGACTTCGAGTGAGCCTCCATGCTCACCGAGCTGTGATGTAGTTTGTTTTATAGCTAGTGTATCCTTGACTACAAGGGCTACTCCCCCAACCTTTGTAGCTATTTTGTCTTGTCTAAAGATGGTATAGCCTGGGGGTAGGGCTAGCAAGATGGATGGTCCAGAGGCTTTGTGAAGCCATGTTTCGGTAACGGCTAGTGCATCCAGATCCAAGTTGGAGAGTAGGTCCCGAATTTCAGTAGCATGCGCTGGGAGGGATCTAGCATTTATCAGAGCACATTGGATTGGCAGGTGATCAGGTTTTGTATTATTAATGCGTGAAGAAGGCTGGGTGGTCAGTGGGCCCTTGGTGGGGTGGACTGCACTAGGGTTTGACTGCACCAAGGGGTGAGAGTGTAGATTGATGGGCAGACAGTAGCTGGCTTGTAAGGCATGGCAGGAGCGTTGACCTAGGAGCTTATTTCTAGTGCCTGGTTATCTGGGGCGCTTGCCACGGTGGGGCAGTTTGGTGCAGCTACTGAGCCTATGTAATCTGTTGGCTGACAGGTTAGGGAGAACCGAGGTGGTGCAGGGAGGAGGGAAACTAGGGGGGTGTGGTTTGCAGACAAAAGACGGCAGGAAGTGGATGGGGGGAATTTCTTCCGGATCGTGGTGGTTCCCTAGCCATGGTTAGTTCTGAGGGAAGGGGTAGAGCAAGGCTGCTGGTAAAAAGCTACAGTCCTATTCAATATTCATAATACATATTGCTGTTAGGTACATTCATAGGATATGCATACAGTGCTATAGACATTAAATAGCATATGTAGTTATGGTCCTACTAAGGGTAGGTTAGTGTTATGGCAGACACAGCATCAGTTAAGCCACAGTGCTAGTCTATGTCACCAAAGCACAGGGTGCATATAGTATCCGGGTGTACATTGTATGCCTTGGACATAGGAAACATTGTTTGAAAATAAAATATGAGGGATCAGCATTTTGAAGCATCTCAAAGACAATCTGGATCTCACTCCTGAAGGAGATTAACACAATCGAGGAACACCTGATCTTCAGGAAAGCATTGCCGATTAATATGCAGAGCTAACTCACAAACTATAGGCCATTGTGAAAGAGAGCCCACAACTAGCAGACCATTGCAGCCTGGGTTTCAGTTACTCAACAAGCTCTGTGTGACTGCAACTACACCCGTTGCCATAAGGAATGCACTTTTCCCCCATTAGCCCATACTAAACCCTCCATTCTACAGCAAACATACCACATGCAAACTAACTTTGTCACTTACACCCAACAGCTAGAACCACCCCCACCCACTGACTCGAAACAGCAGAACTCTGCACCTTCTCCAATAACTCACACAATCTCTTGGACAACAAGGGATGGAGACGGAAGGAATTGAGAGTTGCAGAGTGTTCCTTCTGGCAAGCTGTCCCCGGCACCCAACAGAGCATTACTCCAGTGGGTACGGGGTCCGGAAGGGCGCAGAGCCCACATGAGGTTTGGGGGTCGCTGATGGTCACTGATGGCTGGCAGATTACAGAAGCAGCCTCTATTTTTATGGCCACTCTCTCTGTCTAGCTAGCTACCCAATGACTACCCGACCCAGTAAACCCTTACCAAGCATTGTTATTTTTACTTATGCCCCACTGGTTCTCACTGGCATTGGCACCCCTTTACATAGTAGCACTGACACCATAGCCTATACAGGCTATTTTGGCACTATAGGCCCAGTGTGAATCAACGACCTGGTGGCCGGGTGAGCTTGGTCAGGGTAGCCTTGAGTTGTTCAAACAGAGCATTGAGATCATTTGGTGTCTCAGTGCATGCTATCGCCACAGCCATCGGTGTTATTACCAGTTCGTTAAGCCTTATTAAGCCTTACCGACCTCTACAACAGTTCATAAAGCATTTTGTCTGCCCTGTGCCTGTGGCAGTCTCAGGTGCTTGCTATGGTGAAACCTCTGCCAACGAACCCCCCACAAGTGCTCTTAAAGAGGTGCGGGGGGCTCTTATGCGATCCAGGTCCCTAAGTAATAGATCTACAGGGTCAATGAAACAATCGACTATCAAGTGGGCTCTTCGCAGTCAGTCCACTCTAGGAGGAGACAGCGGAAGTGACACAGCAGTGCAAGCCGATTCGACTCTCACACCAGTCATGCCAGTTCATTCATGTACATCAGTCTGCGTCCTCCGCCAGTGTTTATACTGGTGCAAGGGTTTTTCCTGCCATCCGGCCTTTCCTAATGTCTTTGTGGACTACTTTGACTGCCCCCTTGGTAACTCCTGGGAAGGGACACAAGGAGGGCTGGTTGTTCCAAGGCCCCTACTCAAGGCATTTGCTTTCCTTTGTAAACCCCCTGGTTAGCCTTTCGAGGAACTCGATGGCTCTCCAGGATCATCTCAGCCAGCTTCCACTCCGGACCTGCCCAATGTATCAAAGGACATCTTGACTTCAGGCAACCGCGAGAGTGTGCTGGGCAATTCACGGTTTCTGGTAGACTGTGTAAATCGCCTCTCGGTTACTTATTTGGAAATAAGCAATTCTTTGAGTATGCTTCATGATTTAAGTGCAAAGGATGCCGAGAGGTTGTACAAATGCCTGGATATTATTGGGCCTTTGGCGTTCATGATAGGGAGAGTGAACAAATCGTCTGACTCTGGCGCACAAGACTTAGTGTCGGAAGCTGCTAGTAAGACGCTTAACAACATTGAGGGTTGTACCCTAGTTAGCGCTGCTGCCAAGCCAAAGAGCCATGCTGACCTAGAAGCATAGTTAAGGTATCCACTCTAGAAGTTTTGGGTTGTCCCAATTGTGGATTGACCTCCTTTGCACTGCACCAAGCACCGTGCCAAGCCCCCTCCGAGCATGTCATCGTTGAGGAGTGTACTCCACACCATGGACTGGAGTCTGTGGTAGTCGTGGACACAAGCTGTGACACAAGCTGTGAATTCACTAATAATACCACCTCTGAGCAGCAGGCCTTCAAAGTGGGTTCTTGCAGCTCACATAAATTCACGGTTTCTGGTAGACTGTGTAAATCGCCTCTCGGTTGCTTATTTGGAAATAAGCAACTCTTTGAGTATGCTTCATGATTTAAGTGCAAAGGATGCCGAGAGGTTGTACAAATGCCTGGATATTATTGGGTCTTTGGCGTTCATGATAGGGAGAGTGAACAAATCGTCTGACTCTGGCGCACAAGACTTAGTGTCGGAAGCTGCTAGTAAGACGCTTAACAACATTGAGGGTTGTACCCTAGTTAGCGCTGCTGCCAAGCCAAAGAGCCATGCTGACCTAGAAGCATAGTTAAGGTATCCACTCTAGAAGTTTTGGGTTGCCCCAGTTGTGGATTGACCTCCTTTGCACTGCACCAAGCACCGTGCCAAGCCCCCTCCGAGCATGTCATCGTTGAGGAGTGTACTCCACACCATGGACTGGAGTCTGTGGTAGTCGTGGACACAAGCTGTGACACAAGCTGTGAATTCACTAATAATACCACCTCTGAGCAGCAGGCCTTCAAAGTGGGTTCTTGCAGCTCACATAAATCCCCGAGCAAATCTGGGGTGAGGATGGCAACTCAAAGGGAAGACCACCCTCATTGGTTGGCGGAAAAGAGACTTGATTTTGTGCTTTACGGGTTTAACACCTGACAACCTGACAACAAGAACCTGTATAAAAGATCATTAGTAAAAGCCATGTCTGCAGATGTGGGTGTAAACAGTATTTCTTTTAAACTTTTTCCAAGTGTGCGCATTCTATCTGACTGCTGGAAAGGTTTCAATGCCATCTTCTGTTTTTCTAATCAGTACTTTCGCTCCTGTATACTAAATTGTCAGGAAGCTTTGCAAAGTAGGGGATTGTAGTACATGAGGATGCCAGGTCACATATTTGCCATTTACACGGTATCTGGTGTACGCCTTGCGAATTAGCCGGCATAGCAGTGCCAAGTAGAAAAGCCGGCCCGATTCAGTGTTGTCTTCAGCTGAAATCACAGATCAAAATCGTCTTATTATAGACCCTACCAGAGAGGAACAAGAGCAAATACTTTCTTGGCCAACCTCTCTAAATTTCTTTATGTCTAAATAAGCTCATGAAAAGGGCTATGCCTGTATCAGTTCAGTCACTCTTATAGCACAATTTTAGGTGTTTCTGGAACTAACAGACGTCAACTTCTGCAGGCGGCATTTTGGTCTTTAACTCATCTAGGCTGCAGAATCAGTCACATGAGTGAAACCGTTAAGTTTGAATTTGGCTGGCGCCCATAGCAAATTAGGTGAACTGGACTGAATAACCTGGCTGAAAACCCGAAACATGCTTCTGTTTGCAAGATACCTTTCTGGAAGAAGATTCTCAGCTTGTCAATATTTTTTACGGTTTCTGGGTATTCACAAGTGCTGCAACCTGCAAGTGGTCTAGTCACCCGGGAAAGGGACTGGCAACTTTTATACCCAGTGTGTATTCTTAGCTTCTCAGACCAAGCGCTAGTAGTTTCAGCAGCCCCCCACAGAGGTGCCGATTACAAGATTCTTATCATCATTTACTTGCACCCGAAAGAGAACCCAAGCATTTTTTCTTGCACCAAAAGACTGGTTAGCAAATTTGCTTGTGACCCCCACTGATGTAAGTACAATAATTATGGGAGACTTTCATGCCAAATTAGGTGAGAAAGCTGAAATTGACAAAGGCATAAAATCTCTGGAAGTTGCCTGTGGTATTCCAAAGAGGAATCAGTGTCTGCTATCAGTGGACCCGCACAGAACTTTACTCAACACCTTTCTACCTTTCTACATCTTTAGTTGATTTGAATGGGAGGTGTCCAAGTGACGTCCCACTCAAGGTTTCTTTCAAGTCTGGCACTATAGTCTCTTGAATCGGTTACTGATAGGTAGATTGCTATTCTTTCCAGTTGGTATTAGATTTTGGGGTTTGTGAGTGCTCAGAAAGTGGCCATAACCCGTTAGTTTGTTTGCCTACTCTGAAGAACCTTCTAAAGTTTCTTGTGTACTGAAACTATCCAAGGACAGATTAGCTTCTGTTTTAGCAGAGGCAGATCTAGGTAGGCAAGGTTTCTTTGCCAAGGCTCAGCTAGATGATTGAGTGATGACAATTCTTGACTACAAGGAATTAACTTCTCTCATCATTAGAAAATACTGATGTGAACCTAGTTTCTCTCCTTGCTGTCTGACAAATGGTTTGACAGAGAAAGTCATAGGGCTACATTTGAATTGTGGGTTGCATCTAAGAATAGCATGACAGCAGGTATTTATTTATAGGTTTATATTGCGCAGCAGCCCACAGGCATTGGAGTGCCACAAAAAGACAGGGACAAGACAATTACAAATGGGGCAGGGGGATTTGCATAATCCCAAACAAGAGTACAAAAACCTTTTAAAGGCAAAGAAAAAAGGATTCATAGAGACGCAATGTGATCTTTTTGATAAGACAATCAAGGTAAACAACGTGAAGGGATTTTTGGAACCGTGTTGCTCATGGGTTTTTAAATCGTGCCCTAGTGGACAGAAGTCTAATTTCACCACCTGAGTGGATGTCCCATTACATAGTCATCCGGTTTAACGCGGTAGCAGAAGTTTCCCTTACTGCCTGGAAACTAAACTGTTACAATAGCAGGGACATTTTCCCAATTTTCAAGAGTTTACACGCTCCATTAACAACAGCTAGCTTGGTAAGGCTCCTAGCTCGGACGGCAATAGGTTGGACATCTATAAATGGTTTCTTCTTTTTTTATAATTAAAATGGTTTCTTGATTGGTGGGCCCCAATCTTGCAGAAAATATTCAACCTGATTGTGCCCACCATGGCTCTTCCCGCAACTTGGAACAAGAGTATCATCATACCTGTCTTCAAGAAGGGTTCACATGCTGATCCCCACGGCCACCGTCCCATATCACTGTTAGACAGTTCCTCTAAGATCTTTGGCAGCTGTTTGCTAGCTAATCTTGCCTCTTGGGCAGTGCACAATGACATTATGCCTTCCTATCAAGCAGGTTTTAGGAAAGGCTTCACAACAGTTGATCATGCTTTCGTCCTTAAAATGATAGTTGAAAAGTAAGTTTTACTAAGAGGTGGCAGGGTTTACGCAGCCCTGTTAGATACAGCGAAGGCATTCTATTCTGTAGATCAAGCCCTTTTGTGCTGATCATCTGCCTCTACTCAGACACCAGGGCCTCTGTCACCAGTCAGACAGGCCAAGGGGCATCCACAGAGTTATCGGTTAACACAGAGATGAGACAGGACTAATATTTATTATTTTTCTTTCAGATTTTAACTTCAGCTTCTTATAGGGAACCATACTGCTGCCAGTTTTAAATGAAGTTAGTTACCCCACTCTTCTATATGCTGATGATGCAATCTTACTTGACCTAACACCGAAGACACTAGGCCATAGCTTGAGTTATGCAGCCAGCTACTTCAAGCTGAACGGTCTAAACCTAAATCTTTCCATACCAAAATAGTGGTTTCTGGCAGTAATACACCTACATTTACATGGTCAATTAATGAAGTAAAGATTGAAGTGGTGGGTACCTGCTGCTGTCTGTGGATGGCTTTCACAGGCAATTGCACCTGGACCCCGCATCTTGAGCTGGTGGAAAACCATCTTCGGACAGGCATGGGTGGTCTGGCAAGGTTTTATTTCAGGTTCAGAGACCACCACCTCGATAAATGTATTCAGGTCATGGAGACTAAGGTCCATTCTGCTCTGCTGTATAGTAGCAAAATCTGAGGCAGTGCGTACTGCTTAGCCCTGATCCGTATTCAGCATGTGTTTTTGAGGAAGCTACTGGGCCTCAGCCTGACTGTCCCATAGCGGCTATACGACTGGAAACCAGTACACCACGCATTAGTGTGTGGGTTGAACTAAGATTTGTTTAATTCTGCCGGAAACTATTTTTAAGTTCTTCAAATATTAGGAACACTATGAGGGAAATTGTGTCAAATTGCTCCCAGGTTACCCTTGGCTTAAGAGGTGCAGCTCCATACGCAAAAAGTGGGGCACAGATATTATGCAGTTTAAGGCAGGTACAATTAACAAACAACAGCTTAAAACGAAAGCCAAAGATTTGGAATTTGAGCACGCCATATACACCACCACAAATCTCTGTAAACACGTCAGTGTGCACAATATGATCACCGCCCCATTTTCGAAAAAAATGGAAATGTTTAGATTAAACATTTTACCATTAATGGACCGAATGTATTGGCTTTTGAAGATTAAGTATTGTTTTTTGGCAGTGAGGCCATCGAGGACTTACCCCACTTTTTGTTAATTTGTAAGATGTTGTTGGACCTATGGAGGCGGTGGTTGAGCTGCCACTTTATCCATAACAACAACTGATCAATCTCAGAGGCAATGCAGTTTATCTTGTCCTGTACCGAGAATTGCTTTGTATCTGACTTTTGTGAATATGTTAACGCCGCTTTTAAACATTAAGAAAAGTTAACGCTGTTTTTATTCTAAATGTAAACCTAATGTAGCTCAGCAACCTGTATATTCTTTTTTTTTCAAATTTGATTTTATTTGTTTTCAGAGAGTAAGGAAAAACAGTACATTTACAACATTAGTAACAGGGTACAACCATAAATCAAACAATAAGTCTGTGAGGAACAGCCCTGTTACCGTGCTCTGATTGGGCTCGTAACTGCCCCCTATACCGACCCCCTTAAGCCCCTGATAGGCCAAAAGCATGAAAAAGCACATTATTATGCAAGCACTTTTACGTCTAGTAGGGTCTTCAATCATTCTCGTTTGACATGTTAAATATTACAGAACATTTTCTTTTATGATAAACCTGACTTTAAACCAATCGCTGAGGGCGTCTTACTGTATGATCATCTGAGCGTGAGTAGAATATTGTCCATTGTCTATTGTCTGTCTATATCGGATGGTTTAGAGAATTTGTGACAAATACACTTGCAAAGTCATTCCACAATGTTTCATGCTGAGCTGATCTTCCGTGAAGATCAACTGTAATTCTCTCCATTGTCCACATATTTGTGTCTACGCCAATCCATTCTCTCTTAGATGGGAAGTGTTGTGCCTTCCACCTGATCATTAGGCAGGCTTGCGCCGCAAGAAGGAGAGGGGCTGCGAGTCCACCAACTTTCATTACACAATCTTCGTTCTCTTCCAACCCAAACAGTATTAAGAGGAGTGCTGCGTCCATGGCAATGCCATCTACCTGCTTTATCCAGCCCAGTATTTCACTCCAATATGTCTGTACTAGTGGGTATACCCACCACATACGCCAGTAGGTGGCTATTCTCCCACGTTCTCTCCAGCACATAGGGCTAGCGGTCTGAAACATTTTAGATAGCCTATTGGGGTTGTATTGCCATCTGTGAAGTAATTTGATAGCATGCAGTTTGTATTGTGCGGCAATCGATACCTAGGCGGGTGCTTTGCAAATTCGGGCCCATATGTTGCTCAAATTCTCTACCGAAATCTTGTTCCCACCTGTGCTTGTGCTTCATGATTGACCACGAACCAGTGTCTAGCAGTGTTCAATACATGATTGTGATCAGGCCCTTGGTTTCAGTAAGAGTATCCAGGAGCTTCTCAAATGGCGTGAACTCCATTTGCGTTTTCATTTGCCACACCTCCCTAGACATTACACCTTTAAGTCGTAAATAAAGGAATATCGAGATTGGGTTCACTTGGAGAGCCTCTTCTAATTCAGGAACTGTTATGAATTTCCCTCCCCTCCAGAGCTGTCCCACTCTCTCCAACCCTGCCTCGAACCACGACTGGTATTTAGAATGTTCGGGTATATCTTCACGGATTCCTGAGGCCCATAAGTGGCTAAAAGGAGACGGCCATGTTGTGACACCTACCATGTCTACCCCCTCCTTCCATATATACCAGATGGTGCCGAGTATGGGGTGATCTTTGAGTCTCCGTAGGAGTTTAGACCGGGGGACCCATAGCCATTCAGATAAAGTGGCTGGGGACAGATTACCACTATCTAGCTGGTCCCACTGTAGTTCTTTCATATTTCGTAAATGGGGGATCAACACTCTCAGTTGGATTGCCTGATAGTATAGCTTTAGATCAGGGAGGCCTACTCCCCCCCTATCCTTCGGGAGGATGAGGACTTCATATGATATTCTTGGTTTCTTTCCGTCCCACAAAAAGCACAATACGGAACTCTTCACTTCCCCAAAGAACGTGTCTGGAATTCTCAAGGGAAGAACCTGGAAAGGGTACAAGAAGCAGGGAAGACATACCATTTTGATGGCGTTCAACCGCCCCATCCATGAAATTGTGAGGGGTCGCCACCTTGCAAAGTCTGCGTGGAATACTGCGAGGAGCTGTGGGAAATACATGTCATCTACGTGTCTCGTTAGGTTGATCCCTAAATAACGTAATGTTGTATCACCCATCAATAAACCTACTTGTGAGAGTTCTGCTAATGACTCCGGAGTGGGCACGTGCAGTGGGAATAAAATTGATTTGGACCAGTTTATTTTGAATCCAGATAAGGAGCCATAGGACCCTATGTGTTGTATCGCTCTGGGTACCGATGTAAGAGGGTTCTGAACATGGAGCAAGATGTCCCAGACCCCCCATAGGACTCTATGTGTTGTATTGCTCTGGGTACCGATGTAAGAGGGTTCTGAACATGGAGCAAGATGTCGTCGGCATAAAGAGGTAGTTTATATTCTCTACCATGAACCTGTGATTATCGGCTCTAAGCTTTCTGGCCAGCGGTTCCAGCGAGAGATGAACAGAATTGCTGAGAGGGGGCACCCTTGTCTTGTGCCTCGTTCGAGAGTAAACCACCTTGAGTATTCTGAGTTTACCATGACTGAGACCTGTGGGGATTTGTACACCGCTTTCACTGTTCTCCTAAGTCTCGGACCGAGTCCACCTCTGAGTAACACTGCTTCTAAAAAGTTCCACTCAACTCGGTCGAATGCTTTCTCTGCGCCAATAGACAGCAATGAGGGGGCGTTCTGCATTTTTTGGGCCTTGTGTATCAGGTGTAGGGTCTTACGGGTGGTGTCGGCCCCTTGTAGGCCTAGGATGAATCCAACCTGGTTGGAATGTATTAGGGCTGGCATGTATGTTTCAAGTCTCGCTGCTAATATGCTTGTGTAGATATTGGCGTCAATATTTAATAGGTAGATGGGCCTGTAGGATGTACATTGTTTGGGATCCTTACCCTCCTTAGGAATAATGGAAATGAGGGCCTGCGAAAAGGATTCCAGGGCTATTCCCGTTTGAAGGATGTGGTTAAACAAGTCCACCATGAAGAGGAGGAGGGGGCCGAGGAAGGTCTTGTAAAATCTTGCAGTGTATCCGTCATTTCTGGGGGCTTTTCCCAGAGGTAGGCTTTTGACCGCTTTTTCAACCTATTATCGGAGACTCTAGTGATTCAGCTTCATCTACTGAGAGGTTGGCCATAGTTATTTCGTCCATATAGCTGTCAATTTCTGACTCCCCTGTGTGGACTCGGACTTGTAAAGGTGCTCATAAAAGTCGGCAAAGGCCTCTGAGATATTTTTGGGGCCCGTGGTTGGGCAGCTGTGTGCACTCTCTATTACTGTCACACAACGGTCTGCCCATTACCCTCTCAACCTTGTGGCTAAGAGTGCATCAGCCTTGTCTCCTTTTTCGTAATGTTTTTGCTTTGGAAATTGGAGCTTGCGAATGACTAGTCCTTCCTCGAGACGCCGCAGTTCCTCCCTCTTTTGGACCGCCTCCGCTATCCTATCTCTCCTCTCCTCATCATTAGATTGTGCACAGAGATCTAGTTGTGTAATCTCCTTTCAGAGCCTGCTTTCAATTAGAGCCCTCTCCCTTTTTTTATCAGCCTCTTCTTTAATCGATATGCCTCTCCAGGTTGCCTTGCCAGCCTCCCACACCGTGTTTTTGGACCTCCCCTGCGTCATTTAGTTCATAATATTCGGAAATCCCTTTCTCTAGTCGTTCATGGAAAACCGGGTCCTTCCACAGTGATTCGTTACACCGCCATTTGGAGTTCTTGTTTGGAAGAGCCAAGAGGCTTATATCAGTAGTAACCATGTCGTGGTCCGACCAGGAGATCGGGGAGATCTCCGAGACAGACGTTGCCTCTTTTATACCAGTGGTCAGATATAGGTAATCTATCCTTGTGAAAGTAAAGGTGTATCCCGGGTGGTAGGGGTGTAAGAGACGCCATATGTCGTTCAGTCCATATAAGGCCATCATTTCGATTACCTCCGTGCGACCACCATCGGTTGGTTCATCTGACTCTGGGTTGTCTATCAAGGGCGGGGTCCGCCCACATATTAAAATCACCTCCTAGGTTGACCTCCCCTTCGGCCTCAAGCATAATCTTTGGAATCATATGTTGGAGAAAGCAGGGTTGTCCTGTGTTGGGTGCATAAAGGGATACAAGAGTTAGAGTCGTGTTATGCAGCTTACCCACCAGAACAATGGCTCTTCCTCCCACGTCCGACCAGTTCTTTGTAACTTCGAACCAGAGTCCTTTTCTGATCAGAATACCCACTCCTGCCTTTCGTAGGGGTCCTGATCCCCAATATTCACTGCCCATTTTAGCGTACAAGACCTTGCGCTCTTCCCCACGTGCATACCTAGTCTCTTGTAAAAAGAGTGTGTCGAGGTTGGCTCTTTTAAATTTGCGAGAGACCAATGATCTTTTAGTGAGGGAATTGAGTCCTTTTACGTTTAGGGTGCCAGCTCTAATATGCCCTGATTTATCTGCCAGGTTATCTGCCATCAATCATATAGTCATCTTTTGAATATGTGGTTGAGGGCCCTATCCAGTAAGCTTTTGTTACGTAAAGTGTGTTTATGCATTCACCTGTATAATTACATGCCATCACCCGTCCCCCAACCCGCCATCCCCCTTTACCTCCCACCCCCCTTTGTGGCGTTCGATCCAGCTGGGTTAATCTCACCCAGATAGCTTCGGACCACCAGTGAAGATCATACCTTTTTAGTCCGTTAGCTTATCACCTCCATTAGAATTTAGCCCCCTCTGATCCCTCCCCCCCACTTTTCTGATTCACACCATATGTTGTCCCAAACTATTCTAACTTTCTGGTGATATTTTAAGGCTTTTTCTTCCTTCGTTCGTGCCCGACTACGTTAGGGGAGCTCTTGGCACAGAATTAGACAACATCCTCTCGAGTCGAAGTTACTCGGCCGTCAGTTGTTCGTCACAACTAGTTCAATGTTCCATGTCTGGAGAGGCATTCATGCTTCTGAATTTCCGGGAGCCAGGAATTTTCAGGTGCCTCGGGCCTTTGATTCTCCATCCTGTGTCTCTATTTCTTCCTTCTACGGGGGCTGCTGCTCTTTCTTGTTCTTCGAGCAATTTTGCGTTACAACCATTGATATCCTTTTCAGTTCTTAATTTTATTGTAGGCCCTTCCTTTTCAAAGGTCAGCGAGAAGGGATATCCCCACCGGTATCTTATCCCCTGTCCTTCAAGAATTTTGTTAGCGGGAGGCATTTCCTTCTCATAGCCAGGGTGAGTGAGGAGAGACCCTGATAAATGTAAATATTGGCTGTGTCCATGTGAATCTACATGCTGTGTCTGGCTTTTTCTAGAACCTGGGCTTTGTACGCATAATTGTGCAATCATGCTAAGATTGTCTTAGGGCCTCCTGCTGTAGCGCCGGGACAATGAATGCGGTCGAGGTTGGGCTCATCCACAGAGTCATCCTCAAATAGTAGTTTCAAGAGTGTGTGTAGAGTTCTCTTCAGATCAGTGTCTGTTTCCCCTTCTCTTTCTGGAATGCCAAAAATGTCGATGTTGTTGCATCATTCGCGATTCTCACAGTCATCAACTTTCAGACAGAATTCTTCCTCCCTCATCTCAATGTCTGCGAGTCTGGTGTCCATTTGTGTTTCCAACCTAGACAGAGAGGTCTGGTTATGCTCTACCTCTTCAAGCCTTGTGTCCATTTTATCGATCCTTTGCATCTTCCCACTGATATCAGCCTGCATGCTCTTCGTTTCGGATAGCAGGTCGGCAACGTCGGCTTTAGTTGTGGCAGCTTCCGGTCTTGAAGATGCCATCTCGACTTCAGGAAGGGGAGTGTTAGAGGTGCGCTACGGGGAAAACCTGTATGATGCAAGTTTCTCTTTAGTGTTCATATGCTCGGAGTGCGGGGCACTGGAAACTGAGACACTAGAGGAAGCATATAATACTTCTGGTAGGCGCGTTCCGCTTTTAGTTCTCGAGGTAAGATGAGGTGGATGTACGTCGTTGTTGTTGCGAGGCTCTGTTCCTTCAGTAATGCGCTGTTTCAGGGGGAATGGTGGGAACGGGTATCGGCCTCTTGGTTCGGATGTATTGTCCAGGTGTTCCCAGTGTCCGAGGTGGTAGCTCTGTGGGAGGTGCGGGGCATGTGTGGCCGTGTGAAAACGTCACTGGTTCACCATGCGCGGTGCAGATCTACTACGGACTACACTTTCCAATGTCTGCGTAATACTTTCCAAGAAGAACCTTCATGTCGCGCCCGTTTGGGGATTAGTGTTTCTGGGACCACTTTCACAGAAGAGTAAGTTAGGATGTCCCCAGACTGATTCCCGGAATGAGGGACCTTAGATGTAGCACAAAGAAGTGAGTGAGGGAGTCACATGGACTGAAAAGTAGCCGGTGCTCCGTTCAGATTGCAGATTCGGGTAAGTTTGAGCCAAGGTGATCGAGTGGTCATGCAGTGAAGCTGGGAGTTCTCAGACGTCTGGGTACTTCGGCAACCTCAGATGGGAACCACATTAAGTTCATGAAGATCAAGTGGACTCTCACCCCTGTGTGTATGTGAAGTTGCGTTGAATAGAACCGTTTGATTGGTATATCCGTGCGGAGGGTCTGGGTCCGTACACCTTCAAGCCTGTTCACCCCCAATCAAGTGTAAGAGAGCGGGGACCTGTGTATGTTCACAGTCCTGGGGTTGGCGGGTGTGCCAGCTAAACACTCCCTGGCCTGCCTGATGAGGTCTAATGTGAGGCGATTAATTCTGTAGCCGCTCTGATTCCATTGGGTATTACATGTGGCCTCTTATCTTGTGTTTTGGAGCCCCACTTGCGATCATGGATTGCCCAGGCAGGTTCCCTTTTCACCCAGGCAGCCTCGTTCAGGAGCACGATGCCACTTGCCCAGCATGACCGGTGCTTTTTTTGGGGTTGTTAATGCTGTGCCTGGTGATATTTAATAACATTCAGTGACAGCCGGCAGCGGTCACTTACTGTTTGTTTGGAAGACCGTGACCGCATCGCCGGCTCCAGTCTAGGTGTCGCGCCTGCAGTCCGGCGTCACCTCCCGGAGTCAAGCTCCACATGCTGGCCTATATGCTTCACATCATGCCCCTCAGGTGGCGCGCAAGTCTCGGCCAGCAGAGCTGCGGGTCGATATGGGGGCTCGACGTGCCGTTGGAGGAGGCGGTAATTCGGTAACTTCTACTGTCTTCCGGGCGTGGTACCTCCACAGACCGCTGATGCCCGGCAGACACCTTTTATAGTTCTCTCGGCGCAGGAGTAGCAGTGTAGGGTCAGGGGCATTGTAGGAGCTTCTGGGAACACACTGCTGACGGTTATGATGCATCTGCTTCCATGCACACAATATCCCCCTCCCTCTGTCCGATGATAATGTTATGTGAACAGCAGGGTCAGGTCCCCAATACACACCGGCGAAGTCCCACTGCTTGGAAGCGTGATTTGATGGTCTATTTCTGCACCGAAACGTGCGTCTGCCCAAGTTTCAGTTTTGGATAAAAGCAGCTTCAGATGTCGTCACATTCTCACAACGATTTCTGGATCACTCCGTGGCCGATTTCTTTTGGGTTTTCTCCCGTGTTGGATCCTTAACACAGCTCTGACTGCTTTCTTCGCTGCGGGGGGGTCTAGAAGTGGGGGCTCATGCCACTTCTCCGACCTCAAAGAGCTCATCCGTGCGCCCCCTGGTGGCCAGAACCTGTACATTCTTAATGGTTGTAAACTTTGAATCTATTTTACTATACCTTCGTATACGTATATGTGTGGTTGTATTTTCATTTATGCATTTATTTCATTTATAGAGCGTGCAGCAAACCGTAGGCATCGAGGCACTGTTACAGTGAAACAGTTACTTGCAGGTGATACAAAAAAAAACATAAAGAACATACAAAACATATAGGCCCTCATTACGACCCTGGCGGAAATCGAAAAACGATGGCGGAAATGCAATACCGCCATCGAATAGCGCTCGGTGCGACTACGACCCGTCACCGCAAAGTACGATGCCATTAGCGACACCGTAGTGAACGCCAACGCTAACTGCACCAAGTACGCGCACGCGCACCATGCCAAACCGTAAATACCACCATGGCGCAAGGGTACGCGAATTCCGACCCTAGCGGACATGTACCTAACGCCATCAAGCACGGCGGAAAGTACCATTCCGCCATGGTGAGAAGTACGGCATCGCGAATCAACCGTAAACGGCCCCACTGAGTGCCTGTACACCGCTCCCTGGCCACATAGTACAACTCCCCGTAGGTGCAATGAAGTCACAATGCAACCAGTGAAATGTACAAGTCACCCATGCATGCCAACGAACAAAAGAATCTCAAGAGGGGCCAATGGGAGCTGCAGGGCACAGATGGCACGAATACAGAAGCCATTCCAATGGACATGACCTCAGTCCCCCACCAAGAAACGCACGCAAACACAGGCACCTGTGACCAGCAATTTTCCGAAAATCACATCATTCCACCAGTCCACCTGGCTGACCGGCATCTGTTACACAAAACCTAATCCCCCGCCCCTGAGCATGACATCATTCAAACAGTCATATTGGCAGCCCTCATCCCTGACCTCACTGGGCTTCGTAGGCAAACGCGGCCAGCACAGTACCACGCAACTATACTCCGAAGCTGGAACCCAATGCAGATCTCCTCACAATACATCGCTCCCCAAATAGGAATATGCCACATCACTTGCAAAGAAGAACGCTACACGGCCCATATCAGAATAGAAATTTAATGCACAACAAATTCACCAAGCCCATACAGCCATTAGGCCATGAACTCCAAAACACATTTCACCATTGTGGGCTGCATCCGCAAGAAATGACCAGCTACTTCTTGTGTAACGCCCTGTTCCTTCATGGTACACAGGGCCACATTCTCGTACGAAAAGGCAACATGGAAGCGCACAGAACCGCAGGGCCGTCCCAATGGGGAGGCACTAGTCCAGCTGAAAGGCCGAAATGTTGCTCCGAGCCACTAGTACTGCGTAAGGGCATGTGGCCCATTGGCGATCGTCCCATAAGATCGTAATGCTGCTCCACTGATTAACACGAAGCAGCAGGTGTCGGGAGTAAAAGCCATCTGCAGGAGTGGCATACAGATGGCAGTGGCAAAAGGGGAGGAGATACCTGTCAACCAAAAGAAAGAAAAAGAATAGAATGGCCATCAGAACTACATTCGAACAACTCACTTCAATGATCACACTAAATCCACAGCCATATGCATGCTAGCCCACTCCAAAGGATCATCACCACCCCAAAACCACTTGCGACTCATAACTATCTATATCGAGGTGAAAACACCATCACAAACGAGTGTACCTGTGCATGCGTCTGTGAAAACAGAATCCATCAGATGGGATTGGTAACGTGCATGGACACAAGTGTCTGAAGGCGCGTCGAGACAGGGAGGGCTCAACAAGGCCAGATAGACGATGGTCCCACTATGGCAGCCCTGCATCACATAGCGCAGGGGAGGCGGACAGATTCCAAGAAGCCCTGTACATGGCAAACACTGTATCAAATCATCTGTCCATGCATCCATTCATCATTCCCTCATCCCGTAATGATAACGCCTGTTTCCATACTCACATAACATGTGAGAATTCCATTGAGTCTGTGCGTTATGCAGCCTGCAAAATCCACTGTGCCCCAGCCCGTAATTCCAGTGTTGTGAAGTAACATGTATTTGGGAACGTCCGGCCTCATCGTCCACTTCGCTATTGCGCATCCCAAACTATTCATATCAATCATTGCATCCTCGCCATGGCCCCTGTCCCAAGGACATTGAACAATAGAACGTTATATTTGCAGTCAGACCTGTGGGCATCTCCTCGCCGCTAGCTGATAACCGAAAGCGCCGCCCTTCGAATTCCTCATTTGCAACATCACGTCGAAAAGGCATCTGTGGCCGCTTGAAATCACAAATTAATCCATCTAGTGCGGCTGTGTGTGAAAATGGCAACTGCCTTCACTCACAAATGGGACGCCCCGCCCGTCGTTGCAACTCAGTACAGTGATGCATGAGGGTCCACCGTTACTCGAGTACTACGTTCCACTGACCCTTCACAAGTCTGTTCGCGACTGCAAAGATTGTATGTGAAACAATGGGACCATAGCCGGATGAACATATCAACCAATGTTACACGGCCATCGGGTACAAATACATGATTGTAATAGCAAGATGCCATTCCTCGAATTGCAGCGTTGTGTGCGGGACTTGCTCGGCCAAAGGGGAGAGCAGCTTGCACAGGTGGAATGAATCACCACAGGTGGAGGCCATACAGCCTGAAAACACATAAATTGCACACCCAGTCTCCTCCCACAACCACACCCACTCCGAAATGCTACCGGCAGGACTCGCGATGTTGGCCCTGGGGGACCTGATAGCACTGCAAGTACTCCAACTCCAAGAAGAAGACGAACACCAACTACAACCGGCCGCACGGAGGAGACGCAGGAGGAGGAGGAGGGCAAGGCAGGGCCAGCAAGGGCCGCCAGCACAGCCACTACCACCACGCAGGCAGCCCGCAATCCCACGCCTCCGAGCACATCCGTTCAACCTCACTGATGAGCAGATCCACACCCTCTAACGTTTGGACTGGGACACCATAGCCGCCATTGTGGACATGACACAGGCTGACCTTGTCAGCATGATAGATAGCCCAACCGCCATCCCACCCCTACTGAAGGTGGTGTCTGTACTCCACTTCCTGGCCACAGGCACCTACCAGCACACAGTCGGACAGTTGCATGGCATTTCTCAGCCACTGTTCTCACGGACACTATTGCAAGTGCTCGATGCCCTCCTGCAGCACGCAGACGACTACATCTCTCTACCACGCTCGGAGCAGGAAATTACCAACACAAAAGTGGGATTCCATGCACTTGCCGGCATACCGGGTTGCATTGGTGCCATCAACTGCACCCATGTGGAATTGGTCGTCCCACATGCCATGGAGGCCCAGTACCGCAACCGAAAACAATTTCATTCTCTGAATGTACAAATGGTGTGTGAGTCCAACAGGATCATTACACATTGTTGTGCCCGATTCCCTGGATCAACCCATGATTCTATGGTCTTGAGGAACTCAACAATACCACGCTACATGGAGCGACACGCAGGGTACATATCCTGGCTACTCGGTGAGTCTCATTTCATGCATGATGATGTGGGGTATGTGATGCGGCAATGACCTGGCAGGAAGGGGGGGGAGGGGTGCGTACGTAGCAATGGCATTCCACATAATTCGTTTATCGTCCACATACAGGTGATGCCGGATATCCACTGAAGAGATGGCTCCTCACACCAGTCCGGAACCCACGGGACCAGCATGAGGAGGACTACAACCATGCCCACTCACGTACCCGTGTAGTCATAGAACAGGCATTCGGCCTACTGAAGACTCGTTTCCGGTGCCTCAGCAGGTCTGGCGGGGCACTCCTGTACCGCCATGAGAAGGTTGCAAAGATGGTGATGGCATGTGTCATGCTACACAACATGTGCGTACGTAGAAATGTGCCCATGCCCCCTGACGCAGAACTGCAAGCACCTGAAGATGGTCATGATGAGGGTGGGGATGTGGCAGCACCTCAAGGAGTCTGCGAGGCACAGGAGGGCCGTGACATTCGTCAGCATCTCATTGATGCATGCTTCTAGCACTCACGCCTGGTGGCTGATACATGGACACGGGACTCGTGGCACTGTGTGTGTCTGGTACATGCACAATATGGACTGTACGCCTATGATGGCCTAGTACACAAAGATCATTGTCCACACATCTCATTGGTTGATCGTGCATTGTTTATGGCATATGTGATATCATGTTGAACACCCTATCGACCCGCCACCCAAGTGAGCCCAACACACCCCCTCCACCCTCCTACCTCCCCCCGAACACCAGTGTCCAAAGATGCTCATTGTCAGTGGGCAGTCGCTATTGCAAGCCCCCTCTGCGGGTATCAGGGGCACCCCTGCCTGTGGAGCGCAGGTTCCTCCCAGATCTACGTTGGGGGCTGCCCTGGACGGAACTTGCAACGGATGATGTCTCTGCCTGCTCACGTCCATGCATGTCCCTAAGGGTTTGTGAGAGCTCAGTGAGCACACGGCGCACTGCGGCAAGTTCGGCACATACGTCTTTGGACGTCGCATGCAGTTCCCCCCTCAGGCTCTCGGTGCTTCTCTCCATTTGGACTCTCAGGCACTCGGTGCTACTCTCCATTTGTGCCCTTAGTGTCTCTGTACTTATCTCCATTTCTGCCCTAAGTGTCTCAGTTGATGTTTCTATGTCTGCCTTAGTGCCCCCACATTCATCGGCATGGTCCTTGAGCAGCGTGGCCAGTTGCTGCTGTTGCACGATTAACTGGTCGAGGGACTGTTGCCTCTGCTGGGCCATGGCCATTCGCGGTGGTGTCACAGAGGGGCTGATCACCTCATGTTGCCCTGCCACAGGGCTTGTGGGGGATGGCCAGTCGTCGTCTTGTGGGTGCCCCTGCGTGGTATCCTCATGGTGTACGGGATGGAACAGACAGGGGGATTGGGACAGGTCATGGATGGATCTGACTTCGACATCCCCGTCTTCTGTGTCGGAGCATGCTGCCATTAATGGGGTGTCACCTATGGTGCTGCTGCCACCAGAGGCAGTGCCTTCTGTGGCATCCATTGGGGGGACCTGTGGTGCTGCTGTTGTGGGCATGCTGGCTGCTGGGGTGCCTGTTGATGTTCCCTCCTCTGTGCTGCCACTTGATTTGTGCTGCTGCCGTGTCTTGATGCGTGCAGCTGAGGTGGAGGGTCTTTGGCCGTTGGTCTTGGCCCTCTTTGCAGGTGTGCTGGTAGGGGTGTCCTGAAGCTCGTCGTTTGGATCGGACCCTGTGGTGGAGTAAAGGAGGGCGAGCGTTATTAATGGGTCTGTGGGAATTGGAATGGCAATGTATCACATGCATTGGGGTGGTACCTGAGGGTGATTTGGGTCGGGGCCTTGGAGGTGCTTTCATTTGTGTGTGGAGTGAGGGTGCAGTTGTTTGGCAGCCTGCAGTTAGGGTGTGCCTGCTGCACGTGTAGTGGGTGTTTTTGGGGTATTTAATTATTTATGTATTTATTGTGAGTTTTAAAGTGCGCTATCAGGCCAATGTGTGTGGACGTTCTCCTGGCCATGTGTTGCTGTTGCGCTATGTGGACACATGTGATTCACATGATTGGACATTGTGGATTTGGCATGGTTTTATTTGGGCCACCTACCGGATTCTCCGGATGTCTGCACTCCTTTCTCCATCCCTCCGACTACCTCTATGCTCTCCATTCCAATGGTGGAGGCACAGATTTCTTCCCAGGGGGTCAACTTGATGGGTGATTCCGATCCTCCCCCGGTGGCTGTGGCAATGTTGCGGTTGGCAGAAAGTATGCTACGGACGCGTATCCGCAGGTCGTCCCATCGCTTTCTGCATTGCTGTGGGTTGCGGGGTGCGGTCCCCACCGCACTTACCCGCTGTGCCACCAGGGCCCATATGGCCTTCTTGTTCGCAAGTGCCGTCCTGGTCATTTGCGTGGAGAAGACGGCGGCGGCATTCTCCTGGAGGGTCTCTGTAAGCACGGTGAGTTCCTCACGGGAGAAGTGGACCTGCCGCTTGCGGTCGCACGCTTTCTTCGCTACTTTTCCCATTTTTCTTGGTTTCACTAGGGTGGATGACGGGTTGGGATGTGTCTCAGGGTAGTGTTTTTAGTGGTTGTGTGGATTTTGTGGTTTTATAGGTGTACGGCGTGTTGTTTCCCGTTCCGGGCCCATGTTTTAACTTCCGTTTCCGTATATTTACGGTCACCGTACTTTCTGGTTGGCGCTCACTGCGGTGTCCGCTAAGATGGGTGGCGGTATTGCACCTAGGGCGCCGTACGGCGGCGGTGTGGGCCGTTTTGGGGTCATTTCCGCCATCGCGGACTTTGCACTTCCGCCATGCCGTGGTGCTCGTGCCCGATGGGTCGGAATGGGCCGCACTTTGCTCCATCGTGCAATGGCGGAAACGCTATTTACGCTGTGGCGGTCCGGTCAGTCACTTTCCGCCAGGGTCGTAATGAGGGCCATAGTTGGTAAGGTGAGGCAGTGCAAAGCAACATAGAGTGTGATGGATCGTTAGGCAAAACTACCAGATATTCAGGGATTTCTGGAAAGCCCATTAGGAGGGTTCCGTTCTCAGGGAGTGAGAGAGAGAATTCCATTGTCTTGCTGCAATGGATGGAAAGCTGGAGCCTCCCGCTTTTGTGCCTCTTACTTTAGGCTGTTGGAGGCGATTTGCATACATAGATCTGGTGGGTCTTGACAACTGCGCTTTCATGATTTTCTGTAAGAGGTAGTGGGGTGCCGTGTTAGATTGGCATTTGTGGGTGATGGATATGGTCTTGAAGATGATCCATTCACGGATGAGCAGCCAGTAGGCTGCTTTTCTGGCTGCAGAGATGTTGAGGGCAGCTTGGAGTGTATTGTTTTGAATGATCTGCATCTTTGGAATGTTTTGAGATGAGGTTCCTGTGATTAGGACATTGCAGTAGTCCAGCCTTGTGCCACTGACAGCACATGCTATGGTAAAGTAACTATCAGGGGATAAGAAGGGTCTGGAAGTGTTTATCAGCTTAGATGTGTAGGCAGCGGAGGAGGCGATTGCATTTACCTGGCGGGACATAGAGAGGTTTGCGTCTAGGTGGACCCCTATTGTCTTAACTAATGCAGAGATGCGGATCATGGTGCTGTCAATTTTGAAGGCTGTGTATTGGTGGTTGTTCTTGTTGAGCACTGTGGTAAATCCAATCAACAAAGATTTCTGTTTTTATCCCCATTTAGGCACAGGTGGTTTGCTGCCATCCATGACTGGATGTAGTGTAGGCGTGGTCAAGGGTGTTTGTGTCATCTGTGTAATTGCCAGAGAGGGGTAGGAGGATTTGTGTATCATCAGCATAGTTGGTATATGCTATGCTGAGGGAATCAAGGATGTCAAAGAGGGGGGCTGTTAAAAATGTTGTACAGTGTGGGTGATAGGCAGGATCCTTGTGGAACCCTGCAAGGAAAGGTGCTGGTGGGAATTGACATAGTCGACAAACATTTTTATGATCCTTCCCTCTAAGAAGGAGGTGATCCACGCTGTGGCTTCTTTGGAGAAGTTGTCTGAAGTGGTTTGGTGATGGCAGAGGATTTTGTTATCTACCAAGTGAACTGCTTCTGACAGATCAAAAAGGAGTAGGAAGGCTGGCTTCCCCAAATCTCTGAGTTCGTCTATCTGATTTTCTAACTCGAGAAGTCTGAATTCTGTACCATGATCTTGGCGGAACTCGGATTGGCGCATTCCTAGAATGTGATTGGTTTCCAGGTAGTTTTGCATCTGAAGGTAGGCTGTTCTATCTGTGATTTTGAAAAGGAATGGGACAGTGGTGATAAACAGGTAGTTGTTGGGGGATTTGGGGTCCAGTGATGGCTTTTTTAGAAGTGGGAGAACCTATGCCTCTTTGAGACTAGTGGGCACTATACCTGTGGCAAAGGAGGCGTTGATGAAGTCAGTGATGAGCAGGGCTGGACTGGGAACTAAAAGAGGTCCTGAAATAATTACTGGGGACCAAAAGAGGCCCTGGAAATAAAGTTCAAAGTGGCCCTGTATGACACCTTTTCAGCAAGCCCAATGGGCATCTCCAGAGTTCCCTATGGACCAGTCCACCCGTGGTGATGAGGGGAACCAGGGTGTTGGCACAGTCCTTGATGATGGTGGCTGGGAAGGTTAGGATGGGAGCGGTGTGAGCTGCATGTGGTGTGGGGGGTGACTAGTTTAGCATGGATTTCTTTTTTGTATTGTGTCCAATTTGTTGTTCATGGCCTTTTGGATTCTTAAGCACCAGGCGTTGGAGGCTAAAATGAACTCTAGTTTGGTGCGTCTGAGGTTTATTTTCCAGAATGATTCTGCTGTTTGCTTTTTGTCTCGGAGATCTTGTAGGTCAGGGGTATACCTGAGGTCCGTTGTCTCACAGGTTTGGCCTTTCGTTGTGTTAAGGGGCAACAGTGTCTGATAATGTTAAGATGGTGGTTTAGAGTTCTGCCAAGAGGTTCGGGTTCTTTATGTGAGTCGGTTCCAATGTTAGTATAGGCAGCAGTGGCATGGTATGGTTTTTAGTGAGCTTACGTGAGCTGCGGGTTAAGAATGGGGGTAGAATATGAGTAGTGGTTTTTGTTTTTTTGTGGTGAGAGATGATGAAGGTAAGGATATGGTGGTCTGTCCACAGGCAGGGGGAGTTAGTTTCAATGGTGATCTGACAGTTAAGGGCTGTAATCCAGTCCAGGTTGCGGCCTTTAGAGTGGGTAGGATCATTAATCAGTTGTCGGAAGTTCAGTGCCTTCAGGGAGTTTGATATGGATGTGGTCTGAAAGTCTGCGGGATCGATGAGGCCTAGGTTCAGGTCCCCAAGGATGATGATTAGAGAAGTGGCCTTGGTATTGTCACCAAGGATGTGGAGAAAGTTTTCTTCAAAGGTGAGTGTAGGTCCTGGTGGGCGGTAGATGATATGGATAGTGATGGTGTTGATGGGAGAGGTGGTGAATTTGAGTGAGAGGATGTCTCCATTTTTCTCTAGGGAGTTGCCGAAGGGCCTTATGGAGAGGGAGTCTTTGGCCAGTAGGGCTACCCCTCCTCCTCTGGCGTTTGGTCTGTCTTTGTGATGCATTGTGTAACCTGGGATGATGGCTATATGTAGTGCTGGGCCTGAAGCTTCATGAAGCAAACCTTCTGTGACGGCAAGGGCGTCTAAGTTGTGAGATGTCAGGAGGTCATAGATGTATAGGGCGTGGGTGGTCACAGAGCATTATGATCAAAGCACAATTCAGCGAAGGGGTATTTACTGTATTTATCCGTAAATGGCAAAAGCTGAATAAAGTATTAATACTACTACCACACAATCTTAACACGGCCAATGCATTCTCACCCCACAAGCACACAAGACATCCCATATGGACACAAACACCTTGCACGCCTAACAACCCAGACCACCTACAAGCAAACCCACACACAAAGACCGTTATTTTCCTGAATGGAAATTACCGACACCATAGCACAGGCAGGTGTGGGCTCTCCCACTCCTCCCACTAACAAACCAACCCCTCTCTGATTTTCAAAAATGCCAGGGAGCCTCGAGACCATGCAAATGGCATCAGTGCGCTGCAGAAATCCCACTAGCATAACATGAAAAAACGGGATGCTCCAGATCACATTTAAAGGGCTATTTGTTGTATAGCCAGGCTTTCACTACGTGGATCAATTCATTGTTTCTGAGATTGATGGAAGTGCATGAATATATCCACTGAAACGAGGTGTGTATTTATATTGCCTGTTCTATCCTGGAAGTAATGTCATAGTGCTGTTAATAAATAACATCCGCCAGCACTCAGCATACTCTGCTACCTTGCTAATCACTCCAAATGATGGAAAATGTCCATTATTTTGCAAAGTGCAAGCCAAGCAATGATTTTATTGGCACACTGTGGTTCACTATTTCCTCGTGGAACTGAGTTAAGCTGACCTCTGAATTAAGATCTGCATATATTGCCATCTTTTTATTTCTTTAGATTTAAGTGCCTTAAAATCCTACACTGGATGAATTAATGAAGCCCGATGTATTAATCTGATAATGGAAAGTGATCATAAAATGTAAATGTGCAGAATGTATATGCCATTAGGGAATCTTCCCGTCCGTGATTCTGTGGGCCCTGGATCTCATCCGCTCTGCTGCATGGAACATAAAGGTCCCTGCCAATGCAGGATGGACTTTAATGTGTTTTAATGCAGCATTTAGTCAGCCGGAATCGTTAAAATGCAGCTTTGCAGATATAATCTAGAACCTAATTATTGAATAATCTCTCGAGGGTGCAGATTTGTTATCTGGATGTGTGATGTTTGATAGTTTCCAATACACATACACTATCACTTAACACATACATGTGTATTGTATGCAATACATATTGTACTGTAAGAAAAAGTAGATTTGAAATATTAGAAGTATCAATGGATGGCATTCCATCAGAAAGAAACGTGCAGGGAAGTTAACTAAAATCAATATTTAGGAACTGATCTCACAAAAGGGTTTGGATTCAACTGAAGTAGTGGATATGTGTATTTAATTTACAGTATAATGGTAGCCTATGTCTAGTGCAGTTATGCACAACGGCCATACATATATATGTTATGCTATGTTATCTTGCATTTGTATGCCACCACCTGCCATAGTTTATGGCATCACAGGGCTTTCCCTGTCAGAGAGAGAAAGAAGGAGTGTGATAGAAGTTTCAATAGTGGTAGGGAAAGGCAAAGTCCGGTAGATAGTTGGCATAAGGGCAAAGGATATTGTGAGTTCTTTCCATCTAGCAGCACCATAAGACTTGTCATTTATGTTCACGTGCCTTCATTGACCAAATCGCCAACTCTGATCCACAACATTGAGAAAAATGTGGGTATTTTAGGTTATCATTATTTATGTTTGTTTATTTTATAGTTTTGTATTGCGCCATCATGCAGCCAACCACATTAAAACACTGCAGGAAGATTGTGTGTGGGAGAAAGATGGGTGAGGCAGGATCATTTTACAGCCATGGATGGAACGAGAGCTACATTTTGTTTCTATTTTAAGGACACATACAATCAAAAGGGGAACAGTAAAATCATGCAGCTAATACCTCAAATGAAAAGGGTCCTCTTCAAATACTGTAAATTTAAAATGTTCCCTTTGACTAAATACTATGTGCTTTTATCCGAGTTAGAGCCCAAACCGCTACTTTGGTTTATTGAAGTTGAGTTAGTTTAAAATATATTTTTAATACCTTTTAAGTTTTGCAGTAGTATGAGATTTAGTGGTCCTGGTAGTAGAGGTTGAACAATATTTTTTCTTGCATTTCCTTGGCTGACACAATCTTATGTTGGAAATGTTGTGACTATTGTTTGGTAGTTTTGATTTGCATCATTTGTGTTTTTTTTAGGTTCTTCATCAAGCCAATGTTTTTCTTTCTTTTATTAAGGTTCAATTTTTTGGAGCTGATTGGAGCAATGTTGATTGGGGTTCAAAATATTTCCTCGTTGAAAGGTATAGTGTCAAGGTGGTCATTAGGTTCTACTTTTGAGGGTGTGAACGCTTTTTAGTTTTTTCTGTGCATTGATCGCCAGTCTATTTTCATGATCTTACGTTCGAAATGATTTCTAATGTACAGACTGAACATTTTTTCTTTATGAATTTTTAGGATCAGTTGATAGTCGGTCCTAGATGGTCCATCTGCTTAGTGTTTTTTAGTGGACTGTCGTACACGTATAGGAGCAAACATGTATATGATGTCATGAGCATGTCCACCTTTGTTTGCCTTGGCAAACCCAGGGCTGGAAGCCCAAGTTGATCATAGTTTAGATGAAACCTCTGTGTTTTTGGCTACACGGCTACAACCACAAGTTAATGCCCCAGCGGATATGGCCTTTTGTAGCTGGTGCTTGAATATTATAAGGAAAATCTGACCATAAATGGGAGTTCTGTTTAGGAAGACGGTGTACTAAAAGAATCTTTATGGTGGAACATGCGATTTTCACAAAGAGCATAATGGGGGTACTAGTTAAGGGAGGGAGCTGATATTTTTAAAGAAGGTCAAGTACCACTCTTCCTTCTTATTTATTTATTCCATTGTTTGCAAGGAGAATGCAGTTTAGCTTGGTGGTGTGGTTTTGGGCAAACCACACCTCTATGATACCCAAGGAAATGATGCTAAACGTTTTTGGATATAAGTCACATTTTGAAAGCAGATTTATAGTGGCAATAAAAGGTATTGGCGGGATGTTATTCTGTTTACTTAACTTTTCAGGTGAGGCTTTTCTGTGTCTAGTGTGAGTGTGAGTTGTAGGGTTGCCTGTCTTCTAAGTGTGAGGTTTGATGGTGTTAAGACTTTGTTTGAACTTTGTTTCCATCACACACCAGTGAAGATGTAGTTGTGTTGGTTGTGTGATTAAATCCCATATTTTAGACTATGTGATGATGACTGGTGTTTTTGTCAGGTGGAGGACAATCTCCCAGGAGATGGTAGATTCTATTTTTCGGGTATTTCAGTTTATTTTTATTAGAATATCCCCTAGAAGACTTTAAACATGATGGGAAGCACAGTGAAGACTCCCAAAACTGGGAGGGATTTTGGTCTGTGTTGAAATGCAGGTAAACATAAAGTCAGTACAATGTTGGCTGAATTGAATAGTGTGTTATCCAAAGCAATAGAGCTATTGATTTTCTCTTTTCTTCATTGATAATTCTTTCATTATTAAATTCAACATTAGTTCACATGATTTAATTGAAATTCACTGTAAGATGCAATCCACTTATCAATTAGTTGTGCTCCATTTGAAGCAAATAACAAGTTAGCTTTGAAAATCACATGTGAAGAAATTGGCTGGTGTAATATTTAAACTAGATCTGCAGTGTTACAAAAGAGTCTCTCTTTATATACTTGCCAGTGTTTTCCAAGTAATATAACATAGGCACCAGCAGTTTGGCTTCCTTGCATTTTCGCATACACAGTTCCATAAATGTTCATGTTCGCAGTAAAGCCAACGTCATGTGTCACGTGCAGTGTCTCATTTGGGCAGATGACTACCTGCATCCCACAGTTGCACTCTTATTGTAGTAGCGAGTAAGAGGCATAAATCAATGATGAAATGTTGCATCTGGTGCCCCCTTCACTTTAGGTTAAAATAATCTCAATTAGTCTTTGACTCTCCCACCATAGAGCCATTACCAGGGGGGAGGACAGTGGTTCAGGGGTCATTTCTTCTTTGCAATCAGGAAGTTATTCTTTCGTCATGGGGTCCATACCAGCCACCCAAAGAGGATCAGCTTTCCAACATGTCACACATTACTGAGGTTTCAATTAATTCTCCATTTTTATGTATTCTTTATTTTTATGGTTTAAAGTGCAGACCTAGCTTGAGAGCAGTGCAGTGCTGTACAGGGTGTGGGTAGCCAGAGTTTGGGCTCACATATTTTAACAGTAGCAAAGTCCTGTGAGTTGCTGTCTGTGCATCCATTGGGATTAGACCGTGGTCGAGTTCTGTTTTAAAAGCCATATTTTTACAGATTTGCGAAATTGGAGAATTTTGCGAGCATTCTGAACTGATACCGGGATCAAGTTCCAGAGGGTGAGTGTGTGACAAGAGAAGGATTGTTTGCGGTTCATCACTTTTCAAAATACTTGTGATTCGAGCTGGGTGGTTGGTCGATTTGTTGTGCAAAGAGCATGTGCCACCACATATGTGGAGCAGGTGTACCACTTGTGACTGCTCTTTAGAAGATACATGCAGCCTTGAAAAGCAGAACAATATCCTGGCCTGGAGAGGAAGCTACTGTAGTTCCCATAGGATGGGGTGATTCATTGAACATTCAGCGCACCCGTAATAAGATGTGCTGCAGCGGGGTAAGAATACTCTGAGCCCCACCTTGTTTCCTTCCCTGTTTTCGGCCGGGAGGCTGGAAGGTATTTGGTTTAATTCACTGGAGATAGAGGTAGAAAGGCTTGTTGAGTTTCACATAATGTCTGAATTTCCATTTTATGCATTCCTTATTCATCTATTGCCTAATCTAATATTTACACAATGTTATTAAGATAATTAAATATACTTTTGTTTAATTTCTGAAACATCACACAAGCATTAATCCTTTCTTTCAAATATCCAAACTTGCCATTTTATGCCGGCTCCCTTTGTTTCAGAGGTCGTCTCACCAGTAGGAGGCACTGATTCCTCAATCTGATGATGGGCATTTTGGGGAAGACAGGTTTTCAGCTGGTTCACGTAGACCCAGCTCTCCTCTGTCTGCTCCACTTTTGGAAATGTTGATTCATAGGCAACAGATGAGATCTTATCTGTGAATTCAAAAGTCCTAGCACCAAGATGGGAGGAATTTGCACTCTTTTACGTGATTCCTTTGGAAATTATAGAGGGAAACTTGATCGCCTACCTCTTACTCCTTTTTGGTTGTCTGGAGGCCACAGTCAGTCGTGGTTTTTACAGCATACTTCTCCAGGTTCCGCTAAGCATTCACAAAAGTGTGTTAGAGATACTCTCAGAGGTTTTCTACATATTCATTTGAGGTGGAGGCATTGATAAATGTCTGTTCCTGCGGTTGATACAACAGGTGTTGGGGGTAAGACCATTTCTCTACCAGGTATTATTTAAAAACTGGACATCTTAGTCATAGAAGTAGTAGTAGACCTCAAAGCCATCAGGACTAATGGTAATTGTAGGTTCCAACTGGGTCCTGAATCTACCACAAACCTTTTAAAAATGCCCCCTATTATCTTGTTCTATCCCTCCCTCTCTCTCCTCTGAAAGCTGGGTGATTGGCGATATATTTGTTTTTTATACCTATAATTTCCCACCTTTTAGTCATTACTGCACTGGGAAAATGATTACCTTGGTTGGGTTTAATCGTTTGAAGAAAGCCGAAACGAGAAAAGATGTGGTTGATCATAATATAACGGCTTTCAATTCCTCGCAGTATAGGGTGGGAGACATACAACCAGCTCCTTAAAGAGGCACGTAATGGTCAACATGTATTTATTATCATGGGCAGAACAAACAAGTCATTGGTCCAATAATGTCAATGGTGAAGATCAGACCATGTAATGTCATTCCTCTCTTTTGTAGAGGAACACAGTAAGTGGGAGAGCTTGGTTGGAACTGACACCTGAAAGCAAGCGTCCCCCAAATAAGGCAGTAAGCCCCCCACGATGAGAGGCAATAAAGGACACCCCCCAGGAGGGAATGAGACCACGACCAAGTGTCAGTGAAGTTAAAATGTTTTTTATCTAAGTCAATATAGGGCATGCAAAGGACTCTGCAAACTCCGAGAGCGCTCAGTCTGACAATAGAAAAGACAGCTAGTTCTATTACAAATACACGTCATGCATGAGCTAAATTATAGGGGCCACATAGTCTTTGGGATTAGATGGTGACGACTAGCTTCTATGTAGTCCATAGGCTCGGTGCTCCATGATTGGCGGGGATCCACGTGGTGGCATCACAATGTGCTTGGTTCAGCTGGGCTCATCAGAGTCGGGCTCCAGGGCACTGGCTGTCCATGGAGATTCACCACTTTGGTTCTAGAAGCTTGCCCTTGTGGCCATTTGTACTCATTCATCACACTCGTCTATGCCAAGTTGTTATGTAAACCTCTAACACATCAATCTAATACCTGTGTGGGGACAGAGGAAAACAGTATGCGATACGAGGCTTCCTCCATACATTATCGTAAAGTTGTCATTAACATGGAGTCCAGTCCCATGGGTTCAGGTGTCTTATCAGGGGACACGGGTCAAGCTACCTTCATCATTTAGCCCCGTTAGATGTAGTAAATGATGACTGTGGGGGATGTTTGCACAAGGACGGATAACTGTCTTCCTGGTCTGTTGGATTCAGGGTGAACTGGAATACCATTAGGGCAGAGGGGACACATGGCTGTCACCTCAAAGGCGGCCTGATTTAGGACCGGTTGCTCGTAATTCATTTGGCCTGGCCGTGGCAGTACACAGTGGTTGTATGTTGGCCTCTGACATGGGGGAGGTAAATACTTGAAGCGGTTCCAGCAGGAATGTGGGGAGGGGAGGCTGTGCTGCTCGAACACCAGCGAGCCCTGGCGGGCCTTGGCGGGTGGAGGGGGAGATGGCCTTGCAACTTTGTGCAGGTCTCTATTCACTGGGCTGCACAAATACTATTAGAGAGGACAGATACTAGGGCTGGGAGCATCAGGTGAATTACACATTTTCTGCCGTTTCCATGTGCTCACATTAGTAGGTTCATAACAATGGAGGTTTTTCATTGGTACATACATTACATAGCGCTAGTCAGTCATGCTTGCAATTCATGAGGAAGGTGAACATATAACAAATGTGAGTTAGTGTCAGGTTGGGTTATATACTCGGGAGCAAGAAAGCAATGTGTTACTCGAACATTTTGATTATAGTAAAAACTGGCTCAATAGCCTAGGTGGATTTCATATAATACAGCATATTTCATCACATTATACACAAGCATTTTATATATTGCTTTTCTGTTACTCTTCTTACAATAGCAGCAAACATTGGTGGGTACAAAGCGGATTTTTGAGTGGTCGTGCACTGGGCCTTAGACCATGGAGGTATCTCAGGGGTGAGCGGGGATCACCTCGCTTTAATGTAAGTGGCTTGCATTATCCGTTTTAACACTTTTTAACACACATCCTTTAGCAGCCTGGATAAGACTGGGAGTCTCGAGAGTTTAGCATATATGGTTAACACTTCATCTGGGAGAGTGGGGCTGGGGGTAATGAGCCCCATATATCACAAGTGAGGGGGGTTAGGCGCAGGGTCATGGTATACTTGATAGGGATGACTTTTGTTCTTTCCCAGACCTCACTGCAAGCCCAGTTATTCCTAGGGCAATGATGTACTGCGGAAGGTAAATGATACAGTGTTTGTTCTGTTACTTGTTCGCGTCTAGTTGCTCGTGAGAACGGGCCTTCAGTGGATCTGCTATGGAGGAAGGGGGGAAGCGCAGGACTCTCTGTGCGCGGTCAAGTAGGGGCCGAGCTGCAGCGTTTGTACGCAGGCTGTTCTACTGAGGCCTGGGTTCATTGTGCTCAAAATGGAGTCTTGGTATGTTATAAAATGGTGTCTAAGTTATGCTACACTCACGTGTCGATCCGCAGCCACCCTGCCTCCTGGGCCCAGGTGCATGGGGGGCTGCCGATGGGTCATGAGTCTCAGGCAGGTGGGCAATGTAGGGGAGGTGGGTCCTAAAGACCTGTCCTCCCATACACACCCTTTTAGATAAATATTTAGGTCCCGGCCCATGTGTGGCAAATAAGCAACCTCATGTAGGATCTCCATAGTCCTTTGAAATTCGGATGACCATCTGTTGCTGTGTCATGGGCATGATTTAACATTATGCTTTGAAATGAGGTATGTACCACCCACTGATCATTGCCGGATTGGAGTTTCCTAACCAAAATCCTTTCTTAGATTTTGAATATTTTCTGGAAATTCATTAAGACTTGAAGATCTTGCTGTCCCTGTAAAAAAAACGAATCAGATAAGAGAAGGTGTTCTTGGCCTTCTAAATGCTGGTAGAACCTTCCTACAATTGGGTATTCATATTGGCGCAATAAATATATCTTGATCTGGAGCATCACTCCTCCATTGCAGATTAGAAAGTTTGCTTTTAACTTGGAATTGTGAACAGGTTACTGCTGTTTTTTTAATTTATCCAAGAAGATGTTTCATATAAGTGTATTTTCATTGGAGTGCTCCAGTTTTGAGCTAATTGTTCAGCTTAATCATTTACTGTCTTATCAGGGCCCTCAACTTTTGAGTGATCCAAAATGTCATCATATCATAGGATATCACTAAATCATCTATTGTTTGGATTAACTTCATGTGTCTCAGGGGCTTGCTGTTTTCACAAAGCATACCTATGGATTTCCAGTTACCTATGTGCTTAACAAATCAATTTTGGGTACAATCTGACTTGGTTAAGAGTACCAGGTCCTGGAGTTGGTGATTTATGGCCATAAGTACAGCTTCATATATGGCCCTCGTTTCCTCCACCTGACTACCCCAGGAACCAATTTTATAACAGTCGGAGGGCTCAGGGATGTAATTCATTTTCTTTAATATGGTAGGACCATCAAACTATAAGTATTTCTTGACAGTTTTTTTTATCATACCCCTTATGAATAGACACCATATATGCCTCCGTATTGTTGGTTGTTCTTCTTCATCTAGACATTTATCTTGGACGCTGTGATGTCATGTAGATCGGCTAATTCTTTTGCCATAGTATTCTTTTAATTTTATCCATTTCTGATTTCTGCAGGATAACCCTGCATTGTACAAATACAGGAAGTAATCTTTGAGTTTGGACATTCCCAGTTTGTATTTGGTCACTCTGAAAATATTGTAGAGGTTGGTTTGCAGTCTCAACTATTATATGCTCCTTGCGGATCAACGGAGAGTAGTTTTCCAACAGCCTACTATTTCCAGGACCAACCTCTCAAATTGATTAAAGTTGATCACGATGGGCAATCAAGTTTTGCTTGCGTACAAGATTGCTTCATTAACCTGTCATGTTTCAGATATTAAACCAAAGTTAAACAGGTGTCAGAAAATATTGTTTCCAGGACAAATTCCTTATTTTTGATGGGGATAACCCAAGCACAGGACTTGTGATAGACTTTATTTCATGTGTTTCACAGCCTGTGTTTTAGAACACCCCCAGTCCCAATTAACCCGTGCCCTCAAAAGGTGACCAAGGTTTGAGTGATCTCTGCGTAATTCTCTATTAATTTATGACTATAGTTAGTCAATCCTGAAAGACTTCGTAATTCAAGTAGATTTGTGGGGTTCTTCAACTTTCTTTTTCTGGCTATTGAGACTTTAGTTCTGCATCACTGTGGTTTCTGAAGTGGTACATTCACACATGCATTTCTTAGGTGGCTCAACATGCGGTGGAGTTCCTCCAAGTTTTCTTCCACAGTTTAACTTTTGGTCAGGAGAACATCTACCTTTTGCCTAATTCCCTCTTTCCAGAAGGTCAGACATGGCTTTGTGTAGGAATATATTATACCCAAAAGGAGTTCTGGTACATGCATATTGATGTCCCTGTTGTCCCTCAACTGTAAAGGAAAGTTTATTTTCATGTACTGATACAGTCGAATACCCATTAGTAAAATCAAGGGCAGTATATACTTTAGAACCCTGGATTTTGGCAAGGCCCTGGTCAATATAAGGAAGAGGTCAACATGACAGGTTACCGTCTTTTTCATTTCCGGTAGGTTTGTACAAAGTCCCCATTGTTCATTGGGTTTCAATATTCCTAGTACCCGGTTATTAAAGATATTGTGGATTGGTTGAATAACCCCACGGGATTCCACATTTTAGATAATCTATGTGAGTAATTCTATAGATGCTAAAGGGAACTTTACTGTTTTACAAATATTGGGGCCATATTAGGGTCCATAGGTCTGGTTGTAAAATGAAGAGATGCATGTCCACAATTTTAGGGGTCAACAGAGAAGATTTTCTGAAAATCTAAACATGCTCGTCTTCACTTGCCTTTTGTGATTCTATCTGACAGGCATTACCCACACTGATCTGTTCTTCAATCGTATTATGGAAGCCTGGAAGTATTTCTGGGGTGGCTATTTCTGAAGTATCTTCCAATTGGGTTGAGAGGTCCTTCCTTTGGCATCTACCTGGGCAAAAGAATCCTCCATTTTGAGATATTCACTAGTGACTTTGAATAGTATCTCACCTTCCAGATTCTCACAGGTCAATAAGGGCACCAGGAGCACACCATCAAACTCCATGTTGTTGTGTATACATAGTTTCTGTACTGCTACATCAGTATTGTGATAACAATTTTCAGGTATGGAACCGACATTAGGGTTGGATAAATCCATTGAAAAATATCTGGAATCAACAGCCATTCCAATGGAGGTATCTCAGGATGAAATTACCTTTTGGGGATCATTATTATCAACTAATATTCAGATGGTGTCATCTTTGATATTTACCGTTGGAATTGGATGCAGAGACAGGCCCTGTTGCTAAAGAATATTATTTGAGTTAACGAAAGCTTCTTCATTAAACAAGGCCTGTCCCTTTCTGATCTTTATTTTCAACGTGTATTGTGAAGTATTTACTGAACTAGGGGCGTCTTCTGTAATTTGAAGTTTGACAGCATAAGTTAAAAATTGAGCTGACCTAAAACCTTTTCTTAATTCATTGAAGTCGATTGGGTCACCCCGGATCCTAGACCTAACTTTGTTATTAATAAGAACCACATTAAAATTGAATCGATGTAATATGTAATTACTGATATAGCAATCAGAAATGATGTCACTCACGACCCAATAATTATGATTTCCCTTTTTGTTTCCAGTTTTAATCTGCAGCATACACCTGCTGTTAATCATATGTTTTGGTGCATGGTATAAAGTTCACATTCCCATTCCACAATCACATTTAATGTGGGAAATTTCTGATCATTGTGTAATTTCCGGAACAATCTTTTGCTGATGAAGATCTTTTGTTGAGTTAAACAAACTTTGGAAATCACTGGTTCTTTACCTTCATCGCGTTCAATAGGAAATAATAGGAGCCCTCCTTTCCCTTGTAGTGGAGTTAAGCTGCTGGTT
Source organism: Ambystoma mexicanum (assembly GCF_040938575.1). NCBI lineage: Eukaryota > Metazoa > Chordata > Amphibia > Caudata > Ambystomatidae > Ambystoma > Ambystoma mexicanum. The sequence goes on along the minus strand of NC_090923.1, from coordinate 351,584,340 downwards.
TTGGCTCCTAAGCTATCCCCCAGTTGACTTTGATCCTCGCTGGTGGTCTGCCACAGATAGAAAATCAGTGTTTTTCCCTCCAAAGTCGAGAACCACTCATTAATGGGAGGAATATTGATTCTCAAAGGTTCTGGCAAAGTCTCTTCACTATCATCTCTTTCTTTCACAGCTATGATAGTGTGGTCTGAGACTTTCGTGTTCTGAAAATGAATCTCCAATGAATCAGGATGCTTTTCAATCAAGGGTCAGGCACTATTACAATGAACGTAATTAGCACTTCTCCATAATTTCATCTGGTGGAATGTGGGTCCAGAGGACCCGATTTACACAATCTACAAAGGCGAAAGCCTCTGAAGTAAATCGTTTCCCATTAAAAATGATGTGCTCTGAGGAGCGACAACTATCACTGAATGGGTGAGTCTATGTCATCTAATTTAGATTTCTATTCCAGTAACCCTCTCTCCTCCTCATCAATGTTTTGTGATTCCCCCAGGAGAGGTTTGAGGGTAACATAGTGACATTTACACCCTTCCTTGCTTCAGAGTTCCAGTACTTCTTGAGATACCAAGGTCACCTGAGACCCTGTATCTATGAAAGCAAATAAGTCACACTGTTGTTGAATTTGGAGAGTCATGTTTAACCATTTATCTTTCTTCTGAAAATTACAGAGATTAGTGCGAGTTAGGGGATGCTACAGACAACATTTTTTTGGGATGAAATTTCATGAGCTTGAACTGGACAGCCCCCTCAGGGCCATTCTCCTCATCGTCAAGTTCATGTGGATTGCTCAAGGAGTCTGTATGAATGAAAACACATTTTAAAAGCAACATTGGGACAGAGACTTCCCAGAGTTCTGCCGATTCCTGGTCAACGCTACTGCTTGGATTGGGATTGAAGGAAAACTTTTAAAGGATGGAAAAACCTTTTGTTTTAATGTCACTGGAGACATTCTCGGGTAAACTTCTTCTTAGGTCTCATGTCTAGAGGTTTCTTCGCTACTCTCTTTCTTTCCATTCAGGTTCTTTGACGTACTTCTCTTAACTCTGATTCTCTGCTCTAATGGGGGAAACATTACATTTGGGTTCCATCTGCCCAGCGTTCTCCTTTTTTCAAATGTAATTTCACAGTCTTCTCCTCACTACATTTTTATTTTCTTCAATTTCCTCTGGCTTTATTACAAGAAATCAAAAGGGTTTGCAATTGGCCTTGACCAATTAGTGAGAAAACACAGGGGTATTTTTGCTGGAGATGAAATAAGCTTTGTGGACTTGTCATTGTCTACCCTAACCTGTTCATTCATTCTGGTCCAAATTTCTGTGAGCAATAGAATCAGTGTTTCGCTGTCGGGATCTCATGATTTGGCCAATTGTCTTTGTCAAAAGTTTGACATCTCTCTCTCAGGTCATGAGCATCTTTCTTCCCTCGCCAGACTGTAGGGTGGTGTTTGGGCATATCTCTGTTCTTCCCTAGAATGGTAACTATCTCTCCAGTGAGTGTTGTTTTGGTAATTCTGATAACTGTTATGTGCGCTACTTGGTCTCCACTCGCACTGCTATTGAGATCTGTTATCCTGCAATCTAGTAGGAGGAGGGTCATGGTCTTGATGATTGGTTTCATGAGGTAGTGATTGGCATCTTTCCCTGTGCACATTCTGCCTTGGATTTCTCTGAGAACCAAATCCTGGGATCTGAGTATTTCTCTCGGAAGGAGGAACATATTTGTATCCCAGGATAGACTTAGAGCCTAAACATTGAGGACTAATGTAAGTCTCACATTTTGTGGGGTCAGTATTTTGCATGCCAGGTTTAGCACTAGTCAGCTGGCTCTTCCCTGTCTGTTAGGATCCTTAACAGGAGAGGAATACGTCTCTGGTCCTATTATATCTAAGTCCAATTGAGGAATGCACTTCACCTCAGCTATCTTAATCAGACCCTCCAGGATATTGCGGCATGGAATGGCAAATTTTGCAGCATGAAATGACAAATATTGTGGCACAAACCTTTATTGCAGCATTTTTGAGGGACATTTTGTATTATCTGGAGGGTGTAAGATTGCCACATTGCAAGAAAGAGGCAGAGTGCAAGGCTACGAGAGAGTCATGGTGTCATTATTATGTATCTTTTGTAATAATTTAGGAAGGATACCATATGTCTCTGGCTTGGCAGAACAGTGTTTGTTTGGCTACATTTTTGGTTTAATGTACATGCCTATTTAATAGCATTAACTAAATTGATAATTATCAATTGTAATGCTGAAGATATTCTCCATCTATGTTCTCCAAACCCCCAAACACCCACACACCTCTCTCACCAAAACACATCACACATCTGACCAACAGCCCATAACAACTTCCATTCCTGAATCTCTTACTCTGTCAAACACATACGCACGTGCTATGTGACACTGCCAAGTCACAATTTGTACTCCACAGCCCCTGCCACACTCCAAATCATACTACCAACTCACACTTAATCTCTCCAATTCCTACCGCAATATACAGTGCTTCATTCTCGTGTGCTGCTTCTGCATCTTGCACCCTATTCCCGTTCTATTGCACTCTTCCCTCATCCTTTTTCACAATTGCAGCTCACTGCCTATTTCCAGCCAACCGCTTCCTCTCTGCTTTCTGGTCCACTGCTCCCTTGAGCACACGTGCCCTCTACTTTCTGTACCTCTGCTAGCTCTCAGATTTCTGGCCCACCGCCCCACTGCTCCCTCTGCTCTCTTAAGCACTGCTTCCTCCTCTGACCCACTGCTCACCCTCTTCTTTCTTGCCTATCACTTCACATCTCACCCATCTCTCTCCTTCCCTCTCATAGTGTGAACATTTTGCTGAGCTGTGTATGTGCGAGGGTCTTATATCCATAAGAGTAACTGAAGTAAATGGAGAGGAGTAAAGAATCATTGTTTTATGTACTCTGCCTGCCTGTGCCATCGAGACAAGGTACATTGATCAGTTCTTCATATGAGTATAGGCCATTATAATCCTAGGCCAAGAAATTGTAATGTTGAGGAATATTTTGTGACTATTCATGAATTGCACAGTTAGTATGACTTATGTGTGTCATAAACGATAATTTTTGGTTTTTCTTATTCCTCTCCTCTTTTTCTTGTCCCTTCTTTTTCTTCTTCCTTTGCTTCATTGTTAAGTACATTTTAGCAAGTTCATATTTAGTTACAGAGTTTGTGTGTTCATCTGTAATCCTGTATTGAATTATCAAACTTACTGTCGCTCCACCCCACCCCCCGAACTGTTTGGTTTTCTTCCATGGTTGCATCAGCATTTCTACCACTGGTATCCACTTGCAACTGGCCATAACTGGATTTCTCGAGGGTTCAGGTGGCTTCTTGTCAATAATAAGTGCCTTCTTAAAGGGTCCTCTGGCATGGCTGGTTATTTTCACCAGCTTGGTGGAAAACAGCAACGATATTTGGACATGCCAAGGTATAAAAGACATATCAAATTGTAGACAAAGTGGACCCTGCATACAATTACATAAACGTATTTTAGGAAACTATTGCCTTGCTCAACTCAACACGTCCAGGAAATGGCGTATAAGAGCCTAGACTTTGTTTGGTATCGTTTTTAATGCAGTTTTATCCTCGTATGTACTGCCATTTGCTCAAATTTCCATGTTTCAATGAGGCCCTGCAAAGTGCCTCTTTGGGACATTTCTTACGATGGCCTTGATCAGATTTCCTGCACCCCTCCCCCATGCTGGTACCTGAGCACTTTTGAAGAATAGAAAGGTTAAAACTTGTTGTCCTCTTTTTTGTCTATGGAGCCTTACGTGTTTATAGAGGCTTTAAAGTTCCTGATGGTTTCCCGTCTTCTATCAGTTACTTTCCATCACTGCTGGGTTGAACACATCATTACTATCGTTATGGGAAGTGGGGGTTTCTGCCCAGGCGTTTTACAGTCCAGATCTTCCGGAAACTCTTCCATCATGCATTTATGTGTCATGGATTGAAACACTATGCCATACAATGGCTTTTGGAGTGCCTGTAATTTAGCATGAAGCTAAAAGAGAATATTTTCATTTCCATTTGGTAGTATGCTAGAGTATACAGGAGGCAGGTGTGTCTCAACTCTTTTGTCTACTGAGTAATGTCAACACTCAATCAGAGTCATTCCGAGATATTTTTTCCCCTTTGGAGACTTTCACTGTTGCGTTCCTTCTGGTATGACTACCATAGCAGACTATCAGGATGCCCGGAGCCAGAACTCCCATGGTACAAATGCCTCAAACCAGAACAACTGGAGTACAAATTCCACAGGCGTAAAGCCTGAGCACACACACAAACAGCCAAAACTCACGGGACATGAACTACCTCTGCTCTCATCTCCTCTGATGTCTGCAGCAATCTGTCTTCATATGGCAAAACCTAGGGTGAGGTGCTGTGGGTGGCTATATGGGAGCAGTGGTGGTTTGCTCAGCATTGCAAGCTCTGTATTGTGCTGCAACAATTGATAGACCAACATTTCATCTGACATATTCGGACAGTGCCAGCACCCAAGTATTTGCATTTGGGAATCTTGACTTGTGCAGACACATGCTCAGTTGCAGTCCATGAACCTAGCATCTAGACTCACCACACCTTACCTTTTTGCAACCGGACTACCAAAAACTATGTACTTAACTAGAGCTTGCCATCAGCCCAACAGCTGGGCATAGTACTTTAGGTCATGTCATACCTGTGGTGCTTTGAACACAGCCCTTCTCCTGAAGCTAAGTAGTAGTGATGGCTGCTAACTTTAATCCTAGTGCTAGAGTTTGTGCTGATGTGGTCTAGAGCCATCCCTGTGTGAAATCTGGATACTTCAGCTCTGTCATCAATGGTTCTTGTAGAACGAGCTGTGCTTTTGCTTTTCCCTAGCAAACCCTGGGGAGATTCTGTCATAGCATCTCATGATGTCTGTCTGCAGGAGGGGATCTATGGCCATGCTGTAGTGTCCATCAAAACCTTAGCCTGTTATGAGGAGAGGTGCCAGACTTGTTCCATGAAATGGAAGTCTGCCCGTGGCAGTTCCCTCATCTCCTGCACCTAGGGATGTTGGGTGCTCTTCAGCCTCCCAATGAGGGACAGGAACCAATACTAGACTGGAGAAGAGGTGAGAGAGCAGATTCCTGGAGCTGTCAGTCTCTGCTTGGAGGTGGGATTTCACTGCCACTGAAGGCAGGAGATGACTGCAAAACCTTTTGATCCCTGACTGGACGTCTGATTATCTCCATTCTAAGACTCAGAATCCTGGGCAAGAGTGGTTCAAGGTTGCAATGTATCATTCGTTTTCTGCATGTGTTCTGGTTCAGTTGAATTTCAAGAATCCTGAAAATAGTGGGCTATATTTAGTACTGCAAGTCTGGTTGTGTGCTTTCTAAGTTTCTATGTGCTCCTCTAATCAATCCCTGTTAAAACAGATTTTCATGCACTGATAATGAAGAAGCTTTGATGGGTTTGCCATGTTGCCATTCTGCCACTGCAGGATTCAGAGTATAGGCGTACTTCTTCTTTATCAGAGCAAGAGCCAGAGCCCGAGCTTTATCAAGTAACATAGAGAATGAAGGAGAGCTTCAAATTGGATGACATATCTCTGAGAGTGAGCCAAGCATGACCCGGGGAGTGGCAGAGTAACCGCTCCAGAGTGAGCATAGTGGGTTATCTGATCACCACTCAGAAACATACAGTAACCACCAAGGGCAAAGAACTCAAGTTGAAGTCTGAGAATCTTGAATCACACAAACAGTGGAAAAATATCTGGATCTTTGGAGTGCCGGAGAATGCCATGAAGGGCAGCATGGAGTTCTTTTTCAGCGGTCTATTCAAAGAGGTCCTGGATAATCGTGGCTTCTCTACACCCTTCACAGAGTAGAGGGTTCACAGATTTCTGGCTTCATGTAAGAAGTCTAGGAAGATGACTAGGCAAACCATTGCCAGAATCCTCTCAATTGATTGGCAAACTGAGATATGTGCTGTTCCTTTTTCTAGATTGTTGATCCCAGAAACATTTGCCACACCATGTAATGTAAACTATACCTCCGTTTCCTGGGTACTTACACCCCTCAGTGACATGCCAAGATAGATTTAACTGTAGCGGTATAAATGCCATATTGGGCACAAAACATTAGAGGAAGAGTTTAATAGGTTGTGGTACATTCTGCAGTAAGCACAGTTACAAAACACACAAGAATCACACAAAGGCAAAATGTGACATACACTTCCCAACACCACTTTATTGGCATTCATTTTACAAAAGCAATCACTTTAGGGTCTAAATGTGTATAAAAGAAAACGTGCACAATGTTCATACACTAAACTATATGTAAGGGTCTCTCGGTAAGGTTCGAAAGGCCAAAAATAAAATTCCTCCAATTCTTATCAGGGCCAAGTCCAATTACTTCCTGTTAGGACTAACAAACAGAACCAAATGTTGTTGTAGGTGCTCAGTGTCCGAATAAAGCATAAATAATTCTCCCATAAAATGTCTCTGACGATCTGTCTTCTCCAGTCTGCAAACAAATCCAGTGTTTGTAGCCTCCTTGGCAAAGGTCTTGTGCAGCAATCAGATGTGGGATGCCTCTTCCTCTTAGGATTCATGTTTGCACTGGAGCCTGATGGTTGTTCTGTGGTTGGTGTCATGCTGGTGCTGGATTTAAATTAAAGCTGCAGCCTTAGATAGACAGTAACCCACAAAGGCCTTTGCAGAATCATGCATCCTGGTTCCACAGTAACCCAACCCAGACTTTCACTCTCCCTCAAAATCTCATCATGGGCTTGTACCTGGGGGATCCTATCTCATTCCTCCTCCCTTTTTCCTGTCTTTTTGCTTCTCCTGCGCTGATTTGACACTTCACCTTAGGTTTGTACCAGCACCCATCCCAGATTTCCCATTGTATCTTCTCTCAGTCTCCTCCTCCTATGCTTCTATTCTGCCTCGGATCTTCCTTTCCTCCTCCTCTTGTCTACTCCTGGAGATTCTCTGCCTTGCCTTGCCACTCTGTTCACTATTCTCTATAATGATCTCCTTGCTGTTCACCAGCTTCTCTTTATGTGCATTGTCCTTGGGTATCTATATATTAAGGGTAGGGTTCTACACTCCCTTCTCCATGTTTCCACTCATCACCTACTCCTTAGTTTCTCTTCCCATTGCTTTTTAAACTTCATTTTCCACCTGCTCCTTAACCTCTCCCTTTCCCTCCTCCACAGCTTCTCTCACCACCTCCTTCTTAGAAATCTGTGTAACTAGAGCTAATTCATCAGCCTCTCTCTGCCAACCACCAGGGTCCTTCTCTCCCCACCCTCCTACTCTGTCTCTCCCCAAACTCTTGGGTCCCTGTCTCTGAATTCTCTTGGGTCTCTGTCCCTACGTTCCTGGGTCTATGTCTCCCCATTCACCTGAGTCGCTGTCTCTCTCACTGCAAGAGCTTCCTGGTTTCTCTCTACACAGCTTCCTTGCTTGTTCTTACCCATGCCTCCTAAGCCTCTCTTTCCACAGCTTTCTGTCTCCTTCCTACTCTAGCCTCCTGGGTTCTGCTTTGCCCAAACTCTTGGGTCTCTCTTCTGACTTCCTCTCTCCTGCTTCATCACCCTCTTCACTTTTCACCAGCCATCTGACACAGGCCTACCTTTTATAATGCGTAGATGCCAAAATGTAGCCTCCCTCTGGCATAAAGGTGCTTCTTCCTATGGAGCTGTTATGGGGAATAGCTGATGCGCCAAGCCTCTGGGGATGGCTTACAGTTCTGATAAAGGACTTGGAGTTGGTTAGTCCCTATCGACAGGCAGTCTTCTCCCTGCTTTCGACACCCTGATCACACCCTCTGGAACAACTCCCTTAGACTAACATGACTTCAGTGTTTGGGTGTGGAAAGCTTGTCACGTGACTGGTTGATTGCTCGAGTTCGCTCTCTTAGTTCAGATCCCTCTTTTCCCCACTGTTTATCTGTAACTTGACCATATGGCAAGGTATTACTTTTAGTTGTAGGATAAGGCGCTCTATTGTGATGTTGACACTTTATTTAAATTATTGTAGTGAGCTATAAAGACAGGAAACTAATGTGTTTGCTAACTTGAATGCTTTTGAAAATTTCAGATTTTATAAAAAAATGGCTCAATAAACAGATTCCCTGATCCATGGTATATACATTGAAATAACGGCAAATGATCAGGGTGACCGAGCATAGTATACACACTTCAAATATTAATTCAATTCATATTACGGATGCCATTCTTTTGAGGTTGGGTAAAATTAATTTTTGTTTCAACCAATTTCTTCAATGTATACATACATTTTGGAACAAAACTTTAACAGAACATACAATAGTGAAGATACAGTATCCTAACGTGATACATTAACATTTTTGTCCAGGCATTTTGGCCTCGACATACATCTAAACCCAACAACAAAGTCTTGGGATCATGGTGATCAATTTGAACGCAAAAAACAATAGTATAAACCGTATTACAACATTTACAGTGTTGACGTTAAATGCTGGGGGGGGGGGTTCCACGCAAACATGTTTCGACCAATTGACAGCTGACCTATTCTGCTGAGAAATGGATGGCCTCCATCAGGACGGAAAAAAAGGAGTACGATGATGCAGTCCTGTTACTCTTAGGTTTTCGTATTTTCACACAGTGTTTTCAAATAAACCACTTCGAGTATTTGGGTACAAAAGATGGCATAATGCTGAAATGTCTTGCTCCCGGGGTTAATCTCAGAGGGTTATTTATTTTTATTTTATTTTTTACATTTGTAGAGCGCACTGCAGCCCAAAGGCATAGAGGCGCTTTAAAACGGAGCGTTAGAAGGCTTATTTATGGGTTACACAAAGCCGCCCAACAAGTGGTCTTAGAAATACAGGTTACATACATTATATATTAGATGGTCCCCTTCTTGGAATATGGTGGAGTCAATCGTATACGCTGCTGGGCTGGAGCGAGGCATTTGCCAGATCACTGGCATTACTGGAGTCCCATGTCAGAATGTGCTGGTGCAGCTGCCCGCACACGTTTCAGGCGGTGTAGCTGCTCCGCTTACTGTACAAAGAAACGCTGTATATACAGTAATCATTTGAATGCCACATGGCAGGAACGTCTCCTTTACTTCACCCTACGATATCCCCTCCTTCATCAAATAAAATGTTGGGAGTGTCACCTTGATGTGAACTTCTTCTGGTAGTTAAGGACAGCTATCTTCCCTTAAAGCATAAGATGGGATGTGTTCATTTTTTAACGTTGTTGGCTAATCTCTTTCCTTTCAGTTCTCCTTCTGCTTTCTCCCTTTTCTGATCTCTTGTTTGTCCCTGATTAAATTATTGATGGGAAATTTGGTAACTCATGTAAGAAAAGTTTAGGCCCTGGATTGCATGATTAGGGGCAGGCAGTTGGGTGGTGGTGCGAGTTTGGAGTCATCAATAGATTTGACATCTATCTTATTTATTTTATTTATTTATTTATTTATTGTATTTAGTACACACCCAAATCCTCGGGTATCACAGCATAGTTACAAAGAATATTTCATTGAATTTAAGGATATTCACTTGCACGTTTGCATAGAGACATAGTTACAGAATAAGACATAGGGGCATCAATTGGTGCAATACAAAACATTGTATTTTGGGGAGAATGCAGAGGTCATATTTATTTGCAGGAAGTGGCTCATGCTACAAAGATATGTTGTCTATTGATAATAGGTCAGCTGGTAAAACCTGTGGCTGTTGTCATTTAATTACTAGTATTGGTTAAATAAGCAGGTTTTTACGGCTTTTTTGAAACCCGTGAAGGATTCCACATTTTTTATATTAAGCGGGAGTATGTTCCGGTATCTAGGGGCAAGGTCTTGGAAGCTACTGCCTCCTGCTCTGGAGCATTTGTAGCGAGGGATCTGAAGGAGCAGGTTGTTGTTGGATCTAAGCAACCTGTTGTTTTTTTCTTGATGGTGTTGTTCATGTAGGTAGGGGCTTTATTGGCAAGGCATTTGTGGGTAACACACAGAGTTTTGATTATGACTCTGGCCTTGATGGTTAGCCAGTGTATCTCCCGCCTGATATGGGAGATGTGATCAGATTTTTTTATTCCTAGCGCTGCACGCAAATTTTTGTTCTGCATTAGTTGTAATTTGCTAAAGTTGGTGTTGGACGTTCCTAATAATAGGGCATTACAATAGTCACGTTTTGATATTATCAGTGCTCTCGCCAGAGTAATACAGTTTGCGGGTGTGAGGAACTGGCGGCTTAATGCAATTAATTTGGATGTATAGGAAGTGGAGGATGAAAGTGCCGATATGTGTTTGCCCATAGTAAGGTTGGCATCTAGGTACACTCTTAGTGTTTTGACTTGTTTAAGAACTGGAATCATTGTGCCATCAATGTTGATGGATGAGTAGTCTAGGTAAAGAGAGCCAATTTTGGTTTTGGAGCCCACAATGAGAATCTCAGTTTTCTCATTGTTAAGGCAAAGACTGTTCAAAGCCATCCAATTTTGGATAAGAGCATATACTTTGTTGATGGTCAGGGTGTCTTGGTCATCATTTCCTGAGATTGGAATGAGGAGCTGGGTGTCATCTGCAGAATTGGCGTAGTTGAAACCCATATCATCTAATCCCGAGAAAAGAAGCTTTGTGTAGGCGGTGTATAGCGTTGGTGATAGGCATTAGCCTTGGGGTACTCTGATGGGGACTGCTATAGGATCTGCTGCGTCTTTGCCGATAGCGATTCTGGAAGTACGTTTGGAGAGAAAGGATTTAACCCAGAGGGTAGCATTTTTGGAAAAGCTAAAATCATTGGCTAGAGTGGTACATAGCTTGTCATGATCTACGAGGTCAAATGCTGCATATAGGTCTAACAACAATAATATACAGAGTTTCCTTGTGTCTCTAATAGAATCCATTTGGCTTTTCAAGTCAATGAGTGCTGTTTCTGTGCTATGGTTCGACCTGAATCCATATTGTCTGGCTCCCAGGAGTTGATTATGTTTCAGGTGTGTTCGGATTTGTGAATAGGCTATTTTATCTATGATTTTGAGTTAAAAATGGGACAGTGGTTATCGGCCGGTAATTTGGTGGCACAGTGGGGTCCATTGTGGTTTATTTTAGAAGCGGGGTGACCCACGCTTCTTTGATGCTGACTGGGACCGTGTTTGAGTTGAAGGAGGCATTAACAAAAGTAGTGATAATGGGTGTGAGAAAAGAAGCACACAATTTGACTAAGTGGGCTGGGAAGTTGTCCCCTTTGCAGGTAGATGCTTTCAGCTTGGTGACAGTGTTGTTCACTAATTCTTGGGTCACTTGGGTGAAATGGAATAGTGGAGTATTATGGTAATTGGAGTTTGTGGGGGTGTTGAGTGGGGTGTTTTTGTCAGCTAATATTTTTCTTTTGGTCATTATTTTTTTGTAGCAGTTCGATTTTGGAAGCTAAAGCGTTTTGAATGGTGGTGCACCATTCTTTGCTGGTGTTAGTTAGGGTTGTGGCAGGGATAGGGTTTTCCAACTCTCTCAGAATCCGAAGCGGCATTGCTAATGCGGATATTGTTTGGGTTTGCTTAATGGGTAGTAATGGCCGCTTTGTGCGTTTTGTTGGCATCATTGAAGGCCTTAGCGGAGTCTATAGTGGGAGATTTTTTGTGGATATGTTCCAGCGAGCGTTTAGTTCGTCTTATGGAAACTAATTCGTCATTGAACCAGAAAGATGGCTTTTTATCAGCACGGTGGGCTCTGGTGATAAGAGGAGCTAGTGAGTCGATTGTGGTGGTAAGGCATTTATGATAGGTGTATGGGTTGGTAGCTAGTGTTTTACTTAGTATTGGGTTTAGGATCTCAGCTGAGATCTTACGGGTATTTCTCGTTTTGTAGGTGTTCATGGTCATGTTCTTGGGGGGGCATATTTCAATACATGTGATTGTGAAGTTAATGCTATGGTGGTCAGTCCAAACTAATGGTGTAATAGACTCAATAACTATGGGCGCGTTTAGTGATAGTAGCCAATCCAATGTTCTACCCTTGATATGAGCAGGCGGCTTAACATGTTGTGTGAAATTCATATCTTTAAGGGCACAGTGAAGGGCATCAGCTTTAAGGTCTTGGCTGTTGTTAAAGCCTATATTGAGGTCATCAAGTATAATACATTTGGTGTTTGGTTTAATGAACAGGGCTAGTAACAGAGGTATGTCAGAAGCCGGCTGAGAGTTGGTGTTAGGCGCTCTATAAATCACCACTAGGTTAATAGTTGATTTATGGCTGGTGGCGAATTTGGCTAGGAGGATTTCGTAGTCTTCTGGGTTTTCAATGGGGCATGATCTTGGTTGTAGGTTGGTTTTTGCTATGATGGCTATACCACCACCATTAGTGTTAGATCTATGGGTCCTGAGGATGGTATTGTCAGGAGGAATAGCATTGGTTAGCAGAGGTCCAGACGCTTGGTGGAGCCAGGATTCTGTAACTATTAGTAGATCCAGTTGTTGATCGATGATGAGGTCATGTATTTCTGAGGCGTGGGCTCCTAGGGAACAGGCATTAATGAGGGTACCTTTAAGGTTAAGCGGGAACTCCATCATCAGTGCATTAGTGGTGGTTGGAGTCTACTCATCTGGATGACTGGAGTATTGTTTGGGGACAGCTATTGCAGGTTTCTTAAGAGATTTGGTTTGGAAATCTTGCATGGGTTTAGTCCGTACAGGGGTAACTGAGGCTGGGTTGTGCTGTGGGGTACTTACTTTGGTACGAGACCTAAGGCAATAACGCCTGGTGTTGCCACTAATTGGACTAGACTTGCATTTTCTCTTTAACCCGCCCCTTTAGTCATCACAAACTTTGACTAATCAATTTACTGATAGAGGCAGTAAATCAATGACTGACAGTTGGCTGCATTATTTGGAATTTAAAAGGCATACAAAAAACGTTGTCAAAGCTAGTAATCTCGCAGCATACCTAGACTACCATGGCATAAAAGCCATGCATTATCTGGGCAGGATGAGAGTTTTGCCAAGCTTTGAGGGAAGGGCATATTCTATACTCCTATAGCCTGTCAGTCAAGGGTTGTGATTACCCTAACGCATTATTATAATAATTTTCAGTGTGGGTAGTCTACAGGGTCTCTTAAGAAGCACATCCCCCTCCCCAACCAAGCTCATGATGGACCAATGGGTGGTATGGGGTGATCCCCTGGGCACACCCAGTTGGTCCCAGTCGCAGAGCAGTGGACAGTCTTATCGCACCAACTAAGGACAGGGTCCCTTTACGATGTACAGCCCCTTGAGTGGGATCCGGGAAATCAAGCTCTCTCCAACACCAAAGCACATTCATTGTGCTTTTATTAAAGCTGGTAACTCTACAGCTAATGCCCCTACAAGGTAATTGAGGCTGATATTCCTGCAGTGCCGACATGCTTGGCTCCTATCTTGCATGTACATGGATGTCATTCACAGTGCGGAAGAGGCGACATGAATTGGGAAGCAAACTCACTAGTCAACCACCCAACCATCATACAAGGCCTCCTTCTCAGTCAGACATTTAGGAGCAGAGGGCTGAGGCAGTCAACCAAGGGAGCAGGGTTAGGTCATGGCAACCAGAGAAATGGCCACAGAAGAGGAGGGACTAACCAGCCCCCATTCCCCCATCAAGACCCAGATCCGTCCTGAGGGGTGGGCTTATCAGTCCATCCCTACATCAGCCACCTGAAGAGACACACTTGTATTCTTTTTCACTAGAGAGGGGCAGAAGAACCATGGCATGGCAGACGTAGAAGGTCTCACAGCAGGGTTGCAAGCCATTACAGAAGGGCATAGCCCAAACACCATTCTCCATCCCAGCTGACACACCTGAGTCCACTTACGACAGAGAGAGGATGGGAGGGGGGCTAAAGACCTTCAAAATCCCAAGGGCTCAGTCTGAGAGTGGCAGTGGTTAAAGTAGGTAAAACGACAAAATAATGGGAAAGAAGGTGGAAGAATACCTAAAAGAAATGATTTATTGTTTCAATTAGGTTTATTTTTGTATAGCCGCAATCTGCTGGCTTTGGCACAAAAGAATAAAACACAAGTGAACAACAAACATTAATCCCAAATAAACAAACATAATTTGAGGTGCAAACATATATTTTATTCAAAAGAATTATATAAAATACTTACAACTCCATAATTTCCTGCTCAATAAGGACAGTTAAGGAGATATTCCTAATTGATTCATTCCTTTTTTTCTCCCTGCCATTTTTAATGGAACTCAGCAATATAATGACATAATGGGCCTCATTACGAGTCGGGCGGTACAGGGTTAACGGCACCGGTAAAGGTGCCGTCAACCCCGTACCGCCCGATTCCGAGTTCCCCTCGCGGGACTCGCTCTGCACGTCTGGTCTCACCAGACGTGCAGAGCGGGTCCCGCGAGGGGAAGAGGGAGCAAACAACGGGCCATCTCGTAATGGTCCGTTGTTTGCTCCCTCTCCCATTCCCATTCAGCCATATGAGAGCTGAAATGGGAATGGGGAAGGACCGTGTCCGGGTCCTCGGAGGGAGGAATTACCGGGCCTTCCGACCTCGGAATGGCCCGGTAAGTCCTCATTCCGAGGACCCGGACCCGATTTCGGCGGCAGCCATGCCGCCAATAGCGGCATGGCTACCGCCGAACTGGTAATGAGGCCCAATGTGTTTAGAGCTTTGTGCATTGAGAACTGAGTTTTCATAGAATTTGTGTTAGGCTGTGAAACATACACAGGTCTATGCATTTGTTGTGATGGGAGCATAGGGAGATATATGTGGCTCAGTCCCACACATCTTCCTGAGGTTGGTCTAACATCATTCCATTTCATTATAAATTTGAAAAAAGCCCAGGCGAGGGCACACCCATTGTGCAGATGGTCGAATTTCTCACACGCCCCCAGGGGGTTGAAGTAAGGGTGTGGGGTAGCAGAGGAGCTACATTGGATAGGGGCAGCAGGAGAGGATGGATGGACAGGGGGAAACGGTTGGAACAGGTATTTGATGCAGACATGTAAACTGTGGCTCCCAGAGTAAAGCTTAGCCTGATGTCTGCCAACCAATTTGTATTTGTATGTATGTATGTATCTATATATGTATAGATTTGGGGTTTAAAAACACACATCTAGTTGGGAGGCAACAGAGAGCTGTGCAGTGAGGAGGTACAGTGATAAAATGCAAATATATGTATAAAGTAGGAAGGTTGGATATGAGGAGGCCACTTCGAAGGACATAGAGCAAGAGGGTCATTTACTTTTACTGGGATTTGTAAAGTGCAGCGTTCACCGCCGAGGCAGTCTCTTGGTTCTGAGTCCAGGCTGGCTGAACTTTGTAGTGTGATCAGCAGTGAGCACTGTGGCCCCGCGGACACACCCTGCACACGTGTACAGGAGCTTCCCTTCCATGCTCTCCGTGACATCTGGGAGGGATCACAAGGACGCCTGATGTCCTGATGATGCACGTCTTGGAGTGCATCTGTAAACACAGCCTCGCCGATCCGCACTGGCTGCGTTGGGCAGTTCGCTTGGGAAACGATGTGGTCTCCGGATGGCGTATACAGTCCTTCCTGTGGAAGCGGAAACAGGAACAGAAGAGTCCAAACTAAATGTCACGACGCTCTTAAGGCCTTGATGCATTGTAACCAGTGCCTGTTTTCCTTCACAGACTCTACTCGGCGTGGCACAATATTGGAATACATGGAAGGCAGATTTGTTCACACACCTTTCACACAATGTTCTTTTGGTTTATTTTTTCTTTATTTAAAATCAAGGTTTCATTTGAAACGGGAATGACTTACAAAGGAGCAACAGCCGAAGGCGGAGGCAGTCCCAGTGGAGGGTGTTGCTTTCACATAAGGGCATTGTTGCTTTGAAGGACAAGTTCCGGGTGGGGAGGGGGTAAAAGAAGAGCATAAATAAAAAAAAATATTTCTATTGTTTTGACATTTCAAACATGACATAAGCGGATTTGGCAGGTTTTTTTTTTGGTTCCAGATGACTTTGGAGGTCTGTACCACATAACCTAGTAACGGGATTATTTGTCTAACTTTCGTTAAATAAGGCATAGGTCTGATACGCCCAGCTGACCCCATATCCCATCCTTGAGCCCCATGTGCACGCTACACGGTGTGTACAACATTCACTAACAGCATCATTACGGTCCTAATACAGAGATGTCACTGTTTCTTCAGTCTTAACCAGGGACGTCATTTCACCAAAATGCTTGGGGTAGTGGAAGTGACATCATGTGACCCTTGACCTATGATTACATCACAGGAAGTGATGTAATTTGACCCCCACCCTGAAGTGACTCCAAGGGACAGTGAAGGAACACGACCTTTCACCCCACGACAAAACAGGGAGTGGCATCACATAGCATTGTGTCTGAGTACACTACGAAAAAATGGTTACGATATCACTGTAAAGTGATATACATTTCATACAAGAATGGATCAGCATATGGGTCTTTAATATCAGTGCGTATAGGCCCATATTACCAAATCACTGGGAATGCAAGCAGACGTCTAAGGCCAAACGATGTGTTATTATATAGCATTTAAGCTTAAGCGCTTCATATAGAGCAAATATAAATACAATATCACCCAACCTGTGTTGGTACTCATTTATCAACCTCAGCAGGATGAAATGCTGAGTTGACCTTGCTGGGAGTCGAACCTGCAACCTGCAGATCACACACACATTGCAGCAGCCAGCGCTCAACACACTGAGGTATCTTACCGGCTATAGCCATCAGAAAACTAGCCACTCCAGAAACAAAGAGCCACATGCTGCTGGCCACAACGTAAAAGAAAGAAGAAAAATAATGAAGAAAAAAAAACAACTTTTTTTTAGCATTTTTTTTAGGGGTAGCAAAGGAGACCTCAGGGGTCGCAATTGCTAAGGCTCTTAACCCTTTCATACTTTCATACTGACATTTCTCCCATAGGATTAGGGCAACAGCAGAATTGGGAAGCTAGCCCACTCCTGGGCCATCTTTGAGGAGGAGAAGTGTTCACTTGGTAGAAGAAAACACTGGCCCATCCAATTCTGGGACTAGTGAGGACACAGCACAGTGATAGCGCAGGTGCAAGCAAAGGGAGAAAGGGAGGAATCAGACAGCAGCATCATCATTTACCTGAGGCACCAATCGTGCGGTTGGTGCTAGAGAATCCCACAAAGGCGATGTGTCAGTGGTGGGGTAGGAGGGGTATGGCAGGCTCTTAAACAGTAAGGAGCATATAAAAGACACACTTGAAAGCAAATGTTACACCCATTGGCCTAATTTCACCAAGAGGACACGTGTAGCAGAAGTGACAGAAGTGACATCACACACAGATATCACAGGCATTGGCATCACATAGACGATAACCACAGTGGCATAACTGCTGGACCCATATGCATTTGCGCCATATTGTTTGTTGTGTTGGGGTGTGAGCGTTTTGTCTTGTAAACCCACTCCCTCCCCATGAAATATTACACCACAACATTTGGTCAAGTGTTGGCAATAAAAGGCCGTAGGTTTTTATTGTTACAGATATGGGCATGAAACATAAACAATAATCACATATTGTAACATATCGTACTTTTGCACATCGGGTCCTGAGGTTACCCCCTCTGGCCAGTGCCGCCTTCTTTGTCCCACGATTTGTTGTGGCCACTGTACAGTGTCCTGTCTTCCTTTCCGTTGTTCTTCTCCCTTTTTCTAGGGTGGGCGGGATTGTGGAAAATAAAAGAAGAGAGGAAGACGCTGAGTACACAGCGAACTCCCTGGTGTTTGGGTCCCTGTGCAGGGTCCACAGTTTGTGTTCTTATGGGCTGAGAGCAGCTCATTATATAGGACCCAGGGGTAGCCCCTGGGTCCTTGTTGTGGATCTGTGGGGGCTGTGAGCCAGTGCCCAAGCCAGCATGGAGCCGACTGCCCGGGCCCCTGGGGGGGCATCCCTTTGTTGTTCCCCTGCCTGGCTGCCCAAGCTCCCAACGGGTGCTTAGCGCCCATTTGCTATTGGGGAAGGGTGAGGTGTTCCTGCACACCTCACCCTTCCTGAGCTTTGTACCCTGCAATTGCGTGTCTCCCTATGTGCTGGGGTGAGAGGGGAGCTGTGCCTTGGGGGAGATCTGCTGCCCCTCTCCTGAGCCTACTGCCATGGGGCAGCAGTTACTTGGCCTCGCTTGGGGCTGTCCGGCGGCGTTGCCCATCACACAGTTTTGGACCTGCATGGAATGATAGGTACTGCCAGGCTCGAACTGGCCTACAGGGCAAAAGGGCAAAAGGGCAATGCCCGAACTCAAAACACAAAATGCAAGTGTGGGCCAGTTTTTTTGGTCAAAGTGTGCACGTTTTTGGACCAATGTGCGCCAGTTTGATAAGTTACTTCACCAATGTGTCGTCTAATTTTGACCAGTTTTACTGAATAAATATTCTTTCAAATGCATAATTTGCATCACATTTGATCAAAAACCTCCACTTTGGGTATTACTCAAACAGTCTGTCACAATAGGAATGAATTGCCATTTTCCTAGAAGTACAGACAGGTGTTTTAGTTGAGTGATGCATCAGGTGTGGGTGGATTTTTCTGATATTTGGAAGGTTTTTGCGCTGCTGTGCCAGTGGCCGTGATGTACTTGAAACATTTAAGGTCACTGTCTAAGAGAACCCCAAGCTTGTGAGCCATTGGGGGAAAAGATGAGAGGGGAAGGTGTGGTTGGCTTTGGAGAGAGGGAAAAAGATGACTTCGGCATGAGGCAGAATGGAGTCGTCCAATGACAGATGGAAGTTAGGTATTTGGCTACGCTTTGAGGCGCTGTAGGAAAAAACAAGGGGAAGGAGAGGAAGATATGAATATCGTCAGCAAAGAGGTGTTAGTTCAATTGAAGGAGGACATTAGTTTGCTGAGGGGCAACGGTGTTTAGGGTGACGAGAAGTAGGCCTACAACAGATGCAAAAAAATGCCCACTTGGAGGAGTGTCAGTGAGGAGATGCTGGAGTCCCATCAGATGGAGAAGAAGTGGTCAGGGAGATAGAGAGACTCTCAAGCAAAGACAGTTTCCTTGAATCCAAGGAGGGAAACACCTTGATGGAGGGAGGGAGGAACTACAGTGTTGAAGGCAGTAGAATTACCTATAAGATGGGAATGGAGGATAGGTGAGTGTGATGGGTTTAGTGAGAGGAATGTTGACATGGATGAGAGCAGTCTGACTGGAGTGTCTAGACTGGAATGCAGATTGGAGACACCAGCAAGTGAGTGCATGCCATGATAATTGACTATGAAATTGAAGACAATACATTCAAAGATTTTAGTCTGGTAGTGAAGGAGATAGACAAGCCTGTAAAATGAGGGATTGTAAGCACTTGATTTATTTAGAAGAGGTATGCTCGTGGCTGATTTGTAACAGATAAAGCTGGAGAGGCGAGTTGAGGTGCCAGGTGCAAGTTTCTTTGCAAATTGTTGAGTAACTATTATTCACATGGCATGTCTAAGTAGGGGACCCAAACTACTCCTTAATATTATAACAGCATGTTTAGAAAAACTACTTAGCCCTTTCCCATATTCTGAGTCAGAACAGAATAAAGAGAAACCTGTCCAACTCCATTCAGCAACAGGACTTGCTCCTGCTAAACACTTGCGGAAAGGCATAGAAAAATAAAATGGAAATGCTCTGGCATACTGTCAAAGTACCTTATTAATTTGCTAATTGTGATCAGGACTTGTACTAAGAACTGACATTTTCTTTTATTAGCTTTTCAATATCTACCTTGCCCCTCTAGCCCATTTGACCTCCACCTTCTCTCCTAACTCCCAGTGGTATGTTGATGACACGCAGCTCTCATTCAAGCTACCGACCTCTGTCTCCTCCTCTTCCTCTCTCATTCCTGACTGCCTGTCTGCTATTCAGGCATGGTGCACTACCAATGAACTCTGCCTTAATGCCAATAAGACAGAGATCCTTCTCACCGGGACCCCTGCTCCCCCTTTCCCTTCCACACTCTGGACAATCTCCATGGGCTTGCTCCCCTCTCCCTCATGTGAGGCAAAAAACCTTATTGTCATCTTTGACTCCCCGCTTTCCTTCTCTCCTCACATCATGGACCTTGCAAGAAGGCCCAATTTCAGCTGTACCTCCTCAGAGACATTCTCCCCTTCCTCACCTTCCCCCCAAAAAACTCAATGTCTCCAGAGCTCGGTTCTCTCTAGGCTGGACTACTGCAACAGCCCCTTGGTCAATCTTCCTAACTCCACCCTGCTCCCTCTTCAACTTATCCAGAATATGACTGCGAGATGTATCCTTGGCCTGAAACCCAAGGACCGCATCTCTCCAGCCCTTAAATCTCTCCTCTGGCTCCTGGTTGCTGTGAGGATCAAGTTCAAGGGCCTCTGCATCATCCACAAGGCTTTCTGGGGCCTGGGACCATGCTACATCCATCTCTCTCTCTCTAAATACCTCCCTGCTAGAGCCCTTCGGTCATATAGCTCCAACTCTCTGCAGACCAGATGTTTCTTCAAGCAGAGAGTAGGGGGTAGATTGCTCTCCTCCGCTGGCGCCTCCCTCTGGAATGGCCTCCCTGCCCCACTCAGCCAGATCTCCTTAAGTTCTGGAAGCTCCTCATGACCTTCCTTTTCTCTTCTTCCTTCCCCTGCCCCCTTCCCTGCTATGTACCCACTCTGCCCTGGACTGACAGCCAGGTTCCTTGAGAGCCTTACAGGGCACCAGACACCACCCTTTGTCCAGTCTAGTCCTGCACTTTCCTGCACTTGCCCTTGGGCCCCCCACTTACACTTCCCTGGCTGGGCCTGCACCCTGTGCCATCTGAGCCCCGAACCTCACACTACCTTGTGGATCCCCCTCACCCTGCTCTCTCTGCTTTTCCTGCCCTGTCCACCTGGCCTCCCCATGCACTTCTTCTTTCCGGCCCCTCCGCCTGCTCTTGCACTTCCTCCCCACCCCTCCCTCCTGCACTTCTCAATACTGCACTTGCATGATCTGAACCTCATGTAGGTTAACTCCCCAGCAATCAGACCAAGAAAATACAAACCATTAGGGAAAAAGGCTAGGTGCACCCTTTTTTCGAGAGGAACAAGAGTTTTATATTGTATACAAAAGAAAAATGACGACAAAGGTATTAAAAATCCACTGCCACAGAGCTTTATCATC
Source organism: Ambystoma mexicanum (assembly GCF_040938575.1). NCBI lineage: Eukaryota > Metazoa > Chordata > Amphibia > Caudata > Ambystomatidae > Ambystoma > Ambystoma mexicanum. The sequence goes on along the minus strand of NC_090923.1, from coordinate 351,563,221 downwards.
CTTTGTACAAGACTCAGATTATAAACACAAAAATCGTCATATATGACGCACTCAATATACCGTGTTGATCCCTCATCTGCATTGGCTACGGCCGATATACATGCTAATAAATGCATGTAGACCATTTTCCAATCAGTTCCGCTGTCTTCTCAACCATCTTCACCACACGTGTGTAGCATCCTTGTCCATCTTGAGACACTGCAAGGAAATTGGTTACATTCAACTGACACCACCCTACTATCAATCCTAATCATGTGATATACACCTGGTTATCAGCATGAACTCAGCAGTCAAATCCGAGGTCAGTCTGGTCCCGGCAAACAAAGCAACCCTTTTCTCATCCCAGACACATTGGCGGCCCCATCGTGCCCTCCCCACTGTATGGGCATCATTCTTGGCTCTCCCTGGCACAAAGTATAGATCAGGTTGTTCTCCGCTTTCCCCTTTATCAGTCCCCCCAAGAGTAAGCTTAGTATCCCATTAATCAATCCAGTTCACAAAGGATTTAAGACCCATTTCCCTTCACATCTGGTAGTTCAAATAGAATGACCATCATTCTGGCGGGCGCTAGTGTTTTAAATCTTAGTTCATGTTTTGGCACTCCCAGACCTCTGCCTCACGCCCCAAGAATTTGACCGTCCTGCTAGGCTGCAGCCCCTCACCTGATCAGCTACACACATTCCTGCCTAATTGTTCAAAGGCCTACCTGGTGTGAGTGTACGTACGTGTTTCTCACTATGTCTGGGAATCAAAAAATGGGACGGTCAGACAAAGAATGAGGCCTTGTTGTTCTGTATTTTTCAACACGGCCTGCGATGATCCAGGCCTACTACTAAATACAGCACTACTTTATGTTGTGATTACCATGTTTATATATACATTATGTATCTTACATAATTCTATTATACAAACTACTGGTTAGTACCCCTTTATGTTTTCCCCACTCCCGCCAGATAATCCCACCCAAGATGCGCCCCCTACACCGTCCTGAACCTATTCTTCATGTTTTCATATAGTTTTCACAATCTGAATCATCTGGGAGGGGCGACAATCTGAACATGCATCCCAACATTCCTCCCTTTAGTTAATCCTTCATTTACTAACTTTTCAATTTCTCTCTCTCTATCTGCATCTGTCACGATCCGCCGGACCTGGCGAATGTGGAATAGATGGCACTTGAGGCGCCATTATTGAGACACTATGTTCTTTCTGAAACATAACCTGCGGTCTAGTGTTTTCCAACATGGCCACCGCCAGTCCGAGTTTTATTCAGTCAGAACTGGTGTTTGGCACGTTTCAACCCCTTTCGCTCTGTGCTTTGGGTTTACGCTCCTGTGATTTCCTCTTAGCTCAGGTGAGCCCTTCTGTCCTGTTTTTTCGTTTTCCTTGTCTCTGTTTGTTCGTCCTTCGCTACGTTGCCCATTAGTTTCCTTTTTTCCGTCTCTCCCCTCACGCCGTCTATCTCCCGGCATGGTATTTCTCCTGTTACCTTTCTTTTCGCTCGGCGGTCTCCGCCTCTCTTTTCCCCTGCTGTTCTCTTCCTCTCCCGGAGTTCTCTCCTCCCTTTTCTGACTTACCCTGGGTTTTTTGCTTACTAGCCCATCCTCTCCTGGATCAGCAATTGTTCCTGTTTGGGTCCTTCTCACCCTGCTGAGGCTTTCTGTGCCTTGTTGTTGCTCCTCACTCCATCGCCTACTGGATCCTTCTTCCAAGTTCCTCTCTTTGGAGTCTTCAGGCTTACCTTAACTGGAAGTTCCGTCCAGAGTCCACCTTTCCATCCACCACGAACAACTTCAGGGTTTTTTTGTGCCTGGTCGGCTTTTTCCCCTTTCGGCTATTCCGGCAGATTCACCACCGGACTACTTGTCCCAGAAGTACTAACGATGGCGAACTCCCAGGGTAGACCATATCTTCATGAAAAGACGGATTACCGGCGAAGACGCAAGACTACCATTAGCTCTGCCGACACAGGTGAGGAGTCGGGATGCATTTTCTGACGATGAGCTTGACAGCATCAGCCTAAGCCATACATGCCCTACACACCCACATGTGGCACAAACTACCTCCATCCCTGTCATATTTCTCTGGAGTGCACGTAAAGTATATAAATGCCCATCGCCTGTTAAATCTACCCAGTGTTCCGTGTTATTCTCAGGATCTGGTGGGGGCGATGTTAGTGTCCCTGGGGGATATATAGGTTGCTCTAATGTAACCATACATGGCTTTTTTGGATCCTCAGTTTGAGCCTGCCCATGCTTTGTACCCTAAAGAGCCATTCCTGCCCCAATAGTAACCATCATTCTTGCGCTGTTCTCTTGGCAAAACATTGAAGCACCATCTCACACATGCAGAACAACACCAACATGAACACCATGATCAGGACCAACAACTTCACCAGTGCCCCAAGCCATGATGGCGCCCAAGAAAACAATGTATCAAACCAATATTCGGCCTGCACACCCACTTCACTCTCCATACTAGTCTTTAACTTGTGCATGGCCCCTATGATGTGGGTCAATGATCCATCCTCCACATTATTTGGGGGCATGTACATATAACATGACAACCTCAACTTTTTGTACACACCACCATCCCATGCCGTCAGGAGATCCAAGAGTTACGGTTCTGAAGAGTCATTAACCAGATCACCCTTAGCTCACTCTTGATAGCATTGAGACCTTGTCTGGTATCATTCCACAACAGGATCACTTCCAACCGAACAATCTTCAACCACTTGGCATTCACAGTAGCCTGGATTCCTGGAGTCAAGAGTGATGTAAAGAAGATTTCAGTTTTAGTCTACAGCAATGTTTGTCTGGAATTGCTTTGAACAACTTGGATGTTTCTTCCGACAAATAGTTCGATCTTCTCCTTCTTAACTTCACAGAGCGCTTCCTCTTCCTCACCTTGAAACACTTGTGTATAGGCGCGTTATAAATGCCATATCATATCATATCATACCTGGGGAGATGGGAGGGGTTGGATAGAATGTTGAACGGATTGCAATACCTCATGCTTGGAAGCTATTGTCAAGTGTACTTCCGGCACCACTAAGGTAGCCGAGTGCAAGGTTGTGAGTGCACCCTTTCCTCGTCAAGAAGATGGAAGATGCAGGTATGCTTGCTGGCTGCACACCCAATACATGTCCATTAATGCCGCTGTTCCTTTTGCAAGATCTGGAATGAACAGTGTCTTGTTGCACTAATGTTGGTGCCTACTGGAACCATTCCATGCCCTTGAAAACAGAACTGATATTCATCTGCTTGTTGCACTTTTACTGGAGTCTCACATGCTTCAATCCATGTTAGTTTAGGTATATAAGTCCATATGACAAAACAGTTTTTATTGATGTTCCATATAATTTCTTCTCCAAACCCCACCAACCCCCCTGCTGCACAGCTCACCACTGCTTTCTTCCATCTGTTTGACAAGAAACAACACTCCTTCCAGTTTTAACATGGGCCGTGGCTTGCATTGAGGGACACTGTCCTCCTTGGAACATTTCTCTCCATCTCTCTCCATTAACACCACTTGTGCCTTGGGCCTTTGGAGTAAACCATGTCACCATATACCAACATGCTCTGTGTGCCACTAGTAAAAAGAGCCAGAGCTGGAGGATCCAGCTTCCCTTATCTTGCACCATCACACTGGAATGCCCTACCTCCCACAATCCGAGGTGAGCCCTCCCTCATTGCCTTCCGGAAAGCTATGAAAACCATCCTCTTCACATAAGGTCTCTCGCAGAACCATGTTTGCCAATAAACTGTCTGCAATGTAATAACCAAAGATGCATGAGCTGCAATGACTAATCTGTTTGTAGCAATCATAATGTGCCAACGACTGCTACCAATCCTGTACCCCCTGTAACTAAGTTCCTGCAAGTAACAACGCCACAATGCCCCTGGGCTGTCTGCGCGCTGTATAAATATAAATAAATAAATAAATAAATAACATTGCTAACCCGACACAGTGCTTAGTGCACCAAGCACTGGGCTGCTAAGGGAAATATTACTTGGGGTACTAGCATTTTGGGTGCCCCATATGTGTAGGGGCTGGGGGAGCAGACATAACAACTCCCGTTGTAACTCTGTTTCCCTTCTGAGTTCATGTAACTACACCACATGTTGTTAAATTCTGGGTGGTGCACATTAGACATTGTATCAAATCCTATACCTTTGTACTGGTCATACTCCTTTTCTTCCTCTAAACCACTTCTCATTTGCATTTTCACATTCTTAAGTTCCATATGAGAGTATTGTGTATTTTCAGCCTTTTAAAATTGACCTCTGTGGTTAAATATTCATAAAAATTAATCACTTGGTTTTGTGACTTCAAACAATTTGTCAAATGATTGTGCATTGGTGGCCTGGGTGCATCCCTTCAAAGTACTATGCCCCCATACCCCCATTATATGGTATACCCATAAAACAGCACTAGACATAAATAAAAATAACCCAAACATAAACACACACATTAGCGACAGTAATATTGTAGCACAGCTTTGTTGTGAACACATACTTTTAAAAAAATGTGTTTATTTATAAGTCAGCGCAAAGGTGATTATACAATTAACAACCAGATACCACGCAAAACCTCATACTTTTAAAACAATTAAAAAACATACTCCTTTGTATGTACATAAGGTAAAAAAGGTTCTCTCAAAAAATGATACTTCAAAAGAAAAACAGAAAAAAGAAAAAACAAACACCACTTAATGATGACTAAAATGCAGTTCTTACTGTAATCACCTCAACCCAAATTTACTAAAAAATACACTGAAATTAAAACACTCAGATAAAATGCTCAAAGTTGGTGGTAACATTGGGGGTACTTTCCTAACATCAGACAAATGCACTCAGTACCTCAATTCTTTTACTTTGACAGCAAGAGGAGGAGCATACACCACAGTGTACAGTCAATTGTAAACAGGGTTCACTCCACCTTCTAATGACATTTTTATGTAAACCTTGTCATTAGGAAACAACTGCAACAGTGGCGAGCTCTCAGATTCTGGTGCAGTGCTGTTATCAGTTTCTTCCGATCATCGTGGAGCAATCTGTTGAAAAAGGTATTAAATGCACTTTGTTAACTAAGTTAAGTAGGAATTAAATTCATCCCCCAGAATCAACACAGACCTGTGAGCATTGGAAGTACTACACACACAGGATAGTGGCGTATGCATATGTCTCCCGTCACTATTTCATGAGGGGAGATGTGATGGTCCTTACAGGGATGAGTCCTCAAACTGTACAAAGACAAAGGGAAACCATGCACCCAGTACCGTTTCAGTGTGGCATAGAGCTTCGATAACTTAGTTTTAAGTAATCCATTAATACTTTCTATAATTCCATTAGTCTGAGGGTGATAAATAGAACACAGTTTGTGCTTTATTCCCATAAGAGCTGAAATTTTCTTGAACAACTCATTGAAGAAGTGTGTGCCGTTGTTACTTTTAAGAGTATCACACACTGCCCATCTGGGAAACACTTCTCTCACCAGAAATCTGGTGGCCGATTTAGCATCAGGGTGTGTACATGGACCAGCCTCAATCCAATGGGAGAAAGGACAATCTACCACTATCTGATAGCGATCAGAGTTACATCTTTGTCCCATATCGGCAAAATCTATGTGCAAGTTACGGAAGGGACGAATTGGGTGTGGCAGGGTACCCCTAAAGGTTTTACATTTTTTCCCAGTACTGTATATTTGGCACACTACACAATTAGATGTAAACACAGATAACAATTCCCGAATATTAGGTACATATGAATCCTCTTGGAGATCTTCGGCAATCTACTATTTGGATAAATGGGATGGGTAGTGAAGCTGATCAAATGCCACCATCGCCATTACTTTGGGCATCACTACCTTCCCTGTACTTGTTTGTCTCCAATACAAATCAGTGGGAGATTGCGCACGCCCTCTCCTTTGCCACTCTGTGGCGCCTGTTTTCCAGATCATCCACTTTTAATGTGAGTTCTTCCTCTCTTACCTCAATGTCCATCATTCTAGCATTTAGTTTTATTTCCATTAAGTCTGCATTGACCTGGTTGTGTTCTAGATTCTCGACTTTTCCTTCAATTTTTTCCACCTTTCCATGTAGCTCTGATATGGACGTTTGGATGTCGCTGTAAAGGGCTCTTATCTCCGCCATCGCCCCCGCTATGTCCTCTTTAATGGAAGTGGTTTCTATGACGGGGCTTAGATTGGGGGAGTTCCCGGGGTGGCAGGATTGTTCTCTCCTAAATAGTTGCAATGCCTCCCAAACTTTTGTGTGTGGTCCCTCTGTTGGCCCCTTCTCACCCCTCTTGCTCCCCTGTCTTGTTACCTGTGGAGGCTTTTTTTAAAAAAATGTTTAAAGACTTTTATTTCTTGGCCTTAGCCCTGCTCTGGGGCTATGGCACTCCTAGTGTGACTTTGACCACTGGGGTGTGCAGGGCTTCCCAGACCCTCTGAGGGGGGGCCTCTAGCAATGAGACCTTCTGGGTCCTCCGTTTTCTGTGGGATGCCACTCGTGCATGGGCACACCGCTATGCCTCTCCTTCTGGCCTTCTTTGCATTGGTGTGGGGGCTTGTTCCTGGTTTTGCTCTGTGCCTTTCTCCACTCCTCGTTGCTGGGCTGGGGGTGCGTGGCACTAGGGGGGTTGCCTCACTTTCTGTAACACCTCCCCCCCAGGATCCCCTACGGTCCTTGTCTAATGTTCAGTGATCTGGGAGGTCACTACACCGTTCTCAGCATGCCTTTTTCACCCCCTTTCTTCCGTTGGTGCGCACAGCCTGCCTATTTTGTGGCAGTGTAGTGGAAAGGGGGCAGAGCCAAAACCAACAAACAGAAATAAGCCCAAAAAAATCAGTTTTCAATGGTCTCTTTACTGCGGGATCACGAACATAGTCCTCAGCAGGTACCAGGTAGCCAACAGCAATCAGCAGTGCACTCTTTATTGTATTAACCATCGACATTGTGATATCATAGATGTATCATAGATATATGATGTGTTTATATTTAAATTGATTTAACTATTTCTATTGTTAATAAATAAACCTTCTGTGCAAACCTGTGTGTTGCTGTCCCAAAAAGTGGAGGAAGGCTGTAGGGAATCGATACCATTAAACTGGCATATCCCAGGTTCCTAAAAAAAACGGTGTTAAAGAAAAATTAATTGTGCACGCCTGGTTCGGGGTTGGTGGAAAATTCCCCTGAACTAGATGTCGCCCAATAAAATCATCCTACAAATTGGAGGTCCCACAGAGATATAATTTGTAGGATTACCAGTGTCAGTGCAACAGAAACCTTCCTTAACTCAAGTTTTGCAAAGCTAGCACATGTGCATGGAAGCTTTTGTTGCATTTGTAATACATGATATTGATACCACAGCCTCATAACAATATACTAAAGTGTGCACAGAAGTGTAGGATTGCATAGAAAAAGATGTAGGTTTGAATATGGCGTTTGAAGTGACTGAGTGACAGTGGTAAAATAGGAGTAAGAAAGGTTTTCCTTTTTCTGTTTATTGAAAGATTTTTAGGTAGACTGCTCCATTTTAAACAGAGAGATGTCTGATATAGAAATGCCTACAGTTAAAGCCAATGCTCTTTCACAACTCTTTTTTATTTAAAGGGTATTGGGCAACCGCAGATATTTCAATATCGAAGACAGAAATGATGGAAAGAGTGGCATCTGTGAGTTCAGATGTTTGAGATGAAACGGACCTGTTAAATCAAATCCTACAGAGGCTGTAACTTTAAACTGATGTGCCTCTCTGCAGACCTGTATTTCCACCTTCAAATGGTGGAGGGCAAGTTAGCAGAGAGGGATGCCCAGATTAAACAGATGCCAAGAAGTGGCCCAGAGAAATTCTGAATAGCTGCTGAGTGCCAAGAAATTGTGTAATTACAAACTGGAGGACATTTTGTGGTTGTAAGAAACACTGAAGAAATGCAGGTTTCTGTATTGAAACAGCAAACTGTCATTGATCAAATGCAAGGGGAAATTAAGAGATATATGGGCCTCATCACGAGTTGGGCGGTAACGCTGGTGGTATTAGCCCTACCACCAAACCCTCAGCGCTATTAGTGCCGGATCACGGGTTTGGCGGTAATGGAATTCCCCATTCCCCACTGAGTCCATTCGGGAATGCCCCATTCCCCATTGGGCTCAATGGGGAATTTTCGCACTGTTATGGCTGGCGGATTTCCCGCCGGCGGCAATAGCGCGAATTTTCGGCGGATTTCCCCCCAGCTAAGAGCTGGGGAGAAATCCGCTGAAGCCCTGATTTGGCGGACCCTTAAATCCAGCGGTAATAGCGCGACCGCCGGATTTAAGGGTTACCGCCAAACTCGTTATGAGGCCCATAGTGATGATGCGCAGAACCAAGTGACAGTTTTCAAGTTTCCAGGACACTTATAATCAGTGTATAGAGGCCCAAAATAAACATCATAGAAAATATATAGACCCCTCTGTATATGATAATGGCCTGTTAGACAACATTATGGCATGAAACAACAGATTATTGAATTAAAACAAGAAAATAATAAATTCATTTCTCAAAGAAGTTGAGCCACAAACTGAATCTGATCAAATTAATCATAATTATGGTATCAAAAAATGACAGACAGATCAGCTCACAAAAGAACGTGATTCTCCAATCCATGAGAAACAGCAACTCATTCAAAAAGTAAATCAAGCACATGTAGATGAGGGCTTGAGCCCAGTGTCTTCCCAAGAACTAGCAAAAGTGGAAGATGCAATTTTGCACCTACAAGACCAATTGGAACAAATAGAGTCTTACCTGACATGAGCAGTCCAAAAAACAGAGTCCTTTGAAAAAGAAATGCTGCACTGGCAAAAGTAAAATATGAGAGAGACAGAGAGAGAGAGAGAGAGAGAGAAAGAGAGACAGAGAGAGAGAGAGAGAGAGAGATTCCAGAAAAGAAAGGCTTCACTTTCAGAGTTAGTGTGACAGACACCTCCTAATAAAAAATGGGTCAAAATGGAAGAAGTTGACTCTGATAATATTTACAGAGAGATAGAGAAGTGTGAAGAAACCTTATATACAAAATGCAATCTGATCAAATTATATTCTAAACCTAGAAAGTTCTGAATAAATAGAGGAGCCCGCCTTCTTAAACAATTGTGAGGATTGACTCTAAACAAGGTAGATTCTGTGCTCTGCTTCATATACAACGTCTGTGATTTTTCCACACAGGCTCACGGTCGACCTTAATTTCAAAACAAACATTTGACCAACTCAATTTAGGCAGGTGGGGGGAGTGATCAAGTTCCGGAGAACTCAGAAACTTTGACAGAAAGGATATTTCCATCAATGGGATTGCCGATATTGTGTTCAAAATTGGGCGCCATCAGCTGAAAAATCCAGAGGACACACCGTGTTTGATGGGGAGCGCTTTCCTTCTGAGGCTGTCTGATTGATTGCATGTACCAGTTTCTCTGGATTCAATCAAACCATGCTATCAAACTGTTTATGAGTGCCAATTATGTCAGCCTAAATAGTCCTTGTCACTTAATTCAATGATACCCCGACCAAATTTAATTTAATTTTCTAAATCGTCAGGTTCCCGAGATCACCCTTATCTCAATAGTAGAAAAAAGTAGTGAGGGGACCTCATCTCAACTCATGCAGATTAATCTCCCTCCCAGCAATAAATAACCTTCCACATAGGAAGGGAATGCCTTGGAATTCTCCACTCAGGAGGACCCCAAAGAAATGAATTGTTCTCCTGAAATGATTTCAGAGCAACATATTCACAAATTGACCAGAATTCAGGAAAAGGACCAACACATATTCTTCACTTTTCATATAAATGGAGGGAAAGATCCTGTGTGCACCAGACAGCGGAAAAATCTTTGTCAATTCCAAAAAGATCTGACCATTCACTACTTCAATTTCACAAACAAATGGGAAGTTGGCCTGGAAACTATTGACCATAATTTGTTGATTGTTAAAGATGTCACTTTTGAATTGTATCTAGGTAGTGACACTCTCCATCATTCTCCATCAATTTGAAATCCATTTGAATTTTATTAAAAATAAAGTTTGTTCAACACTGGAAGGGTAACATGATAGGATTTGGCAATGCTGAGAAACCATTTTGGTCTGCTCAACTGTTGTCCAAGCTACACCTCACCGATGATTCCCAACAAGGCATTAACATGTCTGGGGATGCTTGTGGTCTCGTGCAGAAGGGATATGATCTAGCAGTTCAGGGTGGACTGCCCCTTTTGGGGTGGGATCATCCTGATTTGCAAATGGTCTTTCCCCTTCTGTAATGGCTTGCAAGACTGAAAAACAATGGTCTGGAGGGTTGCCCAGAGCAATGCCTGTGGTTATGATTAATTCAAAACCTTCCAGTGGTCACCTTTTTGTTTTGCTTAGAGTAGAACGGGTATGCCCAGACATGGGTCCCAAGCCTGTTGGGCCTATTGACCCAAGCTACTCCTTTCTGATGATGTACAACAAGGCTGAAACATGTCTGGGGATGCTTGCGGTCTCGTGCAGAAGGGATGTGACCTAGCAGTATGGGATGGACTGCCCCTTTTGGGGTGGAACCAAGCCTGATTCAGGGCCGGTGTTAGACCAGATTGCACCCCAGGCGTGAAGCACTGTTGGCGCCCCCCCACAAAAATGACAACCAAAAAATGGTATGTTACAAATGTTGTAAATAGGGCCCTCGATAAAGAACTAGATGCAAATACAAATGCAATAGAAAATGCATAAATTAGATACTAGGTGACAGTTTTAGAATGATACCTGTATTATGTGTTCAAAAAGTAACTTTTCTCGACTTTGCCCTTGCAAATTGAAGCACAGCATCGGACATTTCCAGGGATTGGCCAACGTCATTTTCAATTGATAAATAGCAAGTGATGTCAGTCTTTCATTGGCTCCACAGTTATCCTTTTCTCTCTCTCTCTCCCTCTCTCTCTCTCTCTACATATCTTTGTACTGTAGGTCTATTTGTCTATGTGTCTGTCTCTCATACTTAGTCTAACCATCTATATTGCCAAACATCTGTTTCATCATCCACCATCCAACTAATCTCTGACCACCCATCCCCCTCCACCCCCCACTCATCCATTATGTGAGGGTAGTACTCCGGGAGAAGGAAAGGATGTGCTTAGGCGAAGTGATATGATATGATATATGATATTTTATTTGTATCACACTCACACACCAGTATATCAGAGCGCGACGAGGCAAGGGAGGGGAACAAGGGAGGAACAAAACAGCGATCCTACTAGGCCCAGTGACATTGAGAATGCGCAAGTGCAGGGGAGAGGGAAGGGGGAAAGTGCAAGGGAGAGGGGAGAGGTGGAAGTGATGAGCAACGGATAAAACAATAACAACTGGTAGTGCAGCCAACAAGGTGGCAAGTGCAAGGTTTAAAGCACAGACAAGGAGTGTCTGTTAAATTCAGGTAAGGGGACTGTAGGATTACAGATACAGACCCAAGTGCAAGGGTAGCCCGGGGGCAAGGCGGATGTGTGGCTGGGTGGGTATGGACCTGGGCCTGAAATTGGAGGGTAGCCAGGTGCACAGAGCTGAAGCAGACAGATCAGCAGGGTAGAGGAAGAGCAAAAGCAGAAGCAAAGGGGAAGGTCTTGAGGTGCTTCCGGAACCGGAGATGATTCTCCTCAAGTTTCAGAGTGGCAGAGAGGCTGTTCCAGAGGGGGGCCCCAGCCAAGGAAAGAAATCTACCCCCAACTCGTTGTTTGGAGAAGCGACTGACCCTGAGGGAGTTGGAGGTGGAGGAGTAAGAGCTTTCATCCACTGGGAGCCAATGAAGAGATTTGAGGGCTGGAGAGATACGATCACAGGGCTTGAGGACAAGGACAAGTCTTGCAGTCCTGTTCTGGATGAGTTGCAGAGGGCGGAGAGTAGAAGCAGGCAGATTTAGAAAGAGGCTGTTGCAGTAGTCTAGCCTAGAGAGATCCAGAGCTCTAGAGACAGTAAGCTTCTGGGGGAAGGAGCGGAAAGGAAGAATACCTATGAGGAGGTGCAGTTGGTAGTTTGACTTAGAGACGTCAGAGATGTGAGGAGAAAAGGAGAGTGTGGAGTCGAAGATGACCCCAAAGTTCAACAGGAAGCCTCAAAGGTGGCAGCAGGAAGAGGGCCAAGGGAGGCCGGCCAGAGTGTGACAGGGAAGGAGGGTGCAGGTGTGCCTATGAGGAGAATCTCTGTCTAGCTGGCATTAAGGCAGAGATCATTGGCGGCACACCACTCCTAGATGGCAGACAAACAGTCAGATATGAGAGAGGGAGAAGAGGTGGCGGAGGGAAGCCTGAAAACGAGATGAGTGTCATAGCACTGAAAGGTGCAGCAGAGAGCGGCAATGCAGTGGGCAAGGGGTGGCAGGTATTGGTTGAACAGCCAGGAGAGAGGTTAGACCCCTGGGAACACCACAAGTAGAGAGTGAGATAGAGGAAAGGAAGGACCCAAGTTGGAACTGTGGAACTTTGAGGGTCGATCAGAGAGGAAAGAGGTCAGCCAGGCCATTGCCTGATCGGTGATACCCAGGTTATCACGGAGACGGTTGAGAAGAATGGCATGGTTGACCCTGTCAAAGGCAGAAGAGAGATCAAATAGGATGAGGACAGAAGGGATGTTGGAGTCAAGGTTGGAGAGCAGGTCTTCATGGATGTTCAGGAGAGCAGTTTCTGTGCTTCTAGCAGCTCTGAAGCCAGACTGATGGTCATGGAGACAACCAACAGAGTCAGTGCGAACATTAAGCTGCGAGATGGCAAGCTTTTCCAAGAGTTTGTCCAGGAAAGGAGTGATAGAAATCGGGCGATAATCTGCTGGGCAGGAGGGGTCGGCTGTGGGTTTCTTCAGAAGAGGGTCACAAGAGAGTGCTTTAGAGGTGAGGAGAAGGCTCCCGAGGCAAAGGAGTGGTTACAGAAATTGGCCAGAGCCGGAGCAAGGGTGTCAATGTGGTTCTTGATGGTTTTGGACGAACAGGGAAAAACCTGTTTTGATAAGACTTTTTTTTTTTTTATTGTTTATGGTTTAAAAAAAACCTTTACAAAAAGGTAAATACAAAAGACAATAAAAGAAAAAGTTTCACAATTCCTAATCAGTTACAAAATACATTTCATCCATCATCACATCATCATAAAACATACACATCAATACTTTGTCCACATGGTCACTATGTATATCAAAACAAGGCGAATATTTCCAGCATTGGCTAATACCGTACAAATTCAGACTGGTAACTTAGCACCCATTGCGGTGAGGAGCGTAAAATCCTCCCTCAGTGGCACTCTATATACAACAAAAAAAAAAACTCCCCACAAGTTATGTGAACTGCCAGTAGTACCATGTAATAAGAGAAACGGCCTCCCCCATCCTAGATGTCCGACTCCGTTATACGACCAAATGGACATCAACTATCGTCTCCTCTTTAAGCACTTTATATTTTAGAGACAAAACAGACTCAAGGGGGACTAAGAAGTTAGTCAGACATAATATCAGCCGTTGACTTGAACCCCACATAAACCTTTCCCACAAGGATTCTTTCCAGGTAGCGGAATCGTTGTACAGGTAGGACCCAAATGACAGCTTTCTTTGGGAGTCAAAGAATGAACAGAATAGAGTTAGATGTTTCAGGGTTTCCAATACATAACCCTGGGAGCAGAAACGACAACTACTAGTGGATTTGTCGGACAAATCCTGTGCCCAAAGTTGCAACCTTTCATTGGTAATTAATTGGTTCCATTTAAACCGTAGGTAGATCTTTCTTGCTATGTTGCATGGAAATATTTCCAAGTAACGGTCACGGTCACCAAGTTTCCTGGTAAACTTTGCATATTCATAGTACATTTTGCTTTTACCAATACGATCAACCAACATACACCAAAAATATTATTGAAATTTCTTTTTAGATGCAGGAACTCCCAATATTAAGTCCTCCTTATCAATCATAGTATCACTCAGGATTTTATCCATTTTATCTTTAAATTTGACCATGGAGGGTAGGTGACCTTCATTGAGTAATTTTGCAAGATGTTCGTATAGGGTCTTTTTAGGTGGTGCTAGTATTTTGACATAGCTATTAATTTGTTGCCAATGCCATTTAACCGACAGGGGTAGAATGCCTATTTCATGACATATTAACATGTTCGGTATGGACAAAGCCATCCCAAGGACCTGTTTCCACAACTTCCCCTGAACACAATCAAGAACATCTTCTATATCGTAGGTGCAAATATCTAAAGTATACAGAAATATTGGTTCGACTTTTAATAAGTAAAACAGGATTTTGGGCAATAGTGAAAATTTACTGTACCTATGATATACAATTTTCATTTGTGAAGTGAGTGATTTAAGTTTGGTATTAATCATCTCTTTCCACATCCCCAAAGAATATACAGATGAGAGCTGGTAGCCTAGGTAACGTATCAGGTTTACTTTAGGTATTATGGTCTCATTTAGGCACCAGGTAAATTTTGCAGTTCTTTTCTTTCCGTCAGCAATTGCGATGATGTAAGACTTCATTGGGTTAACTTGGAGATTGTTTTTGTAAGCATAAAATGGAAATGCGGCAAGTTTCGCCTGAAGACCAAACGGGGTTCGGTCCATAAACAGAAGGTCGTCGGCGAAAGCAAACCAATTAATAACCAAACTACCCAACTTCACTAGAAATATTACCAGGTCTACCCATGCTGATTCATAGATCTACTAAGTATAGGTTGAAGAGCACAGCTGCTAAGTTGCAGCCCTGTTTAAGGCCTATTTTTGTTGGTATTTTATCTGTCAAGGCACCCTCCTTAGTTAATCTAATTCGATATGTGGTATTTTGATGGAGAAGCGCTATCATGGCGACAATCATCTTTTCCCAAAGCACAGCTTGAATAATCGAGTCAAATGCAGAGGTTAAGTCCAATGCAGCTATGTATATTGGCCCAGTCTGATCACCTTTTGTTTGAGCATGTAGGTCTGCTAAAATAAATGCATTGAGCGAGCACCCTAGTTGTTTACGGAAACCCACCTGAAATCGGGGCAGCACATCCAATTGAACTATGGTTTTCTGGATGGATTCCAGCAATAAATAAGTGAAGATCTTTGCTGAGACATCCATCAACGCGATAGGCCTAAAATTATTTGGATCATCCCACCTCCCGTTCTTATAGATAGGGATGATATTTGCCGAACACCAGCTGGGCGGAATAGAGCCTGTGAGGTAGACACTGTCAAATTTGTTCTCTAAGATCCTAGCCCAAAAATTTGGATCAGCCTTGATCAGACATGGAGGGATACCATCGGGGCCAGGCGCACAGGATCTCTTTATCTTTCCAATCGCCCGGATGATATCATCAAGCACCCAGGGCGAATATCTTAGAATCAGGCTCTGATAATTAGGAGTTACAATATTGGCAAATCGTGTAGGAAGTGCATATTTTGTTTGAACATATGTAGCCCAAGCTGTGGCAGAAACAGCTGCTTCATTCAATATCCCCCCGTTACAGTCAGCGCTCTCAATGCTGACCATATTTGTCGAGAGTCATGATTTAGAAGATGGCGAAGCATGCTCTGATTATCTGCCATCATTAGATCATATCTCAAAACCTTGAGCCTATTGCGATACCTTTGATTGATTTTGGATTTTAGCATAGCATATCTAACCCCGACAAGATGCGGCGGGCCAAGACCACGTATGTCTTTGCGCTTTTCCTTATGGAGATTTACCACTGATAAGTTATAGGTGTGCCAATGTTTCGGTAATATGGTACGCTGTGTGGCTGTGGACGTCAGATTACCAACGTGAATCTGTATGCTACAAGTATTGGTCCGTTCAGCCAAGAGACAGTCTGTACCTGCTCTGGAAAGTGGATCATGATATCATCTCTTAAGCGAGCCATCATTCTCAAACATAGTTTAAAATCCCACCGTAGACTGATGTGGGGGCGATCAGGGATAACCAAGGTTAGCGCTGGATCATGAGTGAAGTGCCTAATCCGAATATTTAGGGTAAGGGGCAGATTCATATGATCCCCCAAGAATGGATCACATATGTCCAGAGTGTCCACATATACTAGAAAGTATACTAGAAACAAAAAAATAGTCAGTCAACGAAGACGCCGCTCCGCTTGACCAGGTATACCTAAATAGGTCAAGATTAGGAAGTACCAGTTGGATATCCTATGAGAGGAGGTAATCCACCCACCTCTTCCCCTACTTTATTGAGGGGGTACCAGAGCGGGTGCCACTGTCGATTGATGATTCCTTACATAAAGCATTGAATGAAGTCACCCCCCAGGATAACCAAAATTCCTGGATCTTCTGATATGGCATCTACAAGAATTCTGTCCAGCAAATCAAGTAGCTCGCTCTGTGCAGTATTCAATTTATTCCAATATAGACAAATTACCAGTATCGTGCACCCTGCACCGCCTATGCAACTCAATTTAACTGCTAAGATAGAATAGTCGCGAAGACCAGTACAGAGGCGATTCTACTTGCTTTATCTATAAGAACTGCAAGGCCACCAGAAGGGCGGCCTTGAGAGCCTTTTATGGCAGGCTGAGCATAAGTAAAATAACCTGGCACATCATAATGAGTCAAGTGCAGAGTTTCTTGAATAAGGATGATCATGGGGCGAGACTCTAGGTCAAGATGCGATATCCATAGTCTAAGATTCTTTAGACCACAGGAATTCCAAGACATTAGAGTCAGCCCCTTTCCCTTACTCTATTTGTTAGCCATGTGCTGAGAGGTCATAGTCTGGGCCCCCGGATCATTAGACTTGGTACCAGAGAAAGCCGTTGCAAAAGTCATGAATTGCCTGAAAAGTTCCTCACTGAGAGGGGCAGGGAGATTTCCCTCAGTTACCCCCATTTGCACCATCATCCTTACAGGAGGTTTTTCAACAAATGTTTTTGCTTGCTCTTCGGTCGAAAATATGAATGGAGTTAAACCTATCAAATCAAAGTCACTTTGTTGGGCCCAGATCATCTTCATGATAATGTGTGAGTGATACCCACACATCATCCTATTGTTATTATTAGAAGATAATCTGACCCAATCAATGTCGTCGGATCTGATGGTTCTCAATGCTGGTATAGCCTGAAATGCTTTAAGTATGGCAGATCGGTTTAGGCTCATTTTTCCATTAGAGACTTCATTATTTCATTATGTTCCCAACCCATGATGGAAGGCATCTCATGTGAGAGCAGGGGGCCCTCCTCCTCTCAGAATATATTATTGGGGACGTCTGTCCTATTAGTTTGACCACAATCCTCCATAGCAATACGTGATTCAGGAGGTAGGTTCAAATGCCGAGGAACCTGGGCACCCACTTGAGGTTCAATTGGAGTATTTTTGTCGATGTCGGCAGACTCATTCTCTACCACTTTTCTACTACCCTTTTGCAACGGGTTAGGAGATTTGATGGCATCCCCTCCCTTCATTATATGTGAGGCCTTTTTCATTAATACGGTAGGATAAAAGTTCAGCAGGTTCAGTTGTTTTGAGTTTACGGTATCTGGAGTTCCCTCTTGTACCGCCCCTTTTTTTAAGGTGTCCGGGGTGCCGAGTTTCCTATTGGCATTCTTACCACCATTAGAATCATGAGACCCATTGCACGTTGGTGTTCCATTACTATTGTTGGGCACAGCAAGGATCAATAGCTTCTTGGATTCAGGATTTAGTTGCGCCAAGTCGATAACTTCTTCATCAGTGTTTAGTGGTGTTGGGAGCTTCCTAGGATCCATAAGAGGTGGATTGGCTTTCAGAAAGTCCTTTTTATTTATTTTTATGGCAGCAGAGAGATTTTTTCTTGATGGAATTTTCTTTTTTGGGCTCTCGCAGCCATTTTCCTCTGTTTTCTAGTCATGGCAGTATGGGTCGATGCCTGAGACTCATTGGTGGGAAGCAGTGGGGGTGGAGAGGGCTCATTGATTTGGGATTCTTCATCGAGATCTATTAAATTAGTTAGAACAGACGGACTAGTAGTAGGTTCAATACCATCTTGGCAGGTCTCCAAATCCATACTCCCCATACCTCCAGGGATAGGATCGGCAGCAGCAGCTGCGAGAGGGATTCCACTAGGACACTTGGTCGACTGCTGGATAGCCAGAGCATTTGCTGCGATCGCCTGCATCAGCTGATGCACCAATAGGTCTGAGATTGGGTCACCATTAATTTTGGGTACGGCGGTCATAGCAGCAAAAGACGGTTTACCCACCCCGACCATCCTAGGGTCAGCTGATGTTTGTGTGGCCTGGTGTATTCCTATTATACTGGGTTTCACTGACTCTAAGTTTGAAACTAGTGTAGTGTATAAGAGGAGTTTGAGTCATTTGGTTTATATTAGAGACTTCCGATTTCCTTCTGTCCCTAGTCAAAACGGCAACAGCATCACAGGCAAATAGGAAACCTTCCTTCAATTTTACTGATTTTTGACAAAACTTTGACTAGGACACCTTTTAGCATGCTTATTTCACAGTGGGTCTGTTCATGTCCCTTATCCAGCAAATGTAGCAATCTAGTCATTACTGGAGTGTCTAGCCTCTGGGTTATAGGATGACGAAAACATTGCTATTTCGTGATCCGACAAGGATAGCGCCCCATCTGGACAGAGTTGGATTTAATGTCCGTGGGAGAGCTAGATTTAACATTGCCATAATCTTTCCCCGGGAAGAGATTTTTGTGGGGAATAAAAGACATCTCCCTCCCCATTGGCAGTTTACCCTCCACTGTGTTAAATAGGTGAACATTCTCCATGCCAAATCTAGATTGAGTGACTGGGGTGGAAGGACCCATGGAAAACCTCATACGATTCCCCAGAACCGCCTCTATTCCTGGGGATATCATCGAAACATCAGAGAACTTGGGCCTGATCGAGGTGCCTCCTATATTAGCAGGTAATCTCACCTCATCATAGGGCATCTGTGCCACAGATGGGAGATCTCCAACCACAATCTCATCACTTTGGTTCAATTCTTCCATCTTAAAAGTGGCAGTACTTTCCGGGACCTCAGAGGATCCCTCACTACCCGCCCCATAAAAGGACGGACACTAGGGACACTTTCCGACAAAACAGTGTAGTTAAGGACTGCAGAACACGGAGAAGGGGGCAGACCTTCACATAAAGATCTCCCAGCCGTGGGCAGCCCCATGCACGTGCTAACGGATAAAGGGGCTCCCCAGTGCAATCATGATTGAGCGTGACTGGGTCATTACAAGGTTCCAATGGGGAATCACAGAGTTTCCACCCGCTACGCAGGCCGTTAACCATACCTGGAAGGGTCGGGTTGACTTTGTTACCAGTGAAATTAAGAACCTTCCGATAACGGGAGTACTTGGTTGTGTGTATTAGTACCCCCGTACCAGCCCAGCCCATTTCCCGTCTAACAGTCCAACAGTCTGTGCACTTCCGAATGCACTTCCGGGATGCGTGCGCGGTTGCGCGTGCACCCAGGCTATATGGACTGCGTGGACTAGTCAGTGGGTGTGGGCTGGGCCGGACCAATCACTGATCCTAAAACAAAAAGAAAACCTTGTTCAAATATCGGGGTGTGTCCGTTCTGACTCTCCCACACCCAGCGCTAACCCAACACAACAGTACCAATGTGCAATGCGCAACCCAACACAACCCAACACAAGTCCCAGGTAATTACTTGTTGTCTTCAGCAGTTCAACACTAGTTCACACAAGCCGCGTTTCAATGCACGCGTTTTTTCCTCTTGCCGACGGGCACTCGAGGAGCGAGCGAGCAATGGAAATCAAATCCGGGCAGTCTCAGGAAACAAATCCTACAGTGTTCCAGCAGTAACAAGGAGTAAGAGGACAGGCAGTCCAACAGTCCGTGCACTTCTGAATGCACTTCCGGGATGCGCGCGCGGATGCGCGTGTACCCGGGCTATATGGACTGCGTGGACTAGTCAGTGGGCGTGGGCTGGGCCGGACCAATCACCGATCTTGTTGTCATCAGCAGTTCAACACCAGTTCACACAAGCCGCGTTTCAATGCAAGCGTTGTTTCCTCTTGCCGACGGGCACTCGAGGAGCGAGCGAGCAATGGAAATCAAATCCGGGCAGTCTCAGGAAACAAATCCTCAACCAATTTTGTCAGAGGGCTGTTTGGGTCGTGGCCGACGGCACGCCGGCACAGACAGGCCCTTAAACACGGCCGGCTACTGAGACTTTGACGAGAATTTCGTAGATCGGACTTGTCTGGAAATCTCGTTGGTGGGGAAAACAGAGGAAAAGATGAGAAGGAAGGAGGAGAGGCGGCTGCAGGGGGGCCAGAGGTATCTGAGAGAGAAGGAGGAGGAGGAGGAGAGCACGAGAGGGTGGACCGGGTGCCCTGGTTTTTTTTAGATTAAATGAGAGGTGCCAGGGCCATGCAGTGGGCCTGGGAGGCGACAGGAGAGGTAGAGAATGCAGCAGGGTTGGCCAGCTCCTTGAAGAATTTAAAGAGTTCGACCGAGTTATTAGATGCTGCAGAGATGTGTGCTTGGATATGTGCTCTCTTCTTAGTGTGGAAAAACGAGCCGGTATAGCCTTTGGAGCAGGCGGTAGGCCAGTTTGCCCGTCATTTCCTCTCAGCCACCCTACACTTACGTTTAAGGGTAACTAGATCAGATTTGTACCAAGAGTTGCACTTGGCTTTGGGCTTCAAGCGGATCCTCATGATAGGGGCAAGAACATCAAGCGTATCAGAGATAGAGGAGTAAAGCATGGAAAGGGCTGTGTCGGGATGCGAGTCAGCCTGAGGTTGAGGAGGGAGAGAGAATGTGGTAGCGAAAGCCTCAACTGACACACACTTCATAGGCCGGATGTCCGAGAACGTAGGTGGAAGTATTGGAGTTGGCTTGGCCTGAGGGGTAGCGAGGGAGCGATGGGAGGAAAGGAGAGAGTGATCACTCCCGGAGAGAGGAGTGGTCAGAGGGATAGAGAGGGGGAGGTCTGAAGAGATCAGAGCATCCAGAGTGTGCCCTGCAGAGTGAGTCGGGCCAGAGGGAAGAATAGAAAGAGAGAGAGAGTCACAGAGGTCGCTAAATCATCCAGAGGAGGGACAGGAAGCATCTGGATGGATGTTGAAGTCTCCAAGAAGGGGATTTGAGTGGTCGAGGCTAGCAGGGAGACAGGACTCAGACAGGATGGAGAAGATCTGAGGTTTCCAATAGATAGTAGCCACGGTAAGAGAGTGGTCAGGGGAGAGGTGAGGCTGTGAGAGTTCCTGCTGCCTTCTCAAACAAACTTTAAATTACTCTGCGTCTATAAAAAGAGCCCACCTTTGTCATTTGGAATTAGGCTGCAGGCAGTACAGCTAAGATGGTCATAGGCTGTTCTGAGAGCTGAGTGCACTAAATAGCTCAGAAGGTTAATGTTATGGCTGGGGAAATCACTATGCAAGCTTCAGGTCAGAGGTTTCAATCCCAGCTGGTCCAACTCGTCCATTCATCCTTCTTAGTGTGATAAAATGAGTGCCTAAATGACATATATGGCACGTGTGATCATAACTGGTAACAAGTAACCCAAAGATGTGGGGTCAATTGTGCCAGGGGTTACAAAAACATGAAACTATAAACACAAGAAATGATAGAACAGGACCTATCCCTACAGCTGCCACATGCCAATGGGAACAGCCATTACTACAGTGTCATAACTGATGCTGCCCTTAAATTAATGACATCACAATGTGTGCTGAGATACCAATATGAAAGTGACATCACAATTAGAGACGCTGTTATTTCAGTTGCATCACAATAGGTGAAGACTTTAACTCATTGCGATCAGACAACGGCGTAGGTTTCCCTGACATCTCACTGGGAGTCACCCTTCATCCAGGGACAGCCCCTTTACACAGTGATATCACAGTGACAGTTACAGCCACAAATTGCACGCTTTGGAGAACAAAATCCAACAATGAGGACTAATCAAAATATATAAACACTTGACCATGGGCCATTAAAAACACACCTAGGGGCAGGTTTGGAACACATGTCCCGACTACGAAATGTGAGTCCTGATAGTGCCCACCTGGTTTTTCCAATTGGACCCAGCGCCCCAATGACAGCCAATCCCAGCATATATTTAGCAAAGAGCCTACCTCGGGCTCTTGAGTGGAAAAGGGAGCGGAAGACTTCAGGGCACAATGTGGCGTGCTGCTCATTAATATCTGCCCTGTCAGGGATGCTGCGCCGGCCGGGTGCGAGCACTGTAACACTGCTGGCGTGTGCCCATCGCCTGGTGCACAGTTCAAGCTAGTCACTGGCAGCGCAGTACGGGGCGCTGCAGCACAGCTGTGATAAGAGTGGGAGGACTGGGTACACATGCACCTCTCCGGGGTGACTATAAGGCATTGAAAAGGTCCTCTTTCTATGAGTTGAGCAACTTAACCATAACCAAAGGTCTACTACCACAGGCCCTGTAATACTTCTTTGCCAGTTTGAGGGATTGCAATACAAGGGGACAGTAGCCATTTATATTGCTGACATTCCATTTATTGTCTGTCTGATACTGTGTGTTCGAAAAAGGTGCAGTGGACGCTTTTCACTTTCACATATATAAAAGTACAGCTTGATTCTGAACTGGCGGACACTACTTAAATGCATGAAAAGGACCCCTTTTATAGCCCTGATTTGTACAATTTTCATGGGGGGCTAGGACTGTGCACATTCGTTTTGCACTCTGCTTTATGAAATGGAAGCAATTATTTTTTACTTTAGTGAAGGGATGCACTTATATCAAAAGAAGGTTTGAAGACTCTGACCCAAAGCATTTCATGGTTCGGTGTGGTGTTACATGCCCTCTAGTCATCAGGTGTTTGGCAACATGGTTTACATGCATGGCTCACAGGTGTTTTGGAGCTAGCAAGAGGTAATACAAAGACAGAGTCGCTATAGTTGAGTCTGATTTTTAGCAAAAGTTGAAGGATTTGAAGAAGAGTGAAAAAACACTATTCAACGAACCTTTAAGAAAAGCTATATACACAAGTGTCATCAACTAAAAAAAACATTCTGCATAATTACTGATATTTTGAATGAATCTTAAAATAATGCACCTGCCTTCATTTATAAACCTTTTTCTTTGAATAATTGTGAAGGCAATCAGGAGAGGCTTGTCATGCAGTCACTCGTTCTTTGAACTCCTGCTAACACATTTGCAAGCCTTTTGCTATAGATTAGCAAAGATGCTATGAATCAACGTATTCGTATGCTTCATAAATCGTTGCATTATGTTGGACCGAACTTTATCATAACAGAAGGAAGAGTGAAATGTCCCAGCACAGCATCTTCTTAAGGCGAGTATTGAGACTGGGTAAAGACAGAACAATTACATACTTTTCTAATATAACATTTGAGGTTTACGTGTTGTTTTATGATATTTTAGGCACATAACCTCATCACGGTCGGAAGATAATGGATATACGTTTGATCTTAGTTGCAGTTACTTACCAGCATGTGCCAATCTTCTTGGCAGTGGCAGCCGTCACAAGGGTGGCTTCTGGGCTTGGGCTCCGCTGCGCAACAACCTAGGTCCTGCTGACTGGAGCTTGATCCCGATTCCTCTGACAATCTCTGCACCAACTGACACAGGGTCAAAGCAGGTCAGGCTGCCCAATCAATCAACCCCCTCTGTCACTGTGCAGTGCATACAGAAGCGAAAGCAACAAATGTTGCTATTTTCTGCCTTGAGCTGAGGCTGCTTATTCGTAGCAATAAAAATCAACGTGGTGCGGCCTGGCTTTGCAGGAGCGTCTGTGAACAGGAAACCGAATGCAGCAGAGACTGCTGTCTGATTGCATCATGCACTCACAGGTCAGTCAGACTGGCCTGGGTCTGACTCGGGCTGCGCAGTGCCAATTAATACAACGTACAGTAAACAAGTATTTTTCATTAACTTTTATTAGTTCACAGGCAGCTGGTGCAGCACCCCCTAGAGTCAGCCAAGTCAGGCGGCCGCCTGCACTGCCTGACACAAAGACCGGCCCTGGCCTGATTTGCATATTATCTTTCCCCTTTGTAATGGTTTGGCAGGCTGAACAACGATAGTCTGGAGGCAGGGACGTCATTTCATCAAAATGCCAGGGGTAGCGGAAGTGACATCACATGACCCTTGACCCCCTGATGACATCACAGGAAGTGATGTCATTTGACCCCTCCCCAAAGTGATATTGAGGGAAGCGATGGAATACAACCTTTCACCCGTTGACAAACCAGGAAGTGGCATCGCATAGCATTGTACACTAGGAAAAATATGGTTACAATATCCCTATATCACTGTGATGTACATTTCATTCCTGAATGGATCGCCATATGTATCGTTAAGATCAGTGTGTATAGGCCCATATTACCAAATTACTGTGATTGCAAGCAAACGTTCAAGGCAAAATGATAATGATGTGTTATTATATAGCACTTACGCTTAAGCGCTTTACATAGAAGACATATAAACCCACTATCACCCAACCTGTGTTGGTACCCATTTATCGACCAAAGAAGGATGAAAAGCTGAGTTGAGGCGTTTGAGAACAGACTAAATCAGTGACTGAAGTTTGCCTGAAATAAACCTTTAATGAGGCCAGCAATTATTGTATAGAATTCCAGAAAGACACATTTTTTGCCATTCCTATTCTTTCTTATTTAGGTTCAGTGCTGAAAGTGTTAGACTTGTGGCCTCATTTTCTTATTTTTCTTCTTTTTTAAGGGGCCTGAACAAGAAAGCCAGGCACTCCAGAATTAAAGAGAGACATGGTGCTGGCCACAGCCCAGGAACTTGCATTGCAAAAAAAACAAAAAGAAAAAAAAAAAAAGAAAATTTTTTATGGGGTTACATGGAAAACCACAGAGGTCGCAAGGGAGACCTCAGAGGTCGCAAGGGAGACCTCAGGGGTCGCACTTGCGACCTCTGGCGACCCCAAATGACGTCCCTGTCTGGAGGGCTTCCCAGAGCTGCGCCCATGGTTATGATGAATTCAAAACCTTCCAGCCATCACCTTTTTGTTTTGCACAAGCTCCTTGTTTAGCTTACACATCATGAATAGGGTGTTTTCCTTAGAAACCTGTTTCTCAGACACCTGCTTGACGATGGGGTTATACCAAATACATGACCAAGTCAGCAAGGTAACCTCCTACGCAAGAAAAATATTATCCTCAATAGTTAAGAAGTTCAATGATTGCGAGAAAGCACTTCTGACAATGGTGTGAGAATTTAAACACTAGGAGCACATCATATTAGAGACCTCCCACCAACCGTTATCATATCTACAAAGGGTTGGAATGTGGACTGAGACTTCCTATAAATCAAGAATTACTTTGTGGATTCTGTTTATTCAGGGCTTTGCTGTGGAGGTCCGGTATGGCCAAAATAAGAAGAGTGCACTAGCTCAAGGATTGGCAAACTTACACGACTGAGGTGAAGAACATTGTCTTGATGACAAATGTATAATAACCACTCATAATATGGATGCATGTCTGGCACCCACGCACAAGGTATATGAAGAACCTTTTATGGGGATATTCACAGTTTATGTGGATGGGTGTTCCTACCAAGTTACTAAAGACAGGGAGAAAAAATGGGTTGCTGGCATTGGGAATGCATGGGGGAATGATTTTTCTGAACCTTCTGCTGGTTACAAAATAGGTCTACGAAGTACTCACACGGCAGAGCTAATTGTAAGTTATAAAGCTATGCCCACTGCTGCAGACCATCAACTCAAAGAACTGGTGATTATCGCTGATTCTAATTATGGACGAAATAGGTTTGTGGAACACTTTAATAATTGGAAAAACAGAGGCATGCCTTGTGAAAATAATAAACCGTTAGAACATGGTGGATTGATCCAGACTATTGTTGTTCTGTTGACATCTAATGAAGTTACCATCTAGCAAAGGTCATGTCAAGAAAGAGGATTCTGATATAACTGGAAATGATTTGGCTTACCAATTGGCCTCATGTAAAGGTACTCTGCAGGGGGACTTCATAAATATGGAATGCCTCCTGAGAGAATTCCAGGTCATGGCTATGACCAGATCGCAAACTTTCACTGACGGTAAACCTTTAGCTGCTCAGTGGAGTAAAGATGCTCCTGATGCAGACTTGATCACTGCTCAAACAGATGATCCCATCATTGAGAAATTCTATTAATATTTAGAAGATCCAATAAGCTTTCCTCTGGCAGAATCTGATTATCAAGGAAAGGAAGATCGTGGGGGGCGTGGCCTGGAGCTCATGGTGTAAGAGGCAGAGACACCGAGCTCCGGCCGTGGCGCCGTATTCTGATCCTTTTTCGATAGTCAAAGGAACAACACCGACTGGAAAATACAGCTACGGCGCCTGTTGCGGTACTGTAAGTCTGCAAAAGAATCAGACCCGCTGGAACGCACACCTGAGGCTCCGATCCGGAGCTGCGGAAGACCGCAAGTGAGAGCCCCAACCAAGACGAGGAGCGGCGCAGAGAAGGGGGAGACGCCCTTTGGGACTCTAGGGAAGCGGATCCAGCGGCACGAACCAGCCCCGACGAGCGAACAGAGGTGTCCCCTCCCACGCAGCCTGCGAGCGATCCAGCCCCCGGTGATGAGCCTGCATTGTACACAAGGTGAGAAGGGCAGTGGGGAGGGCACACGAACGGCAACAGTGCTGGAACAATAACACCTGCAAAAACCTTGGCAAGCACCACTTGCACTACAAAGCCCCCCCCCCAAAATTAATCAAGAAACATAGACACAAGGCCCAGAGAGGCCACAAGCGAACGCCAGGCCCTTACAAAAGGAATTCCATGGAGCGCACAGAGGAGTTGGGTGAGACACTATAATGCCCAAAACACCGAACCACCGGAACTGGAGGGCATTGAGATTGGCCGCTATGCAAGCAAAGATCTCCCAAATTACATCAGGGACATACGCTAGGAACTGAAATCCTGAACAAAGGATAGCACTGATAACCAGACCACACTGTCCCTAGACCAAACTGTGCGACATACCGCCAAAACCCCACCATGTCCTCCAGAAATAAGGGGAAGTCCACCACCATGGACACGTATGTCACTGTCAAGCCACAGGCCCCAACTCAATCCCCCACCTCAACTCCTGAACTTTTGAAGTTAAAAGAAGGGGAATCCAAAGATACCCAAGTGCTAGATACTATAGCAGCGTTACGAACATTTATAGACACAAAGATTGATGAAGTCAAGGCTGATATGCAACTAATGCGCCAAGAAGCCCGGAGAGAGTAACTAACGCTGAGACAACTTTACAAGAAACAACAGAAGACACCGCAGACCTGAAGACTAGAGTGGCTACACTCGAGGCACGATCCGAGGTGGCGGAAGGGCGAACCAGACGGGGCAATGAAAGAATATTAGAGGTGCCAGAAGGAACTGAAGGTTTGAACCCAACAGCCTACGTAGAGGCCCTGCTACAAGAGGTCGGAGTGGGAAAACTAACACAAGGCTTTGCAGTGGAAAGGGCGCACAGGTCCCTCCAGAAGAGATCGCCCCGGGGCTCGCACCCTCGCCCCATAATCGCTAAGATACTTAACTTTCAGGACAGAGAAACCATACTGAAATAGTCCAGGGAGGGGGGAATCATAGAACGCGGCAATTCCAAAATAGCCATTTACCCCGATTACACTCCGAATGTTCAAAGGGCAAGAAACGTATTCGTGCAAATTAAAGCAAGACTCAGACAACTGAATTTGAAATACATGTTGCTTTACCCATCAAGGTTGAAAGTAATTTCAAAAGGTCGTGCGATATTCCTAGAGACTCCTGCAGCCGCCACTATGTGGATGGAACATAATAACCTGGCAGACGGCAAAGACACTCCTCCCCAAGAAGGCTGAATTGTCAACACAAAGCAACATAGGAGACGAGCGTCCACCACACAACCAGCACCCCCAATGCAAACAAAATGCAATTACAAACCACTAATGCTAATTTCAAAATGAATTGCCAAACGGATACACCCCAAGCGCGGCCTCCCACCAAGCACACAGCACAACCCCCACGAACAGACCAGTAAAGGCCAGCTGCTTGTACGACAACGCTCGTGCCCGATACCCGAGATGGGTCCAGACAGCGCGAGAAAAATGCAGTCGCTGGGTGCACCAGTTCCAGTTATGTTACCTGTTTTGTTTGTTACACTGTCTTCGAAAAACAGAAACCAGGGAGGCACAGGACATGACGGCCTCAAAACCAAAAGCCAGAAAGACTCAGGAACCCAAATGAGAGATCCTCTAGCAGGAAGTGTAGACCACGCCGACAAACCGATGGGTACCAGAATAATAAACCCATTACACCTACAAAATGGCAACGCATCTTAAGGTAATGACATGGAATGTTAGGGGGATGGGTTCGTATCTACGAAGGAATCGGATTCAATCTTATCTCCGTAGAAAGAAAGTCTCGATTGCAATGCTCCAAGAGACCCACCTCACTGAAGAAACCACGTCCAAACTGTCCCAACGGTGGGGAGGACTTGGAAGAGGGGCACCTTATTCCAAATATGCACGAGGAGTCTTTACATGGGTGAATCCCAACGTACCATTCCAACTATTGGGATTAGAGGCTGACAAGGAAGGCAGGTACCTAATAATATGGGGGACAATTGAACACACTAAAATATGCTTGGTGAACTCTTACTTTCCACAACATGGAATACCCGTCCATCTCGACACACTATATGCTAAGATAGCACATCACCGACAAGGCACCTTCATATGGGGAGGCAACTTCAATTGTGTCAGAAATTGAACCACCGACAGATCTGTGCCACCCCAGCAACCAAACAACACTGCCACACAAGCGCTGAACAACACAATTGAGCACTTGAGCCTGGTGGACGTTTGGAGAGAGCACCACCCCATGGAGAGAAGTTACTCTTATTATTCATCCCTGCACAAGGTACACACGAGGATAGACTACATGTTCATCGACAGGGAACAACCTCCGCTGGCAGAGTCCACAGAATCTCTGATCACTCGCCCTTATCCAGGCAGTGGAAACTCAAGGGGCCTAGGCCGCCGATCCCGATGTGGAGAATGCCCACCGCAACACTCACCGACCATGAGTTTAGAGAGGCCCTCGCTACTAAGCTCGAGGAATACATAGATACCGACAAGGGCACTGTGGCAAGCTCGGGCACGTTATGGGAGACCATGAACGTGGTGACACGAGGAGAAGCTATAGCAGGAGTGGGAGGCTTCAGGAAGCAGCTGAAAAGAGCACTAGAGGAAAAGGAAGAGGAAATAACGCACCTGGAAACCAACACCAACGACACAGTAGAGGCGAAACTGAAGGAAATCAGAGAAGAATGCCTGTCGGCCTGGGAAAGACTAGCTAAGTTTGACTTTGCAACATACACCACCAGAGCACACAAAGAAGCAGACAAGCCAGGCAGACTGCTGGGTTGGCTGTGTAAGTGGGAACACCCAAGAAACCTCCCAACTGAAATCACGGACAAAGGCGGAAGACGTACAGGACGCAACAGGAGGTCAATAACACATTTGCGGAATTCTACTCCAAGTTATACGCCCACAACAAACAAGTACCCAGGGAAGAGATCAAGGCCACCTTAGAAGAAATAGGGCTCCCAAAACTGACCGCTGAGCAAAGGGAGGCACTAGATGAAGTGATAACTCCAGAGGACGTGACAAAAGCAATCAGATCACTTGCCACGTGTAAAACCCCCGGCAGCGACGGCTTGCCGCCTGAATTCTACAAAGCTTATGAAGCAACCCTAACCCCAATATTGCACAAGGTTTTCCTGGAGGCATACGAGACTGGGATCCTGCGTAACACCATGAAGGAAACAATCATAATCCCTATGCTTAAACCAAACAAACCAGCCAACGTTTGTGATTCCTATCGCCCATTAGCGATGTTGAATTATGACAGTAAGATCCTAGCCACCATACTGGCCAAAAGGCTTGCAGGGGTGGTGGGAACCCTAGTCCATGGAGACCAGAACGGTTTTGTTCCAGGGCGCAAAACCACAGCCAACCTGAGGAGGCTTCAACACATCATGGCGGAAACCCTCACACGAGATGAAGACCTGGCGGTGCTCTCGCTAGATGCCATCAAGGCCTTTGATTCCATATTTTGGGAGTGGCTGGTCGAGGTTCTACTGGAATTTGGCTTCGGAGAAGGCTTTGTGAGATGGGTCAAGGTACTATACAAAGCACCCATAGCCAGGGTGAAAACCGGTGGCACGATGTCGAAACCCTGGGCGATACAGAGAGGAACCAGGCAAGGATGCCCACTATCACCGATGTTATACATCTTAGGCCTCGAGCCAATAGCCATTTACTTTAGAAAGCAGTACTTCGATGCAGGTATAAAACTGAGCAATGAGCACTCTATAATATCACTGTATGCTGACGACGTACTCCTATACCTGAAAGACCCGCAAATCAATGCACAGGTCGCATTAGACATACTCGACAATTATGCACGCTACTCGGGCATCCGACTCAGCAAGCAGAAATCCTGCACATTTCCACTGGCCAGACTCAGGAATTTGGAAGAAACTGACTGATCAGAAATTGAGATAAAGTGGCAACCCGAAATGTTACGATACTTGGGGGTAAATATAAAGCATACTCCAGAGCTTACGCACAAACGTAACACAGAAGTTGTAATGAGAGGGCTGCGTAAATCCATGAAATTTTGGTCAAAGGTTCCACTCTCGATGATGGGCAAAATGATAGTCCTCCCAAGATTCTTGTACTACTTTGCAAATATATGCCACTACATCAGACCCCCCTTCTTCAGGAAACTAGTGGTACTAATTAAGGACTTTCTATGGGGACCATCCAGGCACAAACTTCCCCTGGCAATCCTTACACTACCATGTAAAGAAGGTGGGATTCAACTCCTTGATCTCCAGATGTACTACCTGGTGGTGCAGTTTAGCCACATGATGAGATGGCTCCCAGACGATCCAACCACCGAGATTGAATTATTGCGACAAACACCTTCCTGGCTGTACCCCAAGGAGATACTACGGAACCCAAAGATCCAAACGCAAGATGCCCCTATGATCGCAAAACTAGGCAGGCAGATATGGTCCAAAACCTGCTCTACGATACATCTGAAACACCCCTATTCGCTTAATACCCCCATACTGGCAGATGTGTTCAAAACCTGGACAGACCTCCCAGAGATGAGAAGCTGGAAAAGTGTTGGGATCTACACATG
Source organism: Ambystoma mexicanum (assembly GCF_040938575.1). Lineage (NCBI taxonomy): Eukaryota > Metazoa > Chordata > Amphibia > Caudata > Ambystomatidae > Ambystoma > Ambystoma mexicanum. The sequence continues at coordinate 351,532,055 of NC_090923.1, read as the reverse complement.
GGGAGATATGTTTGAGGATGGCAGATTCAGGGACTTCGAATCGCTACAAACAATTGAGGGACTCCCAAGGGGCCAGTTCTTGTGGTACCAATGAGACAAACAAATTGCCAAGAAGAAATGTAACGAATGGCCTGAGGAACCCACCCCAAATCCCCTCCTACAGGAGATGCATGATCTCACCGATGGCTGGAAACCGGTGACCCGGTTATACACCCGGCTGATGGACAAAGCCTACCTCATAAGCTCAGCACTAAAGGAAAAATGGGAAATGGACTTGGAAACTACGCTGACCGAGGAAGAGTGGGAGAGAGCACTACTGTATCCCAAAGAAGTGTCCAGGAATTCCAGATTTAGGCAAATACAACTAAACATCCTATACAGGATCTATATGACCCCTCAAAGAGTTGCCAGCTGTAACAAACAGATCTCCCCAAAATGTCCTTGGTGTGGCAATGACCACGCAGATCTAATCCATATGTTCTGGACCTGTAGCCGGACAACAACATTTTGGCCCAGGGTAAAACAAACCTGCACAAGCGCGGGGATGACAAGATATAACTGGGTCCCGAAAGAGTGCCTACTAGGCACACACCCCAGAGTGAGCAAGTACAAACACATCGTCAAACTGATGGACATATCCTGCATCCTGGCAAAGAGAACTATCGCAATGGCATGGAAATCACCAGGGGGCCCGAGGCACGAACGCTGGATCAGAGAACTGGAGAGATGGACAGAAGCCGAAACCAAGGCCTGGCAAGAAGGGGCCACCGCAGGAGAAGAAGGCACAAATGACACACTCGAATCATGGAAGGTCCTCCTGAGAGACATACACTTTGCTGCTGACCACAAGCCTCCTTGATTCACATATCCCCCCAACGAGCATGAAGAAATACCCCAACAAACCACCAGTGATAACCCACGCCAGTACTCCCACACCTGAACTGATAGTCCTCCACGCCCTCCACTCAAGATGAAGAACAGATATAACACGCTATACCCGAAGACAGTTCTGGTTACCTGTTTGTCTTGTTGTTATTGTTAATTGTTGTTATCTGCACAAAAAGAAAAGACATTTTGCTATGACTAGAACATATCGAATGATAAAACCCAATTGTATCCCTGTAAGCAAATGCCCAAAAAAATATTTATTAAAAAAAAAATCAAGGAAAGGAAGATCTTCTGCTTTTGATAACATTTCAGGAAAGGTTCAAGATTCAAGACAGACTGTTGGTGGGGAAGCCACAATCTGTGTGTGAACAGTCAGTGGTTAAACCATGCTCTGATGTTAAATCATGCTCAGGACACTGCTACTGTTGGTCATAAGGTATTTCAAAAGACTCGAGATATTGCGAGAAGTCACTTACTGGCTACACATGAGCCAGGATCTCAATACATATTTAAAGAGATTTCTAATTTGTGCTCAGTTCCAACCGAGCTCTCCCACACACAGAGCCCCTCTACAGAAAGAAATAAGGACATAAAAAGTGCAAAGATCCAGAAACTCCATTGTTCCAAAAAAGAACAATTAAGATGGTGGGAGAAAGACACATACAAAGTTGACCAGAAAGAACCCAGAAGAAAAATAAGATCCATTCTCCTCCCCCTTTTGCTGCTGTGAGGAGCAAGAGCAAGAAGGAAGCATTTGTAGTAACATTCATACAAGAATGCAGAATTTAAAGAAACAAAAATGTAAGCTGTTGCCTGTGCGCAGCATCTGAAAAAAGACACATGCAAGGAAATGTGCACTGTTTGCATCCCATCTACAAGTACCACTAGTTACCAGTTACCAGTTACTAGTACTACTACTTGTACTACAAGTACTGCTAGTTACCAGTTACTAGTACTACTAATTACCAGAAAATAAAAAGCAATTGTTTGTTAAATGGAGAATAGTCCAGTCTGTTATGAAAAACACTGCATTTCGTTGGAGTCAAAAACTGAATTTGGTACTGTTTATTTCCTTCCAGGATTAAGAATCAGCAGCAGAAAACATATAGATAATCAACAATGTAAAATGTTCACAGGAGTTTGAATGCAAAGAAATGCTATAATGCTGCCCTGTTTTGTAGAAAGGGTAAAAGCAAGAAGGAAAAGAAACTGACCGTACAGCCTGCATTTGTGAATGAAAGCCAGCAACATAGTCTAGGAGGCAAAATTGCACCCCTTCCTCCCAGCCACAGCAACAGAGCAATAGGAGGGGGATGGCTTGCTTTTCCATCTAAAAAATGGAAACGTTTGTAAATGTTGAAGCTCGACCATAGATTATATGATGCCGATTGTTACCTTGTCTTCAGAAACAGGCCCAGATAATAAGAACACATTATTCCACTTTACAACTTCAATCTGCCACAGGGCATAGGCTAATACATATTAATGCAACTAACTTGCTCTGGGAAGTGGTCTGCAGTGGTCTGTTCTCGGTATAATGACATCTTACACTCAACCAGGTATTCACATTAACATCCTTAACTTGGAGTCTGACTAAAAATACACTTAAGGAGCAGCGAGCTGGGTCAACAAATGGCTATGATCAACAGTATTTCAAAGAACCTTTGCCATGAAAACCAGCCTTCACAGGCGTACCCCAGCTCTGATCTCCCATGAACTGATATTAGATGTTCTGTTTCCAGGAAGAGGTACTGGAGATGCCATGTAATGTTTTCATAAAGTAGGAACAAAAATGAATATTGAGTTTTACATATGGAATCACATTTTCATTTATAACTTTGGAAGACATGGTGTAGGTGGTTAATATAGCTTGAATGTAAGACGATATTTTTGTATATTTGTTCAATTATGTAATTTAGGAAAATGTTGATTTGTTTTGTGTAGAAGCTGCAGCCACCGGTGACTTATGTATCCTAGCGTCTGTGCAGGCGAGGCTTTTATTCTGAGATGGAAAACATTCTTTGTGTAAAAGCATCAGTGTGTAAAATGTAAAAATCTGTAATTCAAATATCTCACGTCCTGAGATTAAAATTGCATTGGTTCGCCTGAGTGAGAGCAATTTGTTGAACTGATTAGTAACATGATCACATGTGAGGAACATGGTGCTTCAGAAAAGCAAAATTGTTTAATGTAGAAGTCTCCAAGATGACATCACATCAAATGAGAGCTAAGATGGGTTTAGAAGTCACTACCAGTATCCTGCCCTTTTCATTAATACACCCATTGAATACAGAGGGGATGGTTTAGTGTGATGTCACTTTTGGAATAATGTCCAATCACATACACTGGCCAATTAGATTAGGGAAATTATGCATAAATCTAAATGCAGTAGTTTCCGATCTACACAAGTACAAACCAATAGATTGTGGAGCCTCACTTGCTCACTCACTGACTGGGATGGACTGACTAACAGACTGTAGGAAGGAGACAAAGGAGAATTGGCAACAACAGAAAGGAAACTCTAATAGAATGCTTTACTTTTTGACCCATTTGATATTACTAGCCGTCCACTGCAAGAGAGGTCTACTTTGAGTTAAAGTCCCAGGCCTTCTACATTGGAAATGATAGTGGGCCCAATACAGAAAGAGGGAAACCAGACTGTGGAGGGAAGCTGACCCCATCTTGCTGTCTAATGCCCACCTGTTCCTAGAGGGGGAGAATGAAACCATTTCTTAAGAGGGTGCCTGTTTTTGAGACAGTCAACCTCCTATATATGGAAATTAGTAATTTATAAGTGCCTCTGTATAAGTGCCTCTGGAAACTTTAGATTGGATAGAATAGAAACAAATGGTGTGTGTTTTGGGAGATTACTGACTCCATCTCTGTCCAATGGCAAAGTGCTGACTAGGAGCTCAATGCTATCTCACTCTGCACATGCCTAGAAGGGTAATGTAACTGAAGTTGTTCCCTAGTTACATCACCAAGAAGAGTTCTATTACTGCCACTGAATTACTCAAGAATAAGGAGAAAGGGTTATGTAATATTACCCATCTTCCCACCTTTAAGCTTTCCCTGAAAAATGAGAAATGTACATTTTTACATGATAATGAAATAGAAACACCATTGAAGAGACACTAGCACACAGACACGTTAAACGTGATAGATAGGAAGGGATGTTCTGATTTTGTTTTTATCAAATGAACGCATTATCCTGAACTCTTAAGCATTCTTCCCATGGTGGATGCACACTCAGGGTAAATCAAAGGTTTATATGGTGATGTGTGTTTTACAAAAGTCTTTATTCCTGTAAAATTGAGTGGACCAGTGTTTTGATCATTTTTCACAGTAGTCACCATTGACATTGGAATTTAAATAATGGGTCTGATGCTTTTGCCGTGGCGATGCCCACATCCAGGAGCTAGCCTGAAATGAGTATCCTTCAAATGAAATCGTAGCTGTCGCATATAAAAGATTGTACATTTCCTTAAGACATAGTGCTGCTTGAGGAGCCTTACACTTAGTATGTCATTATTATTGATTTTAAATGTGAAACACGACTGGATTGTGTAGATTCAAGTGTAGCAAGGAGCCCTTTGACCTTCAAAGGCTTTATGCAGCCCTTATCTAAAATTGTCAACTTACACAGAAAAGCAATGAAATATTCGGTGGTTTGCTACAGTTTCAACATTGGGTAGGCTCTGTAAGCTTTGAGCATGGTCAGTTTATGTTGAAAGATCTTCATTATATCTTCATTATATCTTCATTATAACTGCTCTCTGTATTTCTGAGTTCGCTGGTATAAGGCCAGGAGCTCAGTGTAAACATCCAGTCACTATATCTTCAACTGATGCTATTTTCATTATTACTTTAAAGAAGGTTTGCAGGAATTATATGTATGTTGGCGGTCTTCTCCTTCTGGTACGGCTGTCAATCACAGATTACTGTGCTGAGCCCTATTTCCCTGCTCATCCAGCATCTCCATCAATCTATTTATTTTATGAATTGCAGTATGCAATTCTTTATTGTTGGTGTGCTAATTGTCCTCAGTGGCACCTACTCTTGTCTCATTGTCCTTGTTCCTGAGAGGCTATTGTGCAATTTTCTCAATGTATTGTTATAGCTCAATACATTTTTTACTGGACACTTGTAAGCTGTCATATTGCACATAGAAATTATGCAACTAGAAGAATTGTGAGTGTGTGTCTTCCTCTGTATGACTACCACCTTTGGGTCAATCCTCAAAGTCTGACACTCAGGCATTTAATGGAGGTCAGTTCTCCATCCAGTCCCAGCAATATATTAGAGATCTCCTATGAGACATCTTAAAGATCTAAGTAGTAATGGGAGGCACAATGTGGTTCCAAATATAGAGCCCAGCAAAGGTTTGGGTGGCCACAATATAGTTTACATGTATGAGGCTGACACAATCAAAACTCAACTTAATCCACAATGGATGCCACCTTTCCCCATCTCACATTCAAATGGAGAGAATCTGTTTTGTATCATCACCTTGCACCTGTTAGCGTAGCCCGTGCTGATTGGTTAATGCCAATCCAATCATTGTTAGGCAAGGGATTCAAGAGCTTGCACACTCTGAAAGCTGCTTATTGGAAAGTAACATGCATGCTTATAATGCACTCACCAGTATTTGTATTCCCAGTGTGTGTTGGATTATCTATGAGCTCAAACTGCTCAGAGGCCTCCCCTGTCCTTGCCCCTGTTCCTTGGCCAGTAGCACACCAGACATCCACATGTGCTGCCATGGTTGATCCCCATCTATGGCATACATACACATCCATTTACACACAGTCATCCCTGCAGCTTCCTCAAATGGTTAGTATTCGGGCATAGGCAGGGCACAGGGCGGAGCACAGTGAGTAAGCCCAGCTCTGAGGATCTTTTCCTATATTTGTATTTCTATATTTATCTTATGCTAATCCCGGTAGACTGGACAGTAAACCCTGAATCTGAGCGCAGATGATAAAATACAGGAACCAGACAAATCAGTCCTAAATCAATCATCAGAAAAGAAAGGTTTTATTTTTCTTATTTTAAAAAGTAAATAGCGAATCAGCCTTACGTAGCTCCATGGGAAGCTTGCTCTACACTTTGTGGACAGTTACTGCAAACCGTCTGTTGCCCCTGGAACAGCAGCTTGTGCAAGGGATTGCGGGGCAATTGCAGTGCATTGATCTCAGAGATCTTACTGGTTGATACCAATTTAGCAGCACGCTCAGGTAAAGACCCAGCAAAGAATTTTAAACTGTATCCTCTGCTGGACCGGAATCCAATGAAGTTGTAAAAGGCATTTTTTTTGTCTTCCAACAGGAGATGTGCTCTGCGCAAGCACATCTCCCATCGGAGATTTAAAAAGTCACAAAAATGTCCTACAACATTAAAATATAAAAGGGACTACCCTTTTTCCTATTTTAATGGCAGTGGCCATTTTTGACATTTTTTTGGTATGCTATAGCGTGGAAAGCTTATCGCACAGCAGGATTACCGTGGTGAGGATAGTTTTCTTTTCATTTTTTTCTGATGGGGGATCAGCTCAGCGCGAGCACATCTTCTGTCGAAATGAAAAAAAAGTCTCAAAAAACTATGCCATAAAAATATAAAAGGGACTCTGACGGCGGCCATGAAAAACATGTTCAAAGATTTCTGCCGTCATCCAAAAAGGGACCTAGTCCCTTTCCTATTTTAAGGGCGGTGGCTATTTTTGTTTACATTTTTCTGCTTCAACCACAGCGGGGGGCGGGGAAGGCACAATCGCGCCCGGGAAAGGCGGATTGTGATTGGCCAATCTGCCTTTCCCGGGTGCGAATATTGCTTCATGTTATTAGTTGTGAAAATCAAATATTTAATCAGTTATATTATTTAGAAACTTTAAAAAGAGCCAAAAAATATTTTAGAAGGTCAAGAACAAGAGATATTTGTCACCTATAATGTGACTCCATCACATAGGCGTTTCCAAAATAATCTTGGTTTTGAACAGTTAATCCTGCATTCATTCACAGTTTCAAAATTTGTTAAAAAATGTTTATGTTTTCGATGGATCCCATCACCTTACACATACTCCTCCCTCTTTCAGATCAAGGTAGATTATTCCCGGCATTTCTTCTCACAAATGAAAGTGTAATTTCATATGGAGGTTTCCTAAGATTCTATCAGGTAAAGGAAAACATACTACGTACTGCGGCCGTACTGTAAATGTTCATACACTCGTTTTTACTTGAAGGGGCACCATATTTTCATTCCAATCCCATGTTGCCTACGTACATGAGGTGACATTATATGGGGCCCATTACAAGTTGGGCGGTAATATATTGGAAATTCTGTTGTGTGGATTTACTGTTGCCACTGAGGTGGCCGGTCCGCATGTGGCAATTCCACCCAAATTACTGTTGGCAGAAAGTATCTTTGCCGGAACGAGAAACGTGTCATTGGCCATCTTGCAAAACTCAATACTATCTGAATCCACCACTTCCTGTAGCCATCCACAGCAACAGGACCATGTCCCAAGACAGATAAAAAAACAAGGTGCCTGAAAACAGGCTGAGAAAGTGCAAATTCAGTAAGGGAGAGCTGCAGGTTCTCACTGATGAGGAGTTATGTGGCACCCGCCACCGCAAAACATCAGGGTAGCGCAAGTCAAATATATGGGCATCCATCAGCTAGAAGGTGACAGCAGTGGGCATGGTCCCCCAGGATGGGGAGACTGTTGCAAGAGATGGAACAACCTCAGGGTCAGGGTGCGCAGCCTCCTCTCACAACACCCCGACAGGGTCAATGATCACAGGAGGCGGCACCGCGAAGCCCCTTACGCTGACCGCATGGGAGGAGAAAGCCAGCTCCATCATCCACATGCATGGGATTGAGGGAGTCGGTGGAGCCGAGGCCTGTGCCAGCAGTCAAGAACAAACTGGTGAGTTTCAATCCTCCACCGACAATGCACAGGGCAAATGACCAACCAAAGTATGTGTCCATTAGCTCAGATGGGCCCAATGGGCAGGGTAACATGCCAGCACATGGCCAAAAATAACGCCACTTAATGTCTATCCACACACAGCCAGTTCGCAGGCATGGGGGATCTAGCCAGGGGTGCTGCATCAGCCCCACAGGCAAACCAGGGGGTGGAGGTGCACAGAATATCATTATTCCTGTTTGCTGCCAGGGTAATGATGGGACTGCATGCAGGGGTGGGCTGTAGACTGTGCACATAACCATGCACAGCAGTACGAATGTGCATGTGTAGCACCCATGTCTGCTGAGACAGACCAAGTGCCAGCGTGGACACCCAAATCAACTATATAGACAGGTTGCCTTGGCAGCAGAATGGAGAAAGATCACCTCCCTGTGGGGTGTACACCCTCAGCAATGACTATAACCACTTTGCTGTGGTCATATGCAATGGCCCACAAACAACCATACCCCTCTGTCTACATGTGTGGGATGTCACTGAATCAATTAGCAGGTATGACTAGCAAGCCAATGTACAGGTATGCATGATGACTGCATCCATGATGCATATCAACTGTCCCACTACAGGGTCGAGGCCGACTCAGGAGGAAAAAGAGGAGGAGGGGGAAGGCCCAACATCGTCCCATGGCCAGGCCTCCAGGCAAAACCGTCTAATATCATCCCTGAAAAGGCAAGCGATGAGCAGGGCAGGCGAAAGGGATGGCATTCGACACCAGTGCCAATGCAGACACTGAACCAGTTGCCAGTGATGGGGGCACAACCACAGGGACTGCCCCCTAGATCCTTCAACTGCCCCCCAAATAGCCAGCCAATGTGTTCATGATGGGTGAGCTAGCTGCTGGCAGGCATGCAGGAGGCATTGTGGTTCCAACCACCCAACAGTCCCATGAAGCCCTCACTTCACCTGAGCAGAGAGCCAACATCATGGGCAGCAGGGCCAGTTATCAGAGGATGACTAGGAGCTCAGGTCCTATGGGTCACCGTGCTTTTCCCCCCGTCCTCCCCTTAGTCCTCAACCCATTCCCTGCGCCACACCGGATGATGACCTGTTGAGGTGGCTTGAGGCAATGGAACAACACCAGATGCACCTGGAGCAACATGTTGAAATTCCGGTCAACCACCTCCAGGCCATCCATGACTGTGTCTAGGGGGCCACATGCAGGATTATGCAGGCTATGGACCATGACTGATGTCGGGCGGCTGCAACATCTGCCGCCTTGACTGTCTATGGGCAGATGGTGTGAGAATTAACTGAAGGCATCTCAGCCTTTTCTGAGGCCATGGAGGTAAACATGCAGTTGACTATACAACACATACAGGGGCTGGAGTCTGAGCAATCGAGTTCTGTTACCCCCCACAGAGGGCTTGTTGCCCAGCACCCTGAGGCACCGGTCGGGGCACATTCTAGCCCCAGAAGTACTGTGGGGTGCCAGTAAGGGGAAGAAGCCACACAAGTACCTTGACATTTGGAGATAGGCACAAGGGTGTGTTGGGGATGGTGTTGTGGGTTGGGTGCACTGGGGATGGTGTTGTGGGGCGGGGTGGGTCTGATGGGGATCGTGTTGTGTGGAGGTGGGTGGATTTGTTTGGGATGGTGTTGTGGGGGGGCGGTGTGTTGGGGATGGTGTTGTGGGGTGGGGTTGGGTGTGTTGGGGTTGGTGTTGTGGGGTGGGCAGTGGGTGTGTTGGGGATGGTATTGTGGGGAGAGGGTGTGTTGGGCATCGTGTTGTGCTGTGAGTGTATTGAGGATGTTATTGTGGGGTGGAGGATGGTGCTTGGTGCTGTGAGGAGAGGTGGGAGGTGTCTTCACATTTACACATTAAACATGGGTTCGCTCAAAGCCATGCAAGGACATTCATTTTTCTGTTCAGGTGATTTTATACATTTTTTTATTGTGTTTTAGTTCTATTGAAGTTTTCACAAATTTATATACAATTATGTCATGCAAAATTACCCATACATTTCATCAAAATATATTACAATTTAAAATCTCTTTTTTTTCCATTTCTCATAGGTTTTAATTGTCCTTTAGAAACTTTGTAATACTTTTGGGATATGGATTGATGTTTCAGTAAGGCTTAGTCGTCTTTAATACATTTTTTCTCATATATTTGCCATGCTGTAATTAAAGCAATAGCTCGTTTTAGGCTATGTCCCCCAATTCCATTTCACCAACATTGTTTTTCAGATATTTCATTTAATTCTTTTGGCCAATTTTTTAACCATATATAATCATGTTTTTTCATAGCTTGACAGCCAGTTAATACATGTCTTATTGTTTCAATGTTATTAGGTTTTTTGCACATTCTACATATTCTATTTTCTTTACTGATTTTTTGCCAGGTACCTGTGTTAGCCAATACTGGTAGCTTATTCATTCAGATCTGCATGAATGTTCTTCTATATCAACCTATATCCCAAGTTATTAGATACAATCATATGGGCTAATGCTTTAATGCTTTAGTGCGGCGATGCGACAACATACATTGTTCATTTCGCTTTACACCTATTTGATAACCTAGATATTTGTAGGCTTCAACTTTGTCTATCCAGTTTTCACTAGCAACCATACCTTTTTTTTTAAAGTCATCGTTTTTGTTAGGTTAATATCAAGATTATTTGTTTTTGCATATTTCATGATTTTTTCTGCACTCTTTTTAAACCTACATATGTGATATCTAGGATAGCTAGATCATCCACATATGCAAGGTATGTTATTTTAGTATTTCCCATTTTTGGAGGCTAGGTGTCATCACCTATTAAATATGTATCCAAGTCTGCCATGAACAGGTTGAATAAAATTGATGATAGGGGGCACCCTTGTTTTTCTCCTCTCGCTGTTTCAACTGGGTAGGTTAGATTTCCAGGACCATCAAGTCTCACCTGGACTTTAGTATCCTGATGGAGTAATCGACAAGCATATAAGAGATGAGATGGCATATGCATTTTATCCAGTTTTCTCCAAACTCTTTCTCTATTTATTGTGTCAAATGCACTGGTGAAGTCTATATAGAGAATATGAAGAAGAGGTGCATTTTTAAGGTAGCTTGATAAATGATGGTGTTAATAATAAAGATATTGTGTAAGCAGGATATACCCTTTTGAGATCCTATTTGAATTTGGCTCATTGTTTTTCCTTTAGTATCCACTCTATTTCTTTTAAAATCAATCCCGCAATTGGCCACCAGGGAGCGCACGGCTGATGATCACCGCCGTGTGAGCTCTCTACCCACAGGCCCCAAAAGTGACCTCCGTTTGGAACCAGCCTCCCCCCCACCCACGCAGACACCAGCTCCAAGGAAGGGTGCGATCACACGCGGCCCGTGGCACTCGATTCCTCCCTCCACTCCCCCCGTGGCGGATCTTGGCATCGCTGTGACTCCTGTGACAGCTGCGACCGCCCCACTGCTCCAGCGCTCTTCGGGGGCCAGCCGAACACCTCTTCCAGGCGTTCCCACACGCACTCCCAGTGCACCCGCCCCCGTGCCTCCAGACACCGGCCCCGTGACGGACCCAACCAACCTGCGGAGCGGGTAAGTGCACCCCCACCCCGCAGTGCCCCAAGGTGCCTTGCCCGGTCCGGGGCTCGATTCCCTCACTGGGGCGTGCTTCACCCGGGGCCTGGACCCGATCCGCCACACGGACGGCGCCGAAGGGGCCCCCAATCCAGCCGCTCTCATTGTGAACTCAACAGCACCGCAACAAAGGACAGCATGCAGAGGCCCTCCACTGAGCGCCTAGCCACGCACCACGAGGGCCCCAAGGCGGACCACCCACACGCCTCATGCCCCCAGCATCCTCTCCCTGATACCCCCATCGACCAAAAACTAAGGCCCCTCAAGGGGCACCCCCAACCTCCGGTCACAACCGCTGGCCCGGTGCTCCCCACACACAGGCCACAGCATCGGCTCCCGCTATGCTCAACAGCAACCTCACGGGCCTTCGAAGTCACACCTTCCACACAGTGTTCCAAGCCCGCCGCCCAGCCACGAGGACCACACATCACACCGAAAGAGCCATTTGGGCCTCAGCCCCCATTACTCTCAATCAGACCTGCCCACACAATTCCCTCATACTCCTTTTGCCGAGGGCATAGTTAACACGGCAACGAAATACACCTTAAAGCAAGGCCACCCAGAGGGTTGGGCCCCCATCTCATGGGTGTGTGCCCCCCCCTCTGGATTAGCAGCAACCTATTGCCCGACCAGGGCACGGACAGGTGAACCAGCAATAGAGGGTAACGATATATATCTGGAGGTGCTCACCCCTCCACTCCGCCTGCAACCAAGACCCCGTCATCAGCGGTTTGACCCCACATACCCTCTCCAGAACCTCAGCACAGACCAGCACCGTTACCTCGGCCCCCTTGACACAGCACCGGGCCCACCAACAGAGATTGACCCGAACGGAGGGTAGAGCAGGGCGTGTGCCTCCTCCCACCGAAGGAATTCTGATCCAAGTAACATCACCCCGGTGCCCCGCAACACAGCTCACATGCCTTCTAACACACCAGGGCAGAGGGTAGGACCCCCGCTCCCGGGGCGTGTGCCTCTTCGAATGCAAGTGCCCAATGAACATTAAAAGTAAACTTGCCAAATACGCCTACTCCCTGCTATCTCAGGCTCCCGAACCGAGAACAATAATGTCATTAGAAGCCTCTGAAACAGGTGCGGAAGATACTAAGGGAGACATCACCGCTCTACTAACTGAAATCAGAAACATGGGGGCCAACCTCAGCGGTAAAATGGACAAAATGACCCAGAGGGTGGATAATATAGAGGAGAGGCTGGAAGGAGTCGAGAACAATCAAGCTTCAATCGACACCCTAGAAGCCCAAATGGACCTCAGAATATGAAATATAGAGAAGAGGGAGGATGAGATCTGTCTTAAGATGGACGATTTAGAAAATAGAGAGAGAAGGAACAACCTACCGTTTTAGGAATACCAGAGAGAGAGGGGGAAACAGAAGACGACCTCAAACAAACTATACATGATATCATCAAGATCCTGATGGCCGACAAGGACATTGATGAACTTAAGACAGAGAATTCACAGGGCTGGTGGCCCCCCTGGTGGCCCGAGATCGGTCATCGCCAGATTTCACAGATATCAGGACAGAACAAGGATACTCGCTAAGGCCAGGTCCGGAGGCACCCTCACTCTTGGAGGGGCCCAAATCACCATCTACCAGGATCTGTCATCGCTTACACTGGCCCTCCGCCATCTATGTAGTCCCCTCATGAGATGGCTTAAACAGCAAGGCACGAGCAACAGATGGGGATATCCCTTCTCTCTCATGTTTGAGCATGGTAGCAGGAGAATACTACTTCGCTCTGAAAATGAAATACGAGAATTCATCGCAGACCTCCTTGGCTTGGCTTCGGGGGAGGGCCCAGAGGACGCCCCAGCACAGGAAAGATCAAGATGGGAACTTAAAGGCCCAAGAATAAAACGAGTAAAGGGATCCAGAAAGTACAGGCGACACAATGACACGCCGGACAACAACAAGTGACATGGTGCGCCCAAGCCCAGTTTTTCTGGCGAAATCTGCTTCGAGAGTTCCTGCAAAGGACTTACCTATATTCCGGATCTTGGCACTCCTGCATCACTGGTTCCACCTCGTGACAAGTGAACTACTTGACCCGCGAACTTAAGTTTCTGATGAACGAAGACGCCGGAGACCGCATGTATCATTATATATACTAGTTCACAGTGTAAAATGGTGTTGTTTAACATACTGCTGTTTATTACACAATTTTGCATAAAGGGGGTAGGGGGCTCAAAATGCTATGTTGATTATAGTAGTTGACGGGGCTGTACGGTTGCGACCCTTGCTGGTGGTCCGACAGCGAACCGGCTGTTCACACCCAGTCCAACTCGGACCCCAACACAATCAGACACAGACCCTCATTGAAGGGGCTGCCACTGGCCTTTCACGCAGTGAACACATTTCCACGATCAGGAGACAGGCCCATTGGCTACCTATTAAGGAAAGGGTCGTCTTCAAAACACTAGCCCTTACCCACAAATGTATCCACGGCCTCGCCCCCAGATACCTTACGCAAAGGATCCCCAGACAAACAGCCGCCAGACCCGCAAGAACTGCCTATGCTAACCGCATCACAGTACCTCACACACGCAGAGTGCGTGCTGGAAGCTCTAGCTTCCCAACTATGGCTGCCACTCTCTGGAACAAACTCCCAGACCAGATTAGATCTATCGAGTCCCATGCCGCCTTCCGCAAGGCCCTAAAAACAAGGCTCTTTGTCTAATGTATTATTCCTCGTGTACAATGTCCATACGACTGTTATACCACATACTCTGTATTGTAGAACATTGTACTCAGTAACTCTACTGTATAAACAACTGCATATTGTTAAGCTTCACACATTGGGCCGCTTATTGTAACCCACAAGCAAGCCTCCTTAAGTATACTTATAGCGCCTAGCACCTCGTTGCCTAGAGGGCTGCAGTGCGCTTTACAAATTCAAAAATAAATAAATAAATAAATTGAAGGACCAAAGAGTAACGGGATAAGACAGAGGGCGACTGGTATGATGTTCAATACCCTAAAGGGGTGGGTGGGGGGAGGGCCGCAGGGCCTGGCACAGCCTCAATTTTTCCATAGGCACTTATTCGAACACTTCCTTCACGTCGATCTTCCGCGACGAGTGACACAACATGATGAGCGAACTCATAGAGCGCACTTCTGACCAACGGACCTGACATCCGAAGTGACAGGCATGGCACATTCAAAATTGGTTCACTGAACGTTAAGGGGCTAAATTCTCCCACCAAGAGATCACTGGTCTACAGAGAGTTCAAAAGAGCACAACTTGACATCTTATTTCTGCAAGAGACCCGCTACGCCAGAGGGGAAGAAAGGAAGACCCTAGGTAATAAAGCAGGCATCGAATACTGGGGCTCTGGCCCCCTTAAGAAAGCCTGTGTTGGCATCTTAATCAAGAGCACAGTCCGATTTGAACACCTCAAAACCTGGACTGACGTAAGTGGCAGAGCGCTCGTGCTCGTTGGCAAAATACAGGACACCATTTTCACGTTCGCATCTATATACGCACCCAATACTGGGCAGTCCAGGTTTGTCCAACAAACAATCCCCAAGATCATGATTGAGGCAGAAGGCAAAGTGACCCTCGGAGGGGACTTAAATTCATGGATGGATCCAGACCTAGATAGACAAGCCGGCAACCCACGCGCAGCGTCCCCAGCTGGACCTGGTCGTTCACAGGTCACGGACATGATGGAGGACTATAGCCTCAAAGACGCATGGAGACACAAGAACCGGGCTTCACTTTCTATTCAGCACCACATGCGACATTCACCAAAATAGACTACATATACCTCACTCCCCAACTCACCAATGCTATGGCCGACTCCAACTTAACACCCACAACATGGTCTGATCACGACATGGTCACAGTCACTCTTGACCGGCTGGCCCTCCCCCAGAGGAGCTCTAAATGGCGATGCAACGAAGCACTCTTCAAAGACCCGATTTTACGAGACCAGCTAGAGCAAGACATCACCCATTACTGTGAACAAAATAACACAGGCGACACCTCTTTAAATACCGTATGGGAAGCAGGTAAAGCCACCTGGAGAGGACTGTTCATCAAGGAGGGGGCCGCCAAAAAAAGAGAACGCCAACTCATGGAGTCCGAAAATAAATTTCTCAACTTGACCTTATTGCGCGATCCTCAGCCCCCGATAGACATCAGAACATAGAACGAGCCAACAATAAGAGGGAGGAACTGCGCCAATTATAAGCTGGTAACATTGTCCATAGACTCTAACGCCTTAAGCAGAAACAATATGAACATGGCGACAAGGCGGGTACCCTACTAGCCGCAAGACTACGTGGGTAATGCAAAGAACGATGGGTTCCAACAAAACACAGTGGTAAGGCATCCCTTGACCACCGTCCCCCCAATATCCCGGAAGTCTTCGCCAATTTCTACGAGGAACTGTACTCTTCAGATGCTGCCCCGCACCCAGAGGCGATCAACGAGTATATGGACAAGGTGTCCCTCCCGTCCCTTCCCCTGGACGTGGCACAAACCTTAGACGCCCCGATCACGGGAGAAGAGATTGAGGAGACGATCAAAAGACTTCCAGTGGGGAAAGCCCCTGGTAACAATGGCTACACTGCAGGCTTCTATTAAACCTTTAAGGATGCCCTCATCCCATTCCTTGTTGAGCTGTTTAATAATATACTCCAATCAGGCGTTGTGCCGGACACCTTCTCCGAAGCATTATACACTGTCATACCCTAGGAGGGCAAGAACCCCACCCTGTGCGCCTCAGATCGTCCGATTTCTCTCTTGAATATTGATGCAAAGATTTACACGAGAGTCCTTGCCGCACGCCTTGAATCTCACATGCCAGCGATAATTCATAACAATCAGGTGGGGTTCATACTTGGGCGAAAAGGCGCGGACTCTACCCGGAAGACCCTCCACCTAATACACAAGGCCAGGAAGATGCCAGACATGCCTGCATTATTTTCGATTGACGCCGAGAAGGCATTCGACAGAGTTGAGTGGCACTTCCTAGAGGCCACGCTGGTGAAAATAGGCCTGGGACTCGAGCTCCGTCGAGGGATCAAAGCCGTCTATACGGCGCCACGTGCCTCAGCAGCAGTAAACTCCCAATACTCCCGTGGGTTCCCCCTTAGCAGAGGAACGAGACAGGGATGCCCTCTCTTGGCCATTCTCTTCGCGCTCTCTCTGCAACCCCTCGCCCACATACTCCGAGCAGACCCCGATGTACAAGGACTACGAGTGAGTGGCAGAGAGCACAAACTAGACCTGTATGTGGACGACATCCTGCTCCATGTCCTGAACCCGATGTCATCGATACCCCGTGCGATCCACCTGATAGAAGAATATGGCAGGCTCTCAGGCTTCAAAATAAATAAAACCAAATTGACTCTCTTCCCACCCCACAAACCCTCCTCGGACCACCTGGCGAATCTTGAAACCCTGGGACTAATCATCGGAGGGCCAACACTGAGATACCTAGGGATCAACCTAACGAGAGACCTCGAACATTTCTATGAGGCAAACTTCCCTCAACTCCTGGATTCCTTCAAAGCAGACCTTGTAAAATGGAAACCTCTTACGATCTCCTGGATGGGCCGACTGAATGCCATCAAGATGGTGAGCCTCCCACGTTTTTTGTATCCCTTCCAAGTTCTTCCCATCACTATCCTGGATCACTTCTTCAAACAAGTCAAGAAAGCTATATCAGATTTCCTTTGGAACGGGAAGAAACCTAGAATATCCTATGAAACCCTGATACTACCAAAAGAGCACGGGGGCTTTGGCCTACCAGACATAGAACAATATTATCAGGCGGCCCAGCTCAGGATCTTGATTCCTCACCTGCGCGACCGAAGAGACCTACAATGGATCCAACTAGACAACGACAACCTGAACCCTGTGACCCTCTCTGAGTGGCTATGGGCCCCCAGACCTAAACTGACGAGAAGATTGCACAACCACTCGATACTGGGAACGCTGTGGAACATATGGAAGGAAGGAAAGGGAATGTCCGGAGTCACCACATGGCCCTCTCCCCAGAGCCACCTCTGGTCTCCCGGGATCAGGGAGCATATCCCCGAGCACCCCAGATACCAAGCCTGGTTCGATGCGGGACTGGAGAGAGTAGGCCAGTTGTGGAGAAACGGGAAATTCATTCTGATTATCGACCTCGAGGAAGCCCTCCAAATACGCCCAATCCCAGTTTTTCTGTATCTCCGATTGAAAGGTGTATTATCCAGGAAAGAGTGGAAGACCAAGACCCAGAGGGGGCTCACGCCCTTCGAAACAATCTTGGACACGACCACCACAAACAAAGGCCTAATAGCACGCATGTACAGGGCTTTGATCACTAAGGACCAATCCTTGAGCTCCCGCTTGAAAGAGAGATGGGAGAAAGACTTCGGTAGAGAATTTGATCAACAAGCCTGGGACAGAATTTGCGAAACTCCATCCAAAATCTCGATCGCAGCCCAATATAAGCTACACGCGACAAAGCTACTCCACAGATGGCAGTATGACCCACTCCGGCTCTCCAGAATGGTTCAGACCTCCAGCACCAGGTGCTGGCGTCAATGTGGCATGGATGCTGATTATTGGCATATGCGGTGGGGCTGCCCCAAGGCTCGCATCTATTGGCAGGAAGTCCTGGGATTGATTAAGCAGCTAGACGGCATAGAAAGGGTACCATCGATCCTTCTGATCCTCTTTGGTTTGGAAGAAGAGGAAGACGAGCTGATCAGAGTCAGAGGACTAGTATCCCCACTGCTTTTGGCCGCCAGAGCGTGCTTAGTCATCAAATGGAAGTCTTTACACCTCCCGAAAAAAAAAGATTGGACACCAATTGCCACGAACATTTACACAATGGAAAAAATCACTTCGGCACTCCATGACAAAGCTGCACGACACGAAGAAGCCTGGTGCGACTTAGCCAACCAATACATTTCAAACTCAGTGACAAACGACTCAGCACATCAGCAAAGCCAAACATCCCCCCTGGCTCGGACAGGACACCCCAGAACGACAAGCCAATTTAACATGCCTGTAACAAACCTACACCGCACACCCAATGGACTCCAAACCGAACGTTGACCAGCGCCACACATCATGTCGCTCGACTCAAATCATCACGACAAACGCTGAAGATCCTGAAGTTGCATGTGCAAGGAAAAGGGGTGGGTGGGAGGGGGCCAAGGGATCAAAACGTCCCCCCCAGAAACGGGTGACGAGTAGTTGATGATAAATGTTGACGCAGGTGTTAACAAAACTGCTTTTAGGTGCTACTATGTGAATACAACATGTACCCACCTGTATGTCTTTTACTGATGTTTAAAACCAATAAAAATGTTCATTAAAAACATTTTTTAAAAATCGATCCCACAAATATTTTTCCTGAGCAGTCTAATAATGAGAGGAGTCGATAGTTGTTAGGATTTTCTCTAGGGCCTTGCTTATAAATTGGGACTAAATATGATAATGTACAAGATTTGGGTATTTGTCCTGTGGCGATTACTCTATCAAATAGATGCTTCATGACATTGGCCCATTTTTATATTCATTTGCCAGTATTTACATTAGTGCATAACATGTGTAAGTAAATGTTTCAGAAAGAATTGCCCATTAGTTCCTGACGGACCATTCATCCATCTGCACTCCCTCCCCACACACCGCCTGTAAGTGCTTTGCCCACAGCCAGTGTGTCTACCTCATCAGGGGGTGGCATGTCCACCTCAGGGGGTAGGGCGACATTCCTCATGAGGCACACGTTGTGCAGCATGGCACAGGATAGCACGATTTTCCCCACCTTCTCAGGCCCATACATTAGTGCACATCCAGTCAGGTCCAAGCAGAAGAAATGGACCTTCAAGAGGCCAAAGGTCTGCTCAATAAACAGCCTAGTCTAGGCGTTAGCCTTATTGTAGGCCACCTCCTGTGGCATCTGGGGATACCGCACAGTTGTCATGAGCCACGGTAGCTGGGGGTATCCAGAGTCACCTGCAAGGGACAAATGTCAAATGTGTGAGTGACAGGGAAGTGCCTATGTGTTGCCATGTACTAAAGCATGTAGATGAATATTCTGTACATGCATTCCAGGTTACATCACACTACATGTCTCGCAATCACTGTACATGTATGTGGAATTGTATTTATTTATTTATACATTTGTTTGCAGCTCTCAAGACCCTGATGTATCACAGAGATAGTAGAGTTACAGAAGTAAAGCAGCATACAAGAAAGTCAAAATGTCAAATGGTACGAGCTTTGGCAGCTGGTCTGGAGTCGATAGCAACTTAGTCATATTTGCTGAAGAGCCAGGTCTTTAGCAGATTTTTGAATGCTGAAAGGGAGTTCTCATTTATGATAGTTGCGGGGAGCAAGTTCCACACATTGGGGGCGGTGACCACAAAACTGGTGCAGCCGGCCCATGTTTTTTGTTGATTCTGGGGGTTTGAAGAGTCAGGGTGGATGAGGATCGTAGGTGGTGGGTAGGAGTTTTTATGTGCAGTTGGGGGTTGAGCTATGCTGGAGACGTTTTGTGGATGCAACATTGGGCAAATGTGAGTATCTTGCAAGCTCTGATGGGGAGCCAGCATGCATCCTTTCTGACTTGATTAATACGGTCGATCCAAGCTGCTTTGAGGGTGCTATTTTGGAGCAATTGGAGATTTATGAGATTTTTGCCTGAGGTCGAAGAGAAAAGGGAGGTGCAGTAGTCTAGTTTGCTACCTATTGGGGCTCTAGCGAGTGCAAGGCAGTTGCTTGGCAACAGGAATTTTCTGCTAAGGTTAATCAGTTTGGTAGTGTAGGCAGTAGAGGAGGCGAGGGCCTTGATGTATTTTTGCATGGTGAGCTCTGCATCAAAGTACACCCCTAGGATTTATACTTGTGTTGCTACTGGGATGCAGTTGCCATAAATAGTGATAGTGGCATATTCTGGGTCCAGGTTTTTGAGACTGTGTGGAGAGTCAATGATAAGTAGCTCAGTCTTTTCATCGTTTAGGCAGAGGTGAAGGTTAGTCACCCATTACTGTATGATTCTGCCCTCCGTACCCTCTGTCTCCTTGCCTCCCAAGACTCAATTTCGTTCCTTCCTTGGCTGGCTCCCCTTTCACTCCCAACTTAAATTTCATTTCCTCTGTCTAGTCTTCAAATCTCTCCATGACCTTGCTCCCCCTTATCTCTCCTCTCTCCTCTCTATCTACACTCCTTCCCGCTCCCTTCGTTCAGCTGACCACTTCCTTCTCACTGTCCCTCCTTCCCCGCGTGCCTCCTCCCATTTCCGCTCCTTTCAGCTCTTAGCCCCCCTGCACTGAACTCCTTACCTCTCCCAATCCGCTCTATACCTACCTTTTCCTCCTTCCGCACTTCCCTGAAATCTCTCCTTATCCATTCCCCGCCATGAAAACTTCCCTCCTCTCATTCTCTCTCCTTCCCTCGAATCGTCCCTATGATCCTCCTCCTTCCCTTCCTCACCCTTCCCTCTTCCCTCACAGTTTAATTGCTCTACTTACTGTTTTGTTGGTTTGATTCATGATTGTAAATTGCTTCTACTGTTATAATGTTATATGTATTCTGTTTTTAAAATATAAAGCGCTTTGGATTAAAGCACTATATAAACACAATAAAAACAAATGAAAATACTGTATACTTGGTTGATATTGGTGGTGACTTGGGCATAGTTACCGGTGAGGTTTAGTAAGATTTGTGTGTCGTCAGCAAAGTTTGTATAGGGAATGTCAATGCTGTCTAGGTGGTTGAAAAGGGGTTTGGTGTAGAGGTTATTCAGGGTTGGGGAGATGCAGGAGCCTTGGGGAACACAGAATGGAACAGGAATGGGGTTGGTGGCATTGTTGCCAATGGCAACTCTAAATGACAGCCATTTAAGAAGGCATTGACCCAGTTTGTGGCTTCTGTGAGAAGTGAAAAGTAGTTATAAGGTGTTCACAGAGGTGTAAAACGGAAATCATATAGTGCCTCCTTTTGATTTATATTGGCCTAAGCCTAGTCGCTCGATCAGGAAAACCGTATTGTAAAGTTCCGATTTTGGATTGACTTCGCTGCCATTTTAAGCATCGTCCGTCATTTTGATTTCTATTCGTATGTTTTCTGTTCTAAAATGGTGGACTGGGTTCTCAACTTGCAACCAAGCCTCTCGACCTTTGAGTTCTGTTAATGTTTAGACTGTCCAAGAGCCGACTGTTTAGACGAGGCAATAAGGCCTTGCACTGCATATGAACTGTTGTTTAAGTGTTGTTTACGCTCACAAGACTCATCCTTGAATACACACTGGGGACAATGTAAAGCAAACCTCGAGTGTGGACACAGGCCGAACTCAATTGTAAGATAGTCATAAATGATGTTTGCTGTAGGATTTGAGAACATACATCGTCATTGTATCACTGTGGAAATACAAACCTATGTAATCCCTTGTATAATATTGTATATTTCGCATGTGAACTAGGCACAAACTCTAGACCACAGATTATTAACATGAAGAGGGGGTGGACAATGTTACTCGAAATTGTAGAAAAGCATGAATGTTTAGACGTCCAGCACTCTCTCACCTCTCTCTGTCGGGCTGGTACACATTGCGGGGCGTTGAGAGCCAGATAGCTATCTGTGTTGCTTTGTGACTGTACAGAAATTAAAGATCTGTGAATGTTTTCAGCCCATGATTGGTGTATTTCCTTTGTGGTACTCAGCCTCGATATTTTCTTGTTCTTACAGATGGTGCCTAAATAGGGACGCTCAAGTATGATGCCATCTCGCTGAAGAGTTGACGTGGCTATCTGACCAGGATCGGACAGTGAGAAAGGGGGCCCCTTCTTGGATGAGACGCGACACCTCAATGGTACTGCATGGCCCGATCCCTGGATGGTAAGCTCGCGGTCCGAGACGGCATCTTGATGAGGGTCCATATATCGAGGCGGGCAGTTTTGCTGAAATCACCAACCACGAGGGTCCTTTGTTGTCCTTAGTAATCCGATCGGACCTCCCTTTGTCCTTTGAATCAGGTGAGTTGTGCCCCTGTTCCTAAGTAACCAGATATTTGATTAGGAGTATTGTTCTCGCGAGTACAATTATTGCCAGGTAACACCAGTAATCTGACATGCCTGAGAAATTGTCTGCCTGTTTCAAGGCATTATTCTGCAGAGACAGGCAATCTTTGGAATTTGGCCGTCCGGCACCACAGGAGGGGTCGTCGGCATGTACTATGTACTGTAAGTACGGCATTGGTAGTATAGTATTCAATGATATTTGGCACAGACAAACTAGACATGCTTCCGAACTTCCGTGGTCAATCAATGGTAGCTTTGAGATTTCTCGTATAGAGTATTTAGAATCTACATTGTTAAAGAAACAAGCTAGACCTGCAGCATTTGATATATTACAAAATTGGAAAAAAGAAGCTATGCAGCAGCTTAAAAGTAAAGAGAAATATGCACGTCGACATATGTCACACGCCGAAAAAGCATTATTATATGATCAGCAAAATTAGTCAGAGTCAACTAGAAACATGGATAGTGCTTTTCAACTTGGTATGCAGAAAATATATCCGTCTAAAGATTTTCGTGTATCAGATTCATTGATTGATAAGCTTTTAAATGAACGTAGACCTGGTTCCACTGCGCCACCTCCTTATGTACCTATTCCTGTTGCTTTACCTCTTCATGCTGCTGCTCCTCCTCCTGTAGTAATTCCTGCTCCCCTTATTACTCCTCCTATTGCTCCTCTTATTGCTCCTGCGCCGCTAGCTATTGCTCCGTTTCCTATTGTTGTTCCTCCGCCTGTACCTCCACCTTTGCCTGCAGTTGTGGTTCCGGTAGATATGTCTTTGACACCAGTAATAGCACCTTCACTGTCTATTATGCAGGATTTGTCTACACCTTCTTTTCCAAGCGGTTCTGCTCCGCTTGTAGTTGATAAGGGAGTGGGTGTTAAATTAAAAATTGTAACTCGTAATACAGTTTCTAAGGAGAGAAAGAAATACCTGAATGCATGGGCTAGACAGTGCATGGAGAAAGGTGACAAATCTGATGTTTTAGCTACACTCTCTAATTTAGAAAGTTTTCCTGAGAAAAATGTCTTTATTGAAGGGATGGGAATCCATTTATCTGTAATGTGGAAGAGACTGAATGATGTAGATATCCCACAAGGGTTGAGGGATCTGAATGTTTTACCATATTCAAGAGGTACTGCGGAGAAATTATATGAGCATGTCAAGAGGGTTTTTGAGTTTAGAAGGGAGCTAGAAAGGTTACGGAATGATGAAATAGATGGTGATAGTTTGGATGCTATTTTTGTACAGAAACGGTTCCTTCCTCTTTATAAGTCGATGAGTGAAGAAACGCGAATTTGCACAAGAGATGCACTTAGATGGATTTCAGACACGTTGATATCTCATGTAAAAGTATATGACACGTATAGTCAGTATACGCCAGAAATGCAAAGGAAAGTGATACAGGTAATGGTAGAATACCTGCTGGATGAATGCATAAAAAGAAAGATTTGTTGTTCCGCAGAATTATTGAATAACTAAAAGAGAGCTTTTTCATCTGAGACTACATTCACCGCTCTAGCACTCGATATAGATATGTTACTCAGTAAGCGTTCGGATTTGCCTGTTTCTCAGTTAACTATGAGAGAAGTTCCTCTGACATTTGTCGCAAAAGTCGAGGTCCCGGCTAATGCCGCGACGGGCGCAGCCGCCTATGATATTGATGCACATTATGTATCACAATTCGTTCACGTCCCATTCTCAAGACAGGAGGTGAATACTATTAGACAATCCATTCCAGATATTAGGAAAAATCCGACAGGGTTTTATAAAGAAATAGAATCCGTCTTGCAATCGTCAGTATTCACCTGGGTGACATAGATTTGTTATTTCCTGTGCTCCTACCTGCTGATTTATGGAAACAGATTAGGACTGTAGATGATGCAGTGGGGTTAGGTGACACATGGGATAGTTTGGTTAGGAAAAATAGAGAAAGGAAAGCTGGTAAGAGACCACCACAGGTGATACTGACCTTGCCTGATAGATTAGTGACAACATTGAAAGCCTTGAGAGAAGGATTGTTTGGGACAAACTTATTGCTTATATCCAAGGAAAATCTTAGCGGACAAGATTTAAGCACTGAGTCTGGAAAACTATTATTTGTGGACAAATTTGTGTGTGGATTATTACCCGATATCCAGTCGCAAATTATGACTTCTGAGAGTGCTTGGCAAGCTAAATCGCAGTCTGAAGTATTACATATGGTTCAGTATTATGAGAACAGAGTTAATAATGAAAAGGAAAGGATTGAAAAGAAGAAGGGAGACTTGAAAACGAAGGTGTTGTTGCAACATATAGAGGACATAGAGGGGGCAGTACACAGTTTTGGGGACACAATGTTCCACAAGGTAATGCGCCGTTGGGTCCTGTACACGCAAACCAATGTGCTTATTGCAGACAAGAGGGTCATTGGCGAGCACAATGCCCGATCCTCCAGCGGAGGTCGAATAACACATATGGTATCATGGGTAGACAATCCAGAGGCCGCCCTGGGGCAGAGGGTCCTGGTAGAAGTCAGTTTTCTCCAAATTCTAAGTCTTTTTCGCAAGATAATCAGCAACCTAATGTAGATAGCAGAAATATTTTTGATAATCCTTCTAATGCCTATCTTTCTGAAGACCTTCCCTTCGATGATATATTGTTTCGCTAGAGTTGCCCGAAGAAGGGTTTGGAACCAACACCTATTCCCGTTAATCAGAAAGGTCCCTACATTGAGATGATGGTGGGGAATAGGAAACATCTATTGTTGATAGATACAGGAGCACAGAAGTGTTCCATTGACCATTCACAGGTTCCAGACATTCCACTTTCAGGGCAAACTAATGTTTCTGTAGGGTTTTCTGGTACGCCAGTGCTTAGTTCGGTTTCTCTGCCAGTACCGATTTCACTGGGTCCATTCACGAATAACTGTCAGTTTCTTTTGACATCAAACTGTGGAGAGAATTTGTTGGGGTTGAATCTGTTGAAGGAATTAAATGCGGTAATTCATTTTTCTTCGGATGGAGTGCATTTGACGATTTCACCACAGCAATCTTCTGCCTCACAGTTTCTGACTAGACCTTTGCCGCCGGAATTTAGTGAAGTTCCGGAGTGTTTATGGGCAATTGATGACAATGATGTTGGTGTTTTGCATATTGAGTCTGTTAAAATCATTTTGAAACCAGGAGTAAAGTTGCCACGTATTCCACAGTATAAGACTTTGGTTGATGGTTAACAAGCTTTGAAATGTATAGTCTCTGATTTTGTACACGGTGGGGTCATTGAAGAAATTGCAGGTAGTTTGTGCAATATTCCGATTTTACCTGTGTATAAGAAAGGGGATAATGCAATTCCTTTTCGTTTTATTATCGATTTACGCGCTATCAACAAGATTGTTGCGCCACAATTTCCTATTGTGCCTGATGTAACGACGATATTAACAATGATTCCAGCTTCTGCTACTCATTTTAGTGTTGTGGATCTTAAGAATGCCTTCTTTAGCATTCCTATAAACAAAGATAGCAGCTACTTGTTCGCGTTCACCCTAGGGGGACGCTCGTTTACATTCACCCGTGCGCCTCAAGGGTACACGGAAAGTCCCAGCATTTATAGTAGGGCTTTGAAAGAGCAGCTCAACACACTTGAGTTCCTACCACTTGTATATTGCTACAATATGTCGACGATCTTCTTTTGGCTGCAGATTCAGAAAGTGCTTGTAAGGAACGCACTATGTTATTGCTTATTCATCCAGCAAAACATGGCTTCGCTGAAAAAGTTTCAATATTGTCGACAGGAGGTCGTCTATTTAGGCTATCTCCTGTCAAAGGAGGGAAGAAGATTGACACCTGAATGAATTAAAATCATTTCATGTATGTCTGTCCCAAATACACAGAAGGAAGTCAGAGCCTTGACAGGAATGGCTTCTTACTGTAGACAGTGGATCCTGAACTTTTCACTAGTGATTAAATCAATGTTGGCGTTGACAAAGAAGGCCATTTCTTTGCCATTGCCGTGGAACTTGGAACACCAGAAAGCATTTGATCTGCTCAAGACTGCACTGTGTTCAGCACCGGTTTTGGGCACACCAAATTACGAAAAGGCCTTCGAGTTGTATGTGCATGAACGTGATGGATGTGCTTTGGCTGTGTTAACGCAGGAACATGGGGGGAAGAAGAGGCTGTGTGGTTACTTTTCCTCCACCCTTGATCCTGTTGCATGCGCTTTGCCGAGATGTTTGAGAGCTGTCGCTGCTGCTGCTGCGTCTGTAAAACAGAGCGAGGGTATGGTCCTAGGCCATGCTTTAACCTTGTTGGTACCTCACTCTGTAGACGTTCTATTAAACAGAACGTAAACACAACATCTTACTTCCACACGATTAAAGCAATACAAATTGATCTTGTTTGCACCACAAATACAAATTAAAAGATGTTGGGCCTCATTACAAGTCACCCGGTATGGAAATAACGGGGGCGGTAAACCCGTCACTACCGTTGTTTCCATACCAGTTGATCTCGAGTCCTGCAGGCGGAGGTGTCAGTCCCACCAGGTCTGACCTGGCGGGTTTAACACCGCCCGCCTGTAGGCGGATGTGGTAACACCGGCACCATCACGAGATGGTGCCGGTGTTTCCATGGTCCCCATTCCCATTGAGTCCTATGGGACTGAATGGGAATGGGGATTCACCGAATTCCGCCTCCGGAATTCCCGGGTCACTGGGGTTGTAATGCCCCGGTAATTCTGGGAATCACACAGGCGGAATGGTAATACGAGTCTGGCGGTAACCGAGCTGGAAAAACCGGCAGGTTACCGCCGGACTCGTAATGAGGCCCGTTGTGTATTGAATCCGGCTGAATTATTACCTCTTCCGCAAGATATTGCTTGAAGTGACGAAAAGTCACATGACTGCCTTTATGCCACAGAACAAGAAACTAAAGGCAGGATTGTTTTGAAAGATACACCTTTGAACGATCCTCAAGGGGAGCTGTTTTGCAATGGCTCCTGTTTCAAACTTCTGGATGGTACATCCACTGCTGCTTATGCCATCACTACACTAAGCATGATTGTGGAAACCAAGAGAATCTCGCATAACTCCGCGCAGGCCACAGAGATTATTGCACTAACTCGAGCTTGTGAACTTTCCGAAGGGCTTAGAGTAAATGTATATACTGATAGCCAGTATGCTTGTGGGGTGGTTCACAACTTCGGCAGACTTTGGGCAGAACGAGGTTTCTTGACC
Organism: Ambystoma mexicanum; assembly: GCF_040938575.1. Classification (NCBI taxonomy): domain Eukaryota; kingdom Metazoa; phylum Chordata; class Amphibia; order Caudata; family Ambystomatidae; genus Ambystoma; species Ambystoma mexicanum. The sequence goes on along the minus strand of NC_090923.1, from coordinate 351,504,352 downwards.
TCACATTTTACGAAGATCCAATATGGCACCTTGATAGTTCAGCTACTCTCGGCGCTTGCATTTCACACTCATCTAGCAATTATGAAGGGTGCGGCACATCAGAAAACCGTAGACAATGTAGGAAAAGGGAATGCTTTCGCTGTCCAGATAGCCAAACAGACTGCTACTAATCTTTATTCAGATATGTATACTACAAGGGAAGCCACAAATGTCTGTACTATGGATGAAGGAATTGATTCCATAAAGAATATCCAAGCAGATGCCAGATGAAACCAAGCAATGGGCTGAGGGCTTGGTGAGGTTGGATGATGATGGGTGTTGGGTGGATAACGCAGAGGGAAAATGGATGTTGCCAGATGCGTACATCACTATGATGATTTCCATGGCTCATGGTCCCACTCACATATGCGCTAGGAAGATCTGTAAAATGTTAGAATCTGTCTGGGTAAATGTTAACATCCCGAAAACTGCTGAGCATTTTGTCTAGAGTTGTATGGTCTGTTTACAGCACAATGCGGGGAAGGGTACATCGACACCAAGGGGTAGTTTTGGTCCACCTTCTGTCCCTTTCGAAGTAATCCACTTTGACTTTATTGAAATGGAGCATTGTAACAATCTCAGATATGTTCTGGTAGTTATTTGTGCTTTTAGTAAATGGGTCAAAGCCTTCCCTGCCTGTAAAAGATGCCACAGTAATGACAACAGCAAAAACCATGCTTAAGGAATATTTTCCTAGGTTTGGTTTGCCGAGGGTCATCTGGTCGGATAATGGTCCACATTTTATTGCCGCTGTTATCCTGCAAGTATGTGCGGGATTACAGATCGATAAACGGTTCCATTTCATGCTCAGAGCGCTGGACTTGTAGAACGACACAATGGTATTTTGAAGAACAAACTCGCTAAGACATGTGCTGGCACCAATTTGAAATGGCCGGACGCCTTACCGATAGTGCTACTTTCCATGCGCACAACTCCGCAAACTAGGACTGGACTCTCCCCGTATCAGGTGGTAATGGGGAGGCCAGCTAACATTTGGAATCTTCCTAAACCGAGGGCACTGAGGGCTATAGAGCACGTACTTCTTTCTGAATATTGTGAACGGTTAACTCAAAATCTGTATTTGATTTATCAACAGGTGCGATAAGCCCTCCCAGTTAAATACGAGAGGCTAGGTCACAGAATTCGACCCGGCGGCTGGGTGCTTACTAAATTGTTTGAGAGAGCATCCTGTCTCGCACCGCGTTGGAGAGGACTCGCTAGGTCCTATTGGCCACACAGACTGCCATACGAGTAGCGGGGAAACAACATTGGATCCACGCTTCGCATGTCAAGAGGATACCTTTCCCTTTGCCACATGACGGGCAAGACAAGGAGAAAATGACTTGCTCTGTTCCCAATGATCAATCAGCATTGAGCAGCACCAAGGGTGTTTTGGAGACACTCCCTGAGCCTGCAGGGCCTGGGGAAACTGCTGCTTTGTCTCCAAAATCTTCTACAGATCCTTTTGCACCTTTGTCCAGTTTTGTTGCCAATCCACCACGTCCATCAGGTAGCAACGATGCACTGCAGATCACATGGTACCAGGAGTCACAAGGTACAATCTGCGTCCACAGCACTAGTCTCACTGCATAAATACGACTGTGCCCACAGGGGAACAACCACAGAGCTTGTCTTTTGCCACTCTTTTTTGCACTAAAAGGAAAGTAGGTGGCTGGGGACTGGGAAAGACTAAGATCACCAGCAAACGGACTACGGAGATTTTCGCAGGAACATTTTTGGAAAAGAGCTTAAAGGAACAATGCCTGCTATCGTCCCTACTTGTGCGGAACAAACAATTAATTATGTGGCCAACAATGACATTGGACGATCAAATACATGGTCTTTAAAGACGTATTGTCTTCTTGTAATCATGTTGACCAGTCTTACAATATTAATTGACTTTGGATTTTGGTATATGGAAGAAGTGCGCCCACTTGAAACATTTTTGCCTTCTGAGAATGTTCCCACTATGTCTACACCTTTCGTGCACTTGCACACTCTATCTCCTACGGACTCCCAACACAGACAGAACTATCACAACAATGCACTTCTGTTAATAATGAATGCAACTCATGCGATTTTGAATAGAACAAATTGTTGGATCTGCTCTCACTTACCGCAGCATGGGGAAAAAGAGTTGGGCTGGTATTTCATCCTTTGCCTTTAACTACTGCATGGTATGCCTCTCTAAGGGCACTATTCTTAGGTCGGTGGAATGATAGCATCTCAGGGAACTTTGATGGGACTAATTTGAATGAATTTGAAAGGTGAGTCCTGACGCCTCTGGGATGCTCACTTTTTGCAAATAGGAGCAAGTTTAATGTTGCTTCTATTAGGTTTTCTGATAGACTGTCCAGACCTTTTCAATCTCTGATTTCTTTTAAGATGGCTCCCGTAGGTAACAAGGATGCCCCACCACCTTCTTACACTGTTAACCACAGCCCCAACTCTGTTTCATTCTGCATACAGAGGAATGGTACTCAGTCAATGGGCGATTTCGAGGGTTGCACCAGTGTTGCCAACTTGACCAGTGAGGACAGACCTTTGTATGTAGGCGAACCGGTCTACTTCATTTGCGGTAATGAGGCTTATCCGTGGCTACCTAGGGATTGGCAGGGAACTTGTTATTTGGGTATCCTGCTACCAGGGGTATATGTAGCTAGTACCACTGAAATCTCTAGGGGTCGTCCTAGGCGGGACGAGAATTGTGATACTCCTTCACAAGTTCTGGGCAATGTAGCAAAACCCTTTGTACGTTTTTGGGGGCAGATCATGAATTCCGAGGATATCAGGAGACTGGCAAGAGTACTGGAGAGAACCATCAACCAGACCACTGACATACTCTATAACATGACTCTAGAGCAAAAGGCAATCAGATTAGTATCGCTATAAAACCGGATGGTATTAGACGTCATCTTGTCTGAGCGTGGTGGAGTATGCAAATTAGTGCGGTCCGCTTGCTGTGTTTTCGTACCAGATTCCTCCCCGACCATCTTTAAGGCAATACAAAATCTGCACGTCCTGAGTTCAGAAGTGCATGTTCCCGACGGAAACTGGGATCTTAGTACCTGGTTCTGGGACTTCTTACGGTCTTGGGGATGGAAGCTTCTCCCAGTCTTTATGATAATTCTTGGTATTCTGTTGTTCTGTTGCTGTTGTATACAATGTCTTCCTGTCATATGTTCAATGCTAGGGGGATGTTGTGCACAAACTATGGGAACGTTAGGACCGAAGTTACACGCGCTGGGAAGAATGACCAGAGAATTTGTGATTAAGGATATTTCCGCCGCAGATCTTATGGCGATTGATATATTTTTAGTTAAGCTTTTGGCTTAGGCCAAAAGGAGGGTTTGTAAAACGGAAATCATCTAGTGCCTCCTTTTGATTTATATTGGCCTAAGCCTAGTCGCTCGATGAGGAAAACCACGTTGTAAAGTTCCGATTTTGGATTGACTTCGCCGCCATTTTAAGCATCGTCCGCCATTTTGATTTCTATTGGTATGTTTTCTGTTCTAAAAGGGTGGACTGTGTTTTCAACTTGCAACCAAGCCTCCCGACCTTTGAGTTCTGTTAATGTTTAGACTGTCCAAGAGCCGACTGTTTAGACTAGGCAATAAGGCCTTGCACTGCATATGAACTGTTGTTTAAGTGTTGTCTACACTCACAAGACTCATCCTTGAATACACACTGGGGACAATGTAAAGCAAACCTCGAGTGTGGACACAGGCCGAACTCAATTGTAAGATAGTCATAAATGATGCTTGCTGTAGGATTTGAGAACATACATCGTCATTGTATCACTGTGGAAATACAAACCTATGTAATCCCTTGTATAATAATGTATGATTTGCATGTGAACTAGGCAAGAACTCTAGACCACAGATTATTAACGTGAAGAGGGGCTGGACAATGTTACTCGAAATTGTATAAAAGCATGAATGTTTAGACGTCCAGCACTCTCTCACCTCTCTCTGTCATGCTGGTACTTATTGCGGTGTGTTGAGAGCCAGATAGCTATCTGTGTTGCTTTGTGACTGTACAGTAATTAAAGATTTGTAAATCTTTTCAGCCCGTGATTGGTGCATTTCCTTTGTGGTACTCAGCCTCGATATTTTCTTGTTCTTACAGAGGATGTCGTGGTCCACCAGATCAAGTGGTCGATAGATCTTGGAGGAGGAGCAGGGCGGTGTTGTCTGTGTCGCGTATCTGGTCAAGTTGGATTTTTAAGTCTAGCAGGGCTGATTCTGTCCTGTGGAGGTGTCTGAATCCTTATTGTCTAGAGCCAAGAAGGCTATTCTGTGCGAGGTGGGATTGAATTTGTGGGTGTGCGGCGTGGTCTAGTACTTTGAGTAAAAAGGGGGCATGTGAATAGGGTGTGGGTGCGGGTTGGGTGGGAAGGGGTGGCAGGATAGTTTTCCTATTGTGCGCAGTTCAAACTTGGTTGGTTCAAACAAAGTTGATATGCACCCCCCCTTCACATTACTATTCTGTGATGCAGCAAAATTACAATTGTGTGTCAGCACTTGTACTCACCCACAATTCATGTCCATTGCCCTCTGCTTCTCCATGTATCCTGGCAGCGTAGGATTGGACAGGTGGTGTTGTGGGTGGATCCCAGGAAGTGGGCACAGCAGTAGGTAATGTAGAGGGCGGGATCTCAGGTGACTTGGATGTTGAGGGAGTCGAAGTGCTTCCTGTTTTGGTACACCTCCTCATGAGTCCTGGGGCCATCAATGTCAAGCGGGTACAGTCTACCACACCAATGACATTTGGTATGCATGCCACAGCATAGAACCGTGCCTTCATGGAATGCACCTCTGCCATGGTGATGGGCAGAGAGATGTTCCGGGACACATGACGAAGGAGGGCATTCAGCACCTGTCCAAGCCTGAAGGAGAATGTGGGCGGGGGAATGCCATGCAACATGACCTCAGAGTGCCGGAAGGTGCCAGTACCGAGGAAATGCAGGATGGACACTAGCGTGAGCAGCAGGGCTCAACTGTTCTGATGTTAATTCTGCTATCTAGATCTGCCTGGATTAGGATGAGCAGCTCACCTATGGCGTCCCGGTTCAGCAAGTAGAGGGTTAATAGCTGGATGTCTGTGTAGGTCCAGGGTGTGGCCCTGACCCTGGGTATGAGTGCTTGTCTGGCATTGCATCTCCTCCTCCTCCTTGATCCATGTGCTGTTCTCTGTGCCTCTGTACACGGTTGTGCAGCCTGAGCAGCTACACATCCCATTCCCCAATAGCGAGTGGCAGCATGGTATTTGGAAGTGTGTTCGGGAAGGTGTGTGCCTTATGTAGCCTTCTTGGATGGATTGGGTGCACCTGTAGTTTCTTTTCTGGCACCTTTTTGTATTTACCTCCACCTTTCAGCGTGGAGGTAATTGTGCTGTGTTTTGGTTGGTATTACCGCCTGATTTTGACAGTATTACCATTGGATACCAACTCATAATACGACGGTAATACTGTTCTGGAATATAGACAGTATTACCGTCTACGGATTTTCAGCCGACTGTATTACCGCTGACTCGTGATTCAGCTGTACAGTAAATGTGGTGGTAATTATATTACCAACACGTTTACCGTATACTGCCCCAACTTGTAGTAAGGCCCAATATCTCCCTCTGTGGCGAGCTTAATCTAGACACCCCAATGTCTCCCAAAAATTGCTTGTTTAATCGCTTGACCTCTGCAGTATTTTGTCAGCCCATCTCTTTCCAAACATCTCGAAAAGCTACTAATAAACTATCTGGTTTGGCAGTCATAATTTTCACAAACAGGCATACTCTACTAGTCTTAACATTGTAAGTAGAAACGTCAAGCCTAGTTCTAATCTGATATATTGCATAGTGTAGCACTGCGGTAGGCCCAGAACTTTTTTCCCAGTAACAGCCCTCAATCAATGCAAGACATTTGGTGTTAAGGCCTGGCCAAACACCCTAACCCATAAAATGCCATTGGTACTATGTTAATTTTATATACAAGAATGGCTGATATCGCCTATCAAAACCTTGCAATGCTCCATTATCTGATCAAATCAGTGAATCTTGACTACATTTCCCAGTTTCAATTTGCTGTTTTTACAATGCTGTTTTTACAATGCTGTTTCTACCTGCTACAGATCATAATTTTTGCTCATGTCTTGCTTATTTTCAATGGAATATGTCTGGAGTGCATTTATACAACTCCTTCAACTGCAATGTACATGCATTCAGGCCAGCGTTGCAGCACAGGACAGCAAGACAAGCCATCAACAAAGCCAGAAGTCAACCCTCCAGTTCCACCTTCCAACAACAGATATTGCACACTATAGATATTATTACATGGCCTGCGGTAGCGGCCGTGTAGTTATGGTTAAGTTGCTCATCTCATAGGAAGAGCACTTTTTGGACGGCTTATAACTTCACTCCGCCAGGACGAATCCTCACCAAACTTTTCAAGAAAAGTATATGGCCCACTCTGAATCTTTTTGCAACGTTTGGTGAGATTTGGTCCAGGGGGGGCAAAGTTATAGGGGGGGTCCCAACATTTCTTTTTTTCCCATAGACATAATGGGAAAAAAACTTTGCTCACGCCTACAGCCCAAACCGCTGGATGGATTTTCACCAAATTTGCAGCAGGAGTGGCGGCTTGGTCCCGAAAGCGTGCTTTTGTTAATTTGGTGAAAATCCGTCCAGTCGTTTTCTTTTTAAATGACCAAAACGTGAGGCAAAAAAATTTGTGATATCTATGTCCGCTCCACAGACTTACTTCCCTGCTCGGACTGGCCTCCGATTGGCCAGAAAATGTGCAGACTTTTGCGTGGTCCACAGACATCGGGACGTGGGCGCCGATTGGCTGGTGAGAAAACGTGAATTACGTCGGTTTTCCTGAAGCGCCCACCATCTTGGATTTGCTGACTTTTTTGGGGTACGCGGTCAGCGCAGTGAAAACATTTTTTAAAAAGCAGCATTTCACCTGTCAAACTCAACAAACAATCTCTGGGGATGTGGGGGTGGGGGGAAGAGGAATGGATTGGATATGGCCATAAGAAGCCAAAAATCGGGTTGTTTCAACCCCCGAAAGTCCGCGAACTCTCCAGATGTCCTGGGGGCAGTGCTGTGGTGTTCACTGACACTTCAGATTACCTAGGACATCTGTACCTATTTCTGCATGTTGGGCAAAAGCAGTTTCTGGATGGCTTATAACTTTTATGCCATCCAATGAAACTGCATGTAACTTTGCAATTTTATTGTAGAACTAATCCTGAATGGTTTTGCAAAGTTTCGTGGAATTCTGTCAAGAGGGGGCAAAATTAGAGCGGGCGGTCCCAAAATATTGTAAAGGCATATAAATGTGGTGTCATTTGATGAATCTGCACAACATTTGGCAAAACGATTTTGGATCTAGATAGAAATGATTTTCTAAAGTTTGGTGGGATTTTCTCAAGAGGGGGTGAAATTAACATTTTTAGATGGCTTATAACTATATTGCTATTTCACGAATGTGGAGAAAAGTTTTGAGAAAGATTATAGACCCAATCTTCAATGTTTGTGTAAAGACTGAATGGATTTTGTTAAATGACTATTCTATGTACATACATTTTGACACTTTTTAAAAAATAAAACATAGGCTTATTTCGAGCAAACTCATGAAGAGCATTGGCAAGGACATTAAAGCATGGTTTTGCAAATGTGCCCGTGTTTTATTTTTTTAAAGTGTAATAATGTAGGTACAAAAAATAGTCATATACCTTTGGTGACTGAGGTATAGCCTGTGGCCATGGGCAGTAGCCAGATTGTCTGGGTCATGGCATAAGGTCATGATGCGGACAATCTGGCTACTGGGCATGACCGCTAGGGACGTAAAATGGTGTTAAAGTGGCTATGTCTACCCGGGCCGGCTATGTGGTAAAGTTATTCGAAGGTAGGATAGGTTTGAAAGGGAAAAAAGTGCTTGTGGTAATATGTTTGTAGGGTTTTGCAGGCTGCCATGGCAAGGGAAGAGGGGCTGTGTACAGAGCCCCGCCTTCTCTTTCCATGTTGGCTGTCGTGGAAAAGGATTTTCCTTCCTACAGCGGGACACCGCAGGCGTCCCGCTATAGGAAGAAAAATCTATGTTTTAGCACCCTGGGTTCCCGCTTTGGGAACCAGGGGTGCTAATGGCCTTTAGCCCCCATTTCAGGGGCTGCAATGGACAATAATGGTCCGTAGCCCACCTTATTTATTTATTTGTAACACACTAATGCCCGCAGACATCAGGCTGTGTGGTTACAGTATTTGTTGAGGAAGATGAGGTGGAGGAAGACAGCTTAGTACTTGCTGAGAAAGGAACAACCTTTCTGAGAGCATTGCGGTCACTGGATTTGGTGTGGCGGTGCATGGAGGTGAACCAGTAGGAGTACTGTACAGGTAGTTTGCAACTGAGTGCACTCAGTGCATTTCACTTTGGTAGATTTAGCCTTTGGTACACTCCCAACAGTAGCAAAGAACTGGCACATCCATGATTCGATCTTGGTGCTAGAAGTAGGCACTTCCTCTACCTCATCTTCTTGGTCCTCTTCATTTTCCTTGAAAGTACTGCACTTTTTTTGTTGTGAAGGTCCTCAAGCTGTTGGTGGTGGCTCTTGGGGAGGGATGGCAATAACTGATGCCATTTTTAAGATAAATAGCAGTTTTGATAAAATTCTTCCAAGTATGTACTGTGTACTAGATTGGTAATGGATAATGAGTACGACCAGGTGTAGGAGGTGTGCAAGGAAAATTTAGAAGTTGAAAGTTCCTAGATCAGTAAAAAATGCAGTTCCAAACTGTCCGCGAAGGACGGATCTTATCGAGAAGTGCGGACGGGTTCTCGGACACGTCATCATGCCGCGCGCCAGCGCATGGTCCTGTGGCGCTGTCCGGAAGGTCCTTAATGAAGTCACATGTTCGTAGACGTCTACGGATTCAAAACTAGTTGAAATAGTTGCAAAAAGTGTATAGAAGTGTTAAAAATGATTCTAGAAGGTGGGAAATGGCATAGTTTTAAGGTGACACTTTGTAAATTGTACACAAATATTGTTATATTTGGTAAGTATGATATTAGTAAATTGTAGGAAAATTGCATACTCTGGTAAAAACACATGAAATTCACTGAAAAAACGTTGTTAAAGGGATGTTTTGGTTAAGTTGGACTAATAAAAACTGATGAAATTCAATGAAAAAACTTTGTTAAAAGGATGTTATGGTTAAGTTGCACTAATAAAAACCTATGACATTCAATGAAAAAACTTTAATAAGGGGACGTTATGGTTAAGTTGCACTAATAAAAACCTATGAAATTCAATGAAAAAACAGTGTTAAAGGGACGTTATGGTTAAGTTGCACTAATAAAAACCTATGAAATTCAGTTAAAAACCTTTGTTAAAAGGACGTTATGGTTACAAGTAAAATCAAAAAACCCCTGAAATTCGGCAGTTATGGTAAGCTAAGCAACCATAACTTGCGCCACCACCGTGCACTGCTAAGATTAACACCCAGAACATCAAAGATGACATCAAAAATATCAGTGATGACATCACTGTGTGGAATTGGGTAAAATGAGGACCCTGGGATTGTTATCATTAGAAGAATCATAAGACCCATTGTTAGAGTATCAATAGAATCACCATTACCCAATCATTACTCTTTTGCTATGGACTCATTCCATTACTGCATTCTGTTTAGTTCTGATTAGTCAAGTAGACACTATCCACATATTAGACTGTCACCTTTGTATGCATTTGTAATATGCTTTTAGAATGATACTGTATGCATATAGTGCTTGCCATTTAGGAGAGAAACATGCTGCCACTTTGCACTTTGCCATTTGCAATAGAATGACACTTGTACCATATTTCAAGTGCCATGATTATGCTTTAGAGACACTGTATATTTGCACCATGATTTGCTATGCATTTATGTTTGCATTAGAAATAGCGCTTAGGCTATGAGTTTGTTTATTGTTTGCACTAGAAGAAAACGAATGAGGCCTGGAATGACACTTATTGACATGAAAATCCATTCACATTGTATGCTTTGTAGAGACACACATAGAGACTGTCATGTATGCATCTATGTATGTCGAGTCACTTAGAATGAGTTTGCATTATGTAGTTAGCGCTTGTATTGTGAGAGAAATTGTAAACGCTAGAAAGCATTAGGCTGGCATTTCAATCCATTCTGATGGAGCAGAAGTTGCCTACGCCACTGGGCTCAGTGCGGAGAATTGTTATGAATTACACTGAGAAAGTATTCGTAAACATTGGCAGAGAGACACAGATAACATGAACCCTTGTCCAAGAAGGGAAGCTTATCAGTTTGGCTGGTGTGCTTCGCAGAGACTGCGAAGGTGGGGGCTGCTCCATGAGCACGATGGAGACATGGGAGAAGGTGCCTTTTGCATGAGAGGGACGGGGCCTAAAAGAGCATTTTGTGATGCCAACAGAGCCTATAGTGGAGAGAATGGGGTATGAATGGGGAAATAGATGGTGTTTTTCGCACCAGACTCAGATGGCCATGGGAGAGATACGATGTCGACACAGAACATGCCGTGAAAGTACACGCAACAAGAACACGACAGGAACACATAACACAGACAGGCAGGCATTGCTATATGCTGACACAGAGAGAGACATTCTTAGTAGAGTAACCATAGAGATATGTGCGTCAGTGGGGACTATAACCAAGGAGGAGAGGAGAGCCCGTTAGAAGTTGTTTGCTGGAGCTAGTTTGAGAGAGATCGAGAGAGCCAGAGAGTTGCGGGGAGTTCCAGTTGTTGATTACTGAAGGAGAGTTGCCAGAGAGTTGGAGAGAGCCACAGAGTGAGTTGCTGAGAGGTTGCTGGCTGTTGGCTGGAGATGGTGATGAGGCTCTGTTGAGATTGAGAGCTTGGCAGTTGGCAGTTACCAGATCTTGAGGCCTGGCAAAGAAAGAGCTGGAAAGACAACAGAATGGGAAGTATGGTTTTGGCCTAGGCTAAACTGATGGAACAGACAGACACAAACACACACACACACAGAGCTTTGGGTGAAGGGGAAACCAGACAGGGGATTGTCTAGAGTGAGAGTGTGGATTGGTGTGGATTGAAGGAGAGGATTGTTGGATGCTTGAAGCTTGCATTAGATTGCATTAGAACCACACATTTGCAGCACAGGCTTACATAGTTATTGCATGGTAGCTTTGCACCAGAAGTATAAAAGGTGCAAATTAGACATAGCATTAGGATTGCCTGCATTGTTATGCATTATGCTTAGCTGTGTGTATATACATAAATGTATCCCGTTGTTATAATTGAATCGATTCATGTGTTATCTTTGTGTTGTGTCTCATGTTATTTGTTATTCTATGCTAGAGGTAATTTAGGAGTAAACACAGTGCACATAGACCGGAGTGTGCTTGCCCAAGAGGGGGGGCAACATGATGGTTAGGGGTTTGGGTTTTTCAGACTGACAACTGATGACATCACATGTCTAGCCCCTTCTTTTTTGTTAACTGCCATATCTAGGCCAGGTGGTGTTATTTACTGACAGTCAGAAACTTAACTTTCAAAAGGTATTACATTTATAGATATTGCTAATCTCACATGTTCTTACACTACTTTCCTTAGAATTTAATCACATGTTATGATGTGCATATGTAGAGGAAGAAGCAGGCCTGAAACATAGCAATAATTTTTGTGCACAAATACAATCATGTAGATTATACACAGTTGCTAATGATACTGCCTCTTGTTTGCTTACTTTACTCTCCATATATAAGCCCCATATGTGTGTGCATTGGAGTCTATTTATGTTTTGTGTGTATTAGTAGAAATATGTAGTAAGTGATGCATTATTAGCTACTTAGTACGTTTCACAGTACGGAAAAGTCTGATACAAAACATTCACCGTTTTATTATATAACTTTGGAAAATTACAAATATAGCACCTCTGTGGTGTATGCTGCAGCCAATACCTACATTTGAGTTCCTGTACTAGAAATAACACTGCAATGGAATGTTCTTTATAATTTCCCGATAATCCCTGATACTTTTTTGCCAACATTACATTCACAACCCCTTGTATGAAAAGAAAATGCACATGTGATGTCATCAATGATATTTGTGATGTCATCATTGATGTCCTGGGCGTTAGTCTTAGCAGTGCACGGTGGTGGCGCGAGTTATGGTTGCTTAGCTTACCATAACTGGTGAATTTCAGGGGTTTTTCGATTTTACTTGTAACCATAACGTCCTTTTAACAACGTTTTTTTGTGAATTATTATATAATTGGTTTTACATAACGCGCTTAATACCGAAGAGATGTCTAAGTGCGGACCCGGGATTTGAACCACCCAGGATTTGAACCAGTGTTGCTCTGCTGCATGCCACTGAGCCATACTTCTCATGCACACTTCTACTCAGAGAACCTAAAGTGTGAGGACACAGGAAATCAATTATTATATTCGGTGCCTAAGTGCAAATGGTTGGCACCCATTACAGATCATGACGCCCCCTAAAATAATAGCAGACATTACACCATTTGAACGATTTTTAACGTTTTGTATTTGCAATGCAACATTGTATGCAAGCCAGAAAGCCATTGTCAAGTTTGAGGCATAATGAGATAGCATTGGAGACTGAACCAGTTTCACCTTGAGAACATATTTGGTAATGTCACATTGTATACCAGCCATTAGTACCCGGCGAGGGTCAACCAGAACGCAACATGTATTCCGATTGGCCCTCTCCGGGGCATTACCCGGCCAGAAATCCCTTGCACGCTCTACGTGCCTTTGGTTCCCGGCGGAGGGCGTGGCGGCCCCTTAGCCAATGAGGAGGCTCGAAATGGGGCAATCCCGCTCCGAGCCTCCTCATGGCTGGAGGCTGCCTTCGTCCCCCTTTTTTCTTCTTTACTCGGGAGCGGACGCGCTGGGAACAGATTGTTCCCAGCGCGTCCGCTCCCGATGGCCGCCATGGAAAGGGAAAACGGACTACGTTTTCCCCTTTCCTGGCAGCCATTTTTTTAAACTTTTAAACGCATTTTGGAAACAGAAAAAAAAGCAATTAGTACCCCGGTCTAACGGGCCGGGGTACTAATGGCTATAAGCTCCTCGACGGCGGGCCAATACCGCACTCGGTAATGTCCCCGGGGCTTCGTTAAGGCCCTCGCTACGCTCGGGCCTGTAACTATGGCCCTGGGGGCATTACCTGGGGCGGTATTGGCCCGCCGTCTCGTGGCTTATTGCCACAATAAACTTTAGCAGCTGTATTGAAATCACTACATGGCCCTGACACTACATCCACACTGGATTTTTTAAGGGACTCTCATCTGTACCTTCATCCTCTGACAGCAGAGGGATATTACCCAACCTGCCCTCATGAGCCATCATTTTAAAAGGACCAAATTCGCCCTCCTATACTTGACTGTCTCTCACTCTGAACACCAACATTCTGATTGGAGGGCGTAAGCAAGCACCTTGCAATGGCTTCCTTTACTCCAACCTGCAGAAGAGAAAAAACAAATATGAATTTAGGGAATGCATACGGTACAGTTTCTTCTCGTATGCCAGACCACACTTCAAAACAGAAACGCAGAAATACAGATGCAGCGTCCCAACCCAGGTTAAGAATCACGGACAAGTCAGTGAGCGCCAGGTGCGAAAACAGGGGATTCACCCTGGCTGTGTCCATGGAGCAGAAAGAAAAAGAGGAAGGACAGCTGATGTTCAGGATATTTATGGGACTAGACTCTTTGCAGTTGTTAGAGGGTCATATGTTTTAAAGGATTATGGGCTTGTAGCTTTGTTTTCTTTTCATAAATGTCTTACTGCTGTAAATGCAATAAAACGAATGGTGCATAACACTCGCCTATTTGCCATCAATTGGATCCCAGCTCTGTCACAAGCTAGGAGCAATCGGCATTGTGTGGTTTTAAATCTTTCACTTCAGTATGTTTATAAAAGAATGTCTGTAATTTTAGGAAACTACGATTGCCCACTTTAAGACTGCCTGGACCTATCTTTGGGAACATTATATTCAACAAGTACATGTCAATAAGGTTTGTTTTCAGCAAGAAATTAGGACTTGTTTCAGTGGAAACGGGTGTGATATTCCCTACTGCCAGCAGTTTCATGGCCCTTTAGATAAGGCAGCCATTCCAGGTCTGCATTCCATGAATACTATTCCTTCAACCAATAGAGATTAAGTAAAAATGATCTTTATTTTGCTCTGAGAATGAACGGGCCAGTGGGCGTTTCTTTTCCAATAATTTCACTCTGCAAAGTCTGACGAAGACGCCCATGGGACTATTTCCAGTTAGTTCAATAAAAGGTATCAAAACATATGTTATGTGTGACATTACTAATGTGAAATTTAGGCATTGTTCATTGCACACAAACACAAGCTCTCATTTTGAGGCGTGAGGTTTTTTTTCGTTGGTAATACATACAGTTGTAATTTCAAACAGTCGGTTCATTTTAGAGACAAACATTTGAGATTAAAGGAGGGGTTATTTTAGTGGCATAATAACAAGCACCCCCAAGTCAAAGCCGTGGGCTATAAATTGGAGAAGGTCACTATCCAAGTAATAATGATCCTTTACAGGGCATACAGTGTTATTTGCACATCTCATGGAGATGTGCAACTAAAAATGAAAGTATTGATTGTGGGGAAGAAATTGAGCACACACAAGTAACCTAAAATAATGTCATTACTCTGGAACTAGTAAGAAGAATCTTTACACATTTTATGTTTCATTGCTGTTTGTTTGTTTGAGGGATTGAACTGAAACCCCCCCCCCTGCCTTCACGTATCTGAAGGCAATTGTTTCTGTAATTGTTATAAGGCTACTAGCTGCTGCCCGCGGCTTCGCTCGTGTGGATTTGTGGATTTGGCGCAATAGTGGTTCCCTCTTCAGGTGGTATGGTTACCAGAGAGTTAGGTGAGCTTACTCTGGAACAGGCCACGTAAAACTGCCCATGCGAGAAACATTTTTCCCTTAGGTCAGACCGCTACCTTTAAAGTCTACCCCTGAGATTTGTTGCTGGTCGTAGCGAAACAAACCTTAAAGGGGAACTGAAGTCTTTTGAATTCAAACAGATATTCTGAAGGTATAGAGGTATTCGTGGTATGAACGCAGACTCCCCCTGGCCACTGGCCAGTACCGGTTAGCACTGTAGCCTCAATCAAATTCCTGTGCAGAACTTTACTTTTCTAACATCTCCGGTTTGTGAGATATGGGTATCCTTAAAAAAATGCACCCCCCTTTACCACCTCCCTCAGTCGGTGCCTACCACATCATGAAAACAATGTACTTATGAAAACAATGTACTTTCCAAATTTCAGGTTCCTAGGTTAAACGGTTTGAGCTGGGCATTGATGAATTAGTAAAAAATTCACCCACCCCATTCACCCCCTTCGGAAGGAATTTCCAAAAATCCTTCTTCAGTGGGTGCCTTTGTCATGAAAACAATGTACCTCCTAAATATAACTTTCCTATGTTAAATGTTTTGAGCTGGGGGTTGATGAGTCAGTCAGTCAGTCAGTCAGGACTTCTTCTTTTATATATATAGATTGCTCAAGCCAAAATGTTTGGATCAGAGTCTATAACAGAGGTTATACACTGCATTCTGAGCATTCTGATTGGTTGAAAGGAGGTCTATAATGTAATCCATGTGCTAATTAAGCAATAAACCCCAAGCTGTGGGGCATTATTACTTCAGGTAATGCTCTGGGGCCAATAGTTACAGACCAGAGTGCATCGAGGGCCTTAATGCAGGCCACGGGGCATCACCTGAAGCAGTAATGCCCCCCGCCTCAGCAAGGGGCTTATTGCTATTAGTACTCAGGCCCATGAGACCAGAGTACCAATGGCATCTTTTTTCAGTTGCAAGACGCTCTGGCATTTCACAACCGAAAAAAGAAGAAAAAAAAAATGGGCACCAAAGAACGGGAGAAGGGACTACATTTAGTCCATTTTCTCTTTCTTTGGTGGCCATTGAAAAGACAAACAAAAAAGTAAACAAAGAAAATAGCCACCATGGAAAGGAGAGATGGGACCACACATAGTCTCTTCGTCCTTTCCATAGCAGCCGGATGAAAGGAACCTGAGGGACGCAGCAGTGAGGGGAGCCTTGTCAGGCAGGTAAGGGCCCGGCGAGGGCCAACCAGATCACTTGTAACAATCTGATTGTCCCTCGCCAGGTACTAATTAGGTGTTTTAGACCCCGCCTGAGGACCGTAATGGAGTTATGGGTCCTAAGGAGCGAGTTGAAGGCCTGAGTGCAGTCAGGGTGTTTAAGATTGTTATGGGCCAAGAACTCCCCGTAGAGCTTGAGGGCAGGGTCTAAAGCTATTATGTCCTGCAGTAGGGATTACAAAAGGAGTGGGTAGCAACAGGGGAAGGATGAATCGTCCTGGATTGATTGCAGAGAATTTGTTGGACAAGCGAGCACGAAGCATGTAGGACGATATGAGCACTGGGTGGCGAAATAGCTAGTTTCAATATTAACGGTTGGACCCTGTCTGTCAGGTGCGTCACAGGTGAAGATGGGAGTGGTGCTGGCGGCAGGGCTCTTAGTGCAGCGCTGCCACCATGGCAAGAACACTTCTGAGAGCCCTGCCAGCAGAGTGCAACGTTCCCCATTGGGCAATGTGGAGGCTATATGAGCTTTCCGTGCTATAGCATCTTATATAGCCTGCAGATTGGCCAATGTGGGAACATTGTTAACGTTCCGAGGATGAGGACTACTATATGAAATAGAATCTTAGGACCACATTCAGGTATAACAGCCATATTAACTTGCACATGCAATTGGTGATTTTTAAGAATCAGCCCCCGGAAATGAAACAAACAAAAGCAAGACTGACTTCCTTCCATTAATGCCCCCTTTAGGCACTGAAAACATTGTGGGTGCTTGAAGTGACCGGGATAAGAGGCTCACAGCTGTTGAACTTCAATCAGCATTCCACATTCCTCATGATGTCGCTGCAGTCCATGACACGCTCCAGACATGGAATGTTGACAGTACAGGTGGACTGCTGAGCATCTGTCATAGGAGCACAGATGCTACAGTTCTGCTACAGAGTCTGTTTCTGGATTTATTTTTAAGATCGTCCGAGGACATCTCCCCATTTCCCCTGTTCACACTAAGCTCATTTTGCCCCTTGGCAATATCCTCACATACATCTTGGTGCCATCAGTTTATGGATGTACAACAGTGCCCATGCCGGGCAGATCCAGCGGATGGTCCGAATGTATGCAAACCAGCCCGGCATTCCCTCCGGGAAACCCTTTAGGTGTGTAGAAGATCCATGCAGTCATTGATGAAAGAAGTGTCTGAGAGATCTGGGCAGTAGGTGGGCGCCATTCCCCTCCTCGATCCTGAAGGCGTCGTCAATAATCCCCCGGTCCGTCTGCTGACCACGTGCTGCTCATGTGCTGCTCCACTCCTAATATCCAGCCACAGCCACTGCTTTACATATTTTATTCCCCTTCGTTGACGGTTCTTCCTCGCTGTATGGTTACCATGCCTCGTACCCTGTCGAATTTCAAATTGGTCTAGCCATCTACCTTATTTGCTTTTGCAATTCCTTATACATTGCTAAAAACAATGTCTATCATTGTCTTTTGTATTGCTTATACAGGAATAAACGAGCTAATGTTGTCGTTTGGATGGGCGAGGCATAAATACATGCACGTATGGAATTCTTTCACTAGAATGTGATGCTGTTTATTTGTGTTGCAGAGGGTCTGTTTGCTGTTTGCATTATTCATGTCGGTGTGCTAGGAAAGTACAACCTGTCAAACACACAGGGACAGTCCTATTTCCCTGCCCTGGCACATTTAAGAGGGCTGCTTTATTTCACCCCGATTCCCCGCGCGAAAAATAGCTCAGCACATGGTATTTCCTGTAATTGGTTACTTTGCATTCATGTTTTAAAAATATACGGCCCACTTTTCCGAAAACGGAAAGGTATGTAGTCCCTGCTGTGTAAGCACGACCACTCTTGGTGGAATGAAGCAACGTACCCCACGCGGACATATTGACAAGCAGGAAGGTTTATTCATTCCACACACGTGTATCGCGGCACCTTTTTCATCAAATGAACATAAAAAAGAGACACGAATCATCTACAGCGAGCGAGGTGTGACACTTTTTAGAAACATCTAAAGTGTAATATCTTAAATTGTAGAAGATGTGTATTTCATGTATTAGTTCACTATACAAATGCAACACACATACAATAATAACGTGGCTTCTTAGCTAACTTCCAGTACGCTTTAATAAAAATTAATTTCAATTAATGTTTAACTATTATAATATTTGGAATCATGTATTTGGATTAAAAGCGGGATTATTTTCCCTCCTTCCACAAGGCATCCAACTAAGGCTAAAGATCAATATAGATTTTAAAAAAGACTTATTTTCAGAGTTGCTTGTACCAGAAGAGATGCCACAGCGGGCGCCTGATTCATAAATGCTTACACAGGATTACATCATTCTGCTATTAGACAGACATCGGATAGCATTCAGAATTGCACTGCAATTGCAATCACAGGTAGGGTGTATTGTGGGGATAATGCTGGCCGGGGCAGCAGTTACATTGCATTGTGTGGATGATCTATTCTGGCTGTTTATGTTCCTATGTATGTAGACGATATGCTGATATAGCATGGCATGGTGGATATTGCTCACATACCCAGAAAGATCCACAATGGATAAGTAAACATTTATCACACTCTGCTACATTTTGAGATGCAAATACTTTTAACAGATGGTCAACTCTTGGAAGGTGTTATTGTAGCAGAAACATGACCATGGATAAGACATAGGTAGAGCTAACCTCGGGATGATAGCTCAGGGGTAACGCACACGCCTTGCCGAGCAACACAGGTTCGATTCCTAGGTCTGCGCTTAGAAACCTCTGGGTACTAAGCACGTTATTAATAACCAATTACAATAGTACAATAGATACATCACTTCAAGAGCTAGCTACTGAAGTCTGGCATTATGTGAACAATAAATGATCAATAAAAAATAATAATAAGTATTGCACATAGTGATAGGTTCCTGGAACACAGGAGGCAATCATCACTTATTCATCTCTGATACGCGAGCCTGGGACCATGTTGACATACTAGGCCTCCAGGAAACTTGGCTGATTCATAAACCAATTGCAGACGAATATAAAGTAATTTTGAACCCAGCACGGAAAAGTCGCAAGGGACGTGCATCATCTGGGTTGCTAACAATGATAAAGAAAAAACTTGATTTAACGGTTTACTCTATTCGACATTCTAATGCGAACATGCAGATCATCATACTTAAAACAAACAGACCACTGGAAAAAGCACATGAAGGATTCATTCTAGCAAACATTTATTGGAACTCCGTCGACTGGGACTCAAACATATTCATAGAGACTATGATGTCAAATCTCGATGACTGTCTAGTAAATTATGATAATCCAAACATTATAGTCTGTGGAGATTTCAATGCGAACTGCGTACCAAAAAATACAACCTACAGTATGTAAGGTACAACAAATATCAACTCGCAACTGAAAATAGCGAAAGGAGAAATGTTGACTTTTTTTATCACCCACAAACTCCATGTGTTGAATGGTAACATTAATGGGGATCGTTCTCCTGCGACCACTTCGACAAATGGACTCTCTAGCTCAACCATAGACTACTTTTTTGTATGTAGCAATCTACTTGACCAAGCAAAGCTCCTAGAAATCCCTGAAACAAATAGGAGCGATTACAGTCTACTTAAGCTCACACTGACCTGGCGCAATACACCCTTAACTCAAAAACACCATCACCAAGTCAAGCTTAATGCCAGTAGAAATCGACCATTCATTACACCTGAAGGAGTTTAGCAATTAAGCAGAACATTCAAATTAGCCAAAACAACGGAAAACACATACTGTCACTATGTGCCCTTGCTGCAAATGTTTACACAAACAAATCACAACCATATGAAGCCAACTTTTAAACACAAACACATAGCAAATGCATCTCTTAAACTTCAGAAACAAAACCTAAATAGAGCAATCAGAGAAATTCCAAAAAAAGAACTAGAGTACTAAGTATGCTGAAATAGCAAAATTAAAACAAAAATACAAAAACTGGAAGATAGCACACGAAAGTATGCAAATACAGCTGATGCAGAGAGAATGATGGAAATATTAGCGAATAAGAGCACAAAACCCTTCTGGTCGCTAGTGAACAAATCCACCATAGAACAAGCAGCACTAATCATCAATCCAATACCAGGAAACATATGGATAACATTCTTTTCCACCTTGTATAACAACAGTATTTAATCACCACCTGCCGTATTTCAACAAGTCCATCCAGCAAAACCAGGATATAATAACATAGAAAAATTAGAGATAGAACAATCATCATCTGATTGGAATCTCAAAACGAGCACCAATGAAATTCTGGAGATAATCATGTGTTTGAGCACCTCCCGCCCCTGTGGTCCAGATGAGCTTACCAACTTTACACTCAAGAAATCCCCTGAAGAATGGGCGAAATTCTGCAAGCCCCTATTTGACACAATAGCCACTACCAAAAAACGTCCTCCTTCATGGACATCCTCAGTAATCATACCAATCTTTAAAAAAAGCTCAAGAGATCACCCCAAAAACTACCACCCTATAGCACTCTTAGATTTGCTAGGGATAAATCTATGAAGCAGTCCGGTTAGACCAGCTAAAGGATTGGAGCAGATCATCAAATCACTGTGACAACAACCAATGCAGATTTGTAAAAATCAGAGCCATGAAAAATGAGAACAAAACATACATCGCTCTAGCAGATTTTGCACAAGCCTTTGACAGTGTCGATCGATCGTCACTATGGGAAAAGCTCCACCTCTGGGAATGCCCTAAAAATATATTAGAACAAATAATTGCCCTTTACGCGAACACCACGGTCAGCATCAGACTAAATCAGAACGGCCTACTAACCAATAGTATTCAAACAACAAAAGGTCTAAAATAGGGTTGCCCTCTGGCAGCAGAATTGTTTAAGTTATTTATATCAAACATGGATCTAACAATCGTAGAAAATTCCTAATTTTCGCCAAAGGTCAACAGACAAAGACTTGGAAGACTCTTATATGTGGATGACTTAATCCTATTAGACCAAACCAAAATTGGTCTACAGAGGAAATTAGATCGCTTAAATACTTATACAATCGAAAATGACCTCATAATCAATACTGAGAAAACTACGATACTTGTATTGAAACCCATACAAGGAAGACCAAAGAAGGAAACATTCTGATGGTACTTAGAAAAACAACCATTACTCCAAGCACCAACAGCTAAATACTTAGGTGTGATGATTAATTCAAGTAAAAACGACACTCCTCAACATGCAGTAATAAAAGCAAAAACACAAGTCTTGACAACACAAGGCAAAATTATACATCAGAAATTTGGCAAATTTTCTATGATACCCGTACTCAACTTTTACAAACAGAAAGTTTGCCCAGCAGTCACCTATAGGACGGAGACCGCACGTGAAATCTGGCCTACCACTGAAGGGTACTTTTGGAAAGAAATCCTAAACCTACCTCAAAGCATACCAGTACAACTCATTAGACATGAACTTGGCCTATGATCACCAGCTGCAATCATCAAATGGAATGCCTTATCGCTTTACCAAAAAACTCTACCCAATTGCGGTACTACCAAACATAACATCTTAAAAAGTGAGCAACCCAACCATAGCGATCCTGTCATACAATCATGGACCAGAAGTTGTAAAAAATTGCTTGCTCAAGCAAACATTACTGAAGAACTGCTTATCAACAATCCAAACACGACAAAAAAAACATTCTAGGTTTATGACTGGATAAGAACTGAAGACAAAAGAGTCGAAATTAAGCTACAATCTCATATATGTTCAGAAGTAAAAGCTATGATCAAAATACCGAGCTACCTCATTAAGTTTCCATGTCCCATGTATCTTGCAAGGTGTCCAGTCATAATATCGAAAAAATAAAGTCGAATGACAAAAAAGTCGAATCAATAATGTCGAAAAAAAAAAGTCGAATTTGTTTTTTTATTATTTATATATTTTTTTTGGGTTTGGTAAGTAAAAAAAAGGGGTAAAATAAAAAAAAATAGAAAAAAAGGGGGGTTGGGGGGGAACCCCCCCATTTCGAATAAAAAACGTATTAAAAAAAATTCGACTTTTTTTTTTTCGAGATTATTTTTTCGACATTTTGACTTTCGATTTTATTGATTTCGATTTTATGTCTAGGAACCATCTTGCAACATATATGCGCTTCAGGTTAAATCTCTTCAAACCTCTACCACTGCCCGATCTGGGATGACCGACGGCAGGCATAACACACACCCTACAAAAGGGACCAGACCCAATTCACACAACAGTGATCACCACCCGATCCTCAGGATCACGGCCACTGTGAAAGCTCAGCGTGTGCTACGATCCCAAAGGAAACTAGCAAACGCGCACAAACACGCACCGACGGTGGCAGCCACGAACTTAGAAAGAACCAAGCCAGAGAGATACGAGTAAAGGTCCACGAACACCACCTACCTTGTGGCTCACGGCACAACCACTGTCTGTCCCAAACAACTCCGGGTCCAGCAGAGGTGGAACCCAATGACCCCACACCCACCCACACTGCAGAGGACCAGATCATCACCCGGGCCCTCGAGAGCAGCACACCCCACTACCACTTGAGTCTTCTATGGACAGACAATCGTGCTTTCACAGGAAGATCACTCCTACCCTGGTACCTGCAACACCAACAACACTGCTGAATACCTGAAGTGAGTCAACGCCAACAAGCTGGGCACCCCCTCCCTCCCCCAACCTTCCCACAGCACGACAACCGCCTAGAACCAAACTGACCAAATAAGAGCCTAAGCCCCTTCGGTCTCGGAGCCAGGTAGTGCTGGAACATCAACCCTCTGCGAGTCACCATGGGAAAGTCTGACAAATCCCAACGGAAGTTAAACTTTGAAGCCGTATCTTCAAATAAAACCCCGAAACCCAGCAGCCACCCAGAATCCCCACAAGGAGAGGCAAGCCAGGATGAAGAATCCTCCCAGCCCATGGACATTCGGGAGATCCTTATGGACCTGAAAGCTGGGATTGGCAATCTTGAATGTAGACTCGATACACTATCCTCTAAAGTTGGCCAGCTACAGTACCGCCTCGACAAACACAGTGACAGATTAGATAACATCGAACAAAGAGTCTATGACCTTGATAACAACACGACATCACAAATGGCAAGGGTGACGACATTAGAAGGTCAAATGAAAGCAGCTAATGCCAAGAATGAGGATCTAGAAGGACGCTCCTGTCGAAACAATATACGGTTGGTCGGAATCAGAGAACAGCAACTACAGACGAAGATGGAAGACCATGTCGAGAAAATATGCAGATAACTCTTCGGGGCAACAACATTGTCACAACTGTTCATCGTGAAGAGAGCCCATAGGTCCACATCCTCCGGCCCATTCCAGGAGCTCCCCCACGACCAATCATTGCCAAATTGTTAAATTACAAAGACCGGGACACCATCCTGAGACTTGTCAGAGATAAAGGTGAACTTCAGTTCTATGGAGACAACATACAATTTTATCCAGACTTCTCCCCAACCGTCCAAGCACAAAGGAGGTCCTTTGCAGGTGTCAAACGTCAGCTGCAAGATAACCAGATTACCTACTCAATGCTTTTCCCTGCAAAGCTACGTGTCCAACATGGCGGGAGGGTCCAATTCTTCAACTCAACAGAAGAAGCCAACTCCTTCCTCGATAGAATTGGGTGGCGACCCCCCCAACAATAACCCAGGGCTCTCGTAAAGAGAATAAGCAAGAAGAAATCCACCATGACGCCCGGAACACTAGACCAGGTCAGCTACAACCACGACTGACTCCAACACCAGGACATCATTTTTTTTAACGTGAAGGAGCCTCCAACCTTGGGAAGAAGCTAGCGCCCCATGCGCATGAATGCCAATTTAATTTAAGGAGACTTACCAAACGGGCGAGTTGGGGGTTGCCCGTGTAAGGGAGGGTTTACACAAACTGTTGTGGGAATGCGCCAACTGACCCTTGCCCCTCGCCACCCCACTCCACAATCCCCAGAAGCTTCATCGTCTCTTCACACCAATAAGAAAAGGATCAATCGCTCTCCTTATGCACTCTCCACATTGTCACCTTATCCTGCGGGAAAGGCTACCCAAAATAGTCCTAAACAAGGAAGCTACATGCCAAATTCAAAGTAGCTACGTGGAATATTAGAGGAGGCAACTTCCCGTCCAAAACAAGGAAAATCCTAAAATACCTTAAAAGGCATAAAATGGACGTGGCCCTGATACAGGAAACACACCTCTTCCCTGGAACTGAGCACCAGTGGGCCCGGAACTGGGGCTGCCACAGGTATTTTTCCTCGTACTCATCATAAGCCTTAGGGTTGGCCATCCTCATTGACAAAAAAGCCTGCTTCCGCCTCATAAAAGCGGAGAAAGATACTGAGGGCAGAGCACTCCTAGTAAAGGGAATCCTCACTGGGAAAGAAATTGTCTTTATAAACTTGTACGCCCCCAACGTAGGCAGAGCGAATAACTTCAACTGGGTACTATCACACCTCGTAGAGGCAGGTCCTGCATCCACAAAAAGACAAGTCACGGAGCACAACCATTCAGTCATCCAAAGTTAGTCTTCAGGTCCAAGAGATCTGCAGAGCCTACTAACTGGTTGACGTGTGGAGGCACAATAACTGGGATGCACAAAAATATACCTTCCACTCAGCAGTTCACAATACCAGCTAGCGTATCGATTATTTACTGGTCTCCTCCCGAAGCCCACTCCAATGGGGAACATGCCAAATCCTTCCTAAAACCTTCTCCGATCACGCCACGGTCACACTTGAATGCAATCTCCCAGATGCCCGACGGAACACACACAACTGGCGATTCAAACCAGGATCACTATTAGATCAAGAGTTTGCAACGGAACTACGGGACGAAATCACAGCCTTCCTGGAAACCAACCAAGGCACAGTCTTATCAGCAGGCACACTCTTGGAAACGCTGAAGTGTTACATCAGGGGTGTGTGCATAGCAAAGGAAAACGGAATAATAAAGCTGATCAGAAGAGAATTAGTCACCAGCGAAGAGCGCCTGAAGAGCCTTGAACTTACGTGCTCCACCTCAAATGATCCGCGCACCCAAGCAGCACTTAAAGACGAACTGCTGAAATTCAGAGCCACGACAGAGCGAAAATTGAAATTTCTAGGACGGGGACACCAGATCTACCAATATGGAGAGGGTCAAAAACCCGGGGCCCTTGTACAGGAATTCCGAGCCTTCTACCAAAAGTTAAACAGCTCCAAACATAACACATACTCTGAAACCCTGCATAGCTATCTAAACAACACTGAACTTTATTGGGTGGAGAGGGGGCTCAGAGAACCCCTAAATGAACCTGTCACGACAGAAGAGATCTTACAAGCCATAAAAAGCCTACCCAACACCAACGGCCAAACAGGCAAATTCTACAAAACCTTTGCAACCACACTGGCCCCCCTCCTCTTAAGTGTATATGAAGAGGCACTAGAGTCCGGGATCCTTCCACAAACCCTCCGAGAAGCCAATGTAATCCTCCTACACAAAACAGGCAAACCACCCAAAAAGCGTGCATCATACAGACCGATCTCGTTAATTAACCTTGGCAATAACATCCTAGCAAAAATCCTTACCAGTAGATTGCTCCCCCTGATGACAGGTCTGGTACTTGCAGACCAGGCGGGCTTTCAAACCAGGCACAACACAACATTTGGCATTAGAAGACTGTTCGGGGCCAATTAGGCACTTGGCCCTACCCACCAAGCGATCGTAGTCCTACCTGATGCAGAGAAGGCCTTCGACTCTGTCGAATGGCCTTTTCTTTTCGCTGTGCTTAGACAATTGGGCTTGGGTAATCACTTTATCAAACTAGTCTCCCTATTGTATAACAACCCCCAATCATCCATCTTTCTGGGAACAATGAAATCCACCCGTATAAATCTACAACGAGGGACCAGACAGGGCTGCCCGCTGTCGGCCTTAATATTTGCGCTGGTAATGGAACCCTTAGCATCAGGGTTAAGTACTTGACAACTCCAAAGAGGTCTCTCCATTGGACCCCACAAGCTAGTTATATCCCTATATGCCAGCGACGTGGTGCTCTTCGTCCAAAACCCCAGCGAAAACCTGAATCCTATCATGAGCGAAATAATTAAATTCTGTGCTGTCTCCGGCCTGAAAAGTAACCATACCAAATCGGTCATATTCCCCCTAACACCAAACACTAGAGAATTCACAGATGATTATGGGTTCAAATGGGACAGCTCCAACGTACGCTACTTGGGGATCCTACTTTCCCGAAACCACCAAGATATATTTCGAGACAACTATGAAACAGTAATGAGAACACTTCAAGAGAAAGTAAATAGATGGAAAACACTCCCACTGACTCTATGGGGGAGGGCCTTGTAGGTCAAGATGGTGATTCTCCCTACATTTCTCTATCTGTTCGCTAACATACCGCTCCTAGTGCCACAATCCTTCCTGAGTAAAGCTAGGAGCCTAATACTTGAACTACTGTGGGCGGGTAAACCAGCGAGGGTGGCTTACATGACACTAATTCTACCGGTGTCCAATGACGGCCTAGCAATCCCCAACCTGGAACGATATTATTGGGCTGGCCAGGTGCAATTCCTTAGCTATTGGTACTCCATGCATTTCATTAGGCTGCACGTCCAGATAGAACGAGCCCTGGCATCACCTAACCTACTAAGAGCAGATATCAGTCAGCTCTCAGTGCCTCACACCATGCTGAACGTAGTCCTATACACCTATGTGGTCTGGAAAAGAATAGCTCAGAAATGTAACATTCAAACCAGATTCTCCCCTCTTTTACCAGTTAAATTTATACCAGGTATACCCCTAACTGCAGAAAGAGTCTTCCACCAATGGGCTGATAAACTACACACAAGCACATTAGGAGACTTGTTTGATGAAGGAACCTTTATAACACCTCAGCAAGCCAGTGTGAGAGGGTGTGATACATCCCTAGACACATTCATATACTTCAGACTCTGCTACACTTTCCAAACATTTTTCCTCTCATTCCCACAACAACCACCAACGTGGCAGCTATTACACAATGTCATTCAGGTGCAAGGTGAAGGCAGGCTAATATATAAATTCCTCCTATTTGATACCGTACCTGTAAACGCATGTACAAAAGCGAGATGGGAAAAATCCTTATGAATCTCAATACCAGATGACGTGTGGACATACATCCTGCAGCAAACCCAAAAAGTGGCATTAAATATGCGCTTTAAACAAATTCATTTCAACTACCTTCCTCAAACGTACTTCACCCCAGCCAAAAACTGTGCACAACATCCAGAGTCAACAGCATCATGCGAAAGATGTGGAATTCCAACAGCTGACTTCCTTCACCTAGCCTGGGACTGTCCGGCTGTAGTCCCATTCTGGACACAAGTCCTCCAAACAACAGCGGCGATAATCGGGGAAGAACTACGACCCATCCCTACAGTGGCACTGCTAGGGATGATGAAACAGCTACCGCCCACAACAAGGAAATTAGCAGGCGTCCTACTGGTACTAGCACACAGGAGAATCGCCATGGCATGGGGCCATAGACCAGTTCTGATGTTGGCAAACTGGTTAAAAGACGTACTCTATTGTCAAGACGTGAAAACAGAGTTCATTAAGACATTACCCTTGCATGCTTGCCCCCAAGACATTTGGGGACCATATGTGGCATACCTAATCTCTAACCCAGACATTCCTCCTTATCAACCCCAACACGACAATACACTCAGGAGAGTGCTCATGCCCACCCGCATTCGGAGAACGGAACTTAGAACAGAAAGACCTGAAGAAGAGAAAGCATACCAACCTGTTACTGTGTGACAAGTGGAGAGAGGAGGGACAAGGGGGGATCACAGGGGTGCACTGTTGACACACCCGTCTTCGGGTGGTCTTGTTTGTAATTGTTTAAGAAAAAAAAAAAAAATAATAAAGTTTAAAACATAGCAGAGAAGGTGGTTTTCAAACACCCTTTTGAATGTGGTCTGGGTTAGAAATGAAATAAGATCCAGTTGTGGGCATTGGAGATCAGGGATACTAGAAGAATATAAGGCCAACATCTTGAGGGCACATAGTGTTTGCATTGCATCCATAAATGGTTCAGTGTGCAGTGGGCCAGCATTTACCTTTCCAAACCGGCTCCTGTTATTGCATGAGAGCCACTAGTGGTGAGGTTGAAGATTAACAGAGGCCGTCCAGCAGTGCGGAGACAAGAGCCAGCAGTAGCACTATGAAATCCAAGATGGTGGAAGACCCTCATGTGGGTTTGGTCAGCAAGTTCGGACCAGTAAGCACAGACCAATCAGGGACATTGTGAAGGACATTTCAAATACAAATTGCAAATCCCCACACTCAGTGTTTGCAGCTGAGCATGTGCTGGTGCTTACAGGTCTGAAGGGTATATCCACACTCCTACCTAAATTACCTCTATTCAGTTTCTGGTGTGTGTGTTGGAAAGAGGTCAGCAGAATGAGCAGAGAGGAAGAGAGAGCAAGCAAGGGGGGGCAATGGTGAAGTAGGTGGGGAGCAAGGTGGAGGGAAGGAGAAAGAGTAAGGAAGGAGAAAAGATTGGAAAGACCTGGTGAGGGGAGTAGGACGTAGATGAGTTGGAACATGGAAAGATCTCAAGGCAGCAGAGTGGATCTAGAGCAAAAACGTGGAGGAAGAGCAACGATGAAAGACCTGAAGAGAGGAGATTACAAAGACCTGGAGAGGGGGATCGGGAGCAGAAGAGGACAGTTGGAAGTCAAGAAAAGAAGAGAGTGGAAAGACCTGGTTAGACAGTCAGAGGAGGAGGCAGAAGGTGGCAACATGGAAAAGGAAAGAGTTGGAGGAAGGCAGAAAGGTTAGACGAATGGCGAATCAAGGAGAGAAGGTCAGAGAAGGAGTAAAGGAGGTTGACAATCTAGAAACATCTCAGGAGGAAAAAGCATGTGGACAGGAGGATGTGGGAGAGAAATCAGGAGTGAAGAGGACCTAAGTGGTGTGTTTAAGAGGACCAGACCATTGCAGGGTATTGAGGAGAAAAGAGGAGATGACAGGAAATGTGAAACACATTTGACAAAAAAAGGAGGTTAAGGGAGTGTCAGAGGTATTGTATGGAAGAGTCATCTGACCACCCAATGATGGCAATGACTGTGGCAGAATTTAATGTTAGTACTCCGGTGATCTCACTAAAAGCTCCTCAGGCAAAGCAATATCTAAGTGACTGTAAGGGACCTTGGACCCAAAGATCATTTACCTAAAGTGAACTGACAACAGAACATGTTTGTATAGAGCGAGAGAGGCACTGTTCACAAAATTATGCATGTTGGATTTAATCTCTTACTCAATGCCATGATGGAAAGGGTGCCCTTGCGAGGTACAAATAGCTCCATGGGTACCCAAGATACATTTATTGGTAAAGTAAAAGAAAATGTCACAAATTGCAACCATTTCTAAGGCCTTACATACAATGAATTCAGAGATTGACTTGCCAATACTAAGGACATGCCGAAAACTGTACCTCTTTAAATTGAAACTTTCTACATGTAAATGTGCAACAGGCCTGATGTCATACTATAAAGACACAACTGTAAATTGTGTATTGAATTACTACAGTGCGTAATGAAAGGTATAAAAATGCAAATGGAATTTGGAACTGTGCCACATGAGTGTGTTTGTAGGAAAAATAATTCAGCATGTCTAGGAGTATTTATTGGAACATTAGAACATAGATGAACAATTCCATGATTTCATCACAGTGCAATGCTCCTTGGTCTCATGCCTGGTCTCATTTAGATACAATAATACAAACATTAATGGAGGAAATTAGGATCAGTCGAAGTTCCATTGTATTTTGCTATGCCATTCACCTCACTTTGCAGAACACTGTATTCCTATTTAAATTGAAATGGGACATGTAAGGTTGTACTTGTAGCTGAAGTTGAACTAGTATTCACCTCTAAGCAGTTCCCAATCTCAGGATGTCATATTACAAGAGATGCCATGGCCAGACCTACTTGATTCATCATGTTGAAACTAGTCTCAAGGCTCAGGCGGCCAGGCTCCATAAACGTTGCTAGATGTTGGCTAATGCAGAAAGTACAAAGAGAGCTGTCTCATCCATCACATTCAGGCCTCTCATAAAAATCCATTTAGCAAAAGTCATGGGACAGTGTGTCTGATGTCTGTACAAAAGCAAAAGGATCTAGACTGGGCATGTGGTATTTTCATGAAGGAGATTATATATTTCTATCATGGAATGTCCTATAAACTTAAAAAATGTGCAGTTTGTGCATTGGCAAGTGAATCTCTGGATACATTGCACCCTCTCTTCCTCCCTCTACCACTCTTGGCCTGTCTGAGGCCGTCGCTCCTCCTCCTTTGTCCTCCTTTCCCCTGTTCACCCCTGATGATGTTTCTAGACAAGTCTGATCTATGAAAGTCTCATCAAAGCAGGTTCTCCCTGCTCATTCAGAACAATCAAGGACCACATCGACATCCTTGATCCAGCCTTGGCCGATTTCTGCAATCACTCCTTGGCCACTGGAACTTTCCCCTCCCCCTTAAGCACTCTTTTGTGCACCCCCTTCTAAAGAATCCCTCGGCTGTTCCTTCCTCTCCGGCTAACTATCGCTAAATCTCCATCACTCCTATCCTGGGCAAACTCTTGGAAAATCTGGCCATCTCCCATCTTTCAAACTTAACCGACTGTCTAAAAGAAGTCTTCAACTGGATGAATGCCAACAACCTGAAAATCAATCCAGGAAAAACCGAAATCATGATCATATCCAAAGACCAAGAGAAGGAAACCGCCATCCCGTGGCCAACGGAAATGGGATCTACACCATCACCATCTAAGGTAGTAAAAAATCTGGGAGTCCTGATGGACAACACCCTAACCTTAGAACCGCAAATAAATGCAACAGTCAAGAAATGCTTCTTCCTCCTCCACACGGCAAGAAAAATACTACCTTTCCTCTCCTTCACACACAAAACACTCACCATCGTCGGCCTCATCATGTCAAATATCGACTATGCAAACAGCCTCTACCTCGGTATACCGGAATACCTACTGAAGAAGCTACAACGGATCCAAAACACTGCAGCCAGACTACTCCTCAAACTATCCAGAAGAGACCACATCACCCCGGCCCTAAAGACACTACACTGGCTCCCAGTAAAACAGCGTATCATCTTCAAAATATTGTGCATAACGCACAGGGCAATCAGCGGACAAGGAGCAGAATTCCTACAAAAAAAAATAACAATCTACAAGCCAACGCGACCGCTCAGGTCAACCAACGAAATCCGACTGGAACAAAAACCTTACATCAAGAAGAAACTCGGAGGCACCGCTTTCTACCACTTAGCCGCGAAAACCTGGAACAACATCCCAAAAGTAATAAGGAACACCAAAGACCACCTTAAATTCAGAAAATTACTAAAAACCTGCCTCTTCAACACCGGAGACTAAAACCGAAACAATAATAAGACAAACAACTCATCAAAAAAGGACATTGACAAACCCCTAGAACCGACAGAAGTAACCTGGGCACCAGTAGGGCTGACGCTGGACACAGGGGTCCACCCGCGAGACCCAGAGAAATGGATACAACTACTCCAGCCAACCCTTACCATCCCCCACCGCCCGTACAGCCACAACTAGGTTCCACGAGGCTGTGGAACGAACAAGATACCACCAATCACCACACAACCGGGTGTATGGACACTAGCAGCGGCGCTAGTCATGTGGAGGGGGTGAGGAGCATGCAAGGTTATTAAGGGAGCGGGCGGAGGGGACAGCTAGATCCTCAAACGTCCTCGAATGGAAAAACGGGCACGTACCTCCTGAGGCTCAGGGTGTACAAGCATCCCGTCGGGTAAGATTACACAAGCCCAACCGGTTCAGTCCAGGATAGAGATGACTAATGAATACCATTAACAATTTCCTTCTCTGCATACACCTCTCAAACTCCAAACCAAACACAACCACAAACCTCTAGCGCAGCAAACCGCACGAACTTCACTACACTGCAACAACAAAACAAAAAAACACATAGACTCGCACATCAGCACACGACGACTACCGGCCGCATACACCCCAGGCCCAGCCGACGGAACCACCGGGCTAAGGCTGCCAACAGCACATCACTGCAATCTTGCACTTTTCCAGCCTCCACCCACTAACCCACCCTCCCCCCCTCTTTCAGAGCCGCCAGAGCGCCAGGGGACCACTCCGGTGGTGATAGTGCGCGGTACAAATGACCTTTAACATTAACATTAACATTAACATTAACATCTTAATCTACATACTGAATCTGTTGGTTGCATCCATTACCACCAGTCTGGCTTCAGAGCTTCCAGAAGCATGGAAATCGCTACCCTGAACACCTGTGAAGAATTGCTCTCCAATCCTGACTCTAATCTCCCTTCTGTCCTCCTCATTCTCCTTGATCTATCCTCTGCTTTTGACACAGTCAACCATGCCATCCTACTCAATCATCTTTACGACAACCTTAGTATTACTGATCAGGACCTGGCCCGGTTGACCTCCTTTCTCACTGACTGGCCCTCTCAGATTCAACTGGCGTCTTTCCTCTCTTCTATCCCTCTCTCTCTACTTGTGGTGTTCCCCAGGGGTCAAACCTCTCTCCCTGGCTCTTCAACCACTGCATGGCACCTCTTGGCCACCGCATGGGTACTTTCTGCTCCAATGTTCAATGTTATGCGGATGACACTCAGCTCTCTTTCAGGCTCCCCTCATCCACCTCTGCTTCTTCTCTCACACCAGACTGTCTTGCTGCAATTCAGGAATGGTGTGCCCCCAATGATCTCTGCCTTAATGCCAGTAAGACTGAGATCCTCCTCATTGGGACACCCGCTCCATCCTTTCCTCTCTCTCTCTGGCCGGCCACTCTGGGCCCTCTTCTTGCTCCTTCCTGTGAGGCTTAGAACCTTGGTGTCATCTTTGACTCCCCCCTCTCCTTCTCTCCTCACATCTCTCTGATTGCTCGTAGAAGTGAAACTATCAGATGCACCTCCTCAGGGGTATTCTTCCTTTTCTCACTTTACCCCAGAAGCTCACTGTCTCCAGAGCGCTGGTCCTCTCTAGGCTGGACTAGTGCAACAGCCTCTTTCTAAATCTTCCTGCTTCTACTCGTTGACCTTTACAACTTAACCAGAACAGGACTGCAAGACTTGTCCTTGGCCTCAAGCTCAGGTATCACATCTCTCCAGCTCTGAAATCTCTTCACTGACGGCCCATGACTGCAAGGATCAACTGCAAGACCCTCTGCATTGTCCACAAGGTTTTCTGGGGTCTGGGACTGCTTTACCTCCAACGTTCTCCTCCAGAACATCTTCCTTGTCAAGCTCTCCGCTCATCAACCTCCAACGCTCTGACGGTCAGACGCTTTGCTAAGCAGGGGTTTGGGGGCAAATCTATCTCCTTGGCTGGGCCTCCCTGCCTCTCTCAAACTTGAGCAGAACCACCTACAGTTCCATAAGCATCTAAAGACTTTCCTTTTCGCTTCTGTTTCTTCTCCCCTTCTGATGCACCTGACTGCCCAGCGCACTGGTCATTTGGTCACCCTCTGAAGTCAGACCTAGGCTCCTGCATGTCCAGTTGCCATTGCAATGCCTCCGGGCTCCTCAGCAATTAAGGATCTGTATCTGCAACCCTACAGTCCCTTCTCTCTGCACCTATGAGCCACCAGCTGGCAGCACTTGTGAGTTAACTGCAGTTCTCCCTTCCCCTCCCCACTGACACCTCTCCCCTTCCCTTTTCCCCGCACTTGCAGGATCTGAATGACACAAGACTGGTGGATGAGTGAATGAGTGAATGGGAGACCCACATGGATGAGCCCCGCTGCTGGGCCCAGGATGCACAGAGCACAAATGAACTGGGCATGATAGGAGTGGCAGAGCAGCCCGGGTGAGACGCATTGCAGTGTTTGCGTGGTGACACCAGCAGTGGAAGCAGAGCCGGGGCATGGAGGAGGGTGGTGATGGGCAGAAGGGAAGAGGGGAGGCCATGGTGCCTTGGAATGCAGTGTGAAACACCTGGCAGGGCTCTAGCCCAGAGGTTTCCGAGCAGGGTTCCGAGCGTATCCAAGCGGGCCTACGCGCCATCGGAGGTCCAAGGGGTGCAGTATCCCGTGCTGTGAACCCTACCACAGAGAGGACCTAGAGGTGAGGAGGACAGGTAGACAAGAGGAGGTGAGGGCCCCTGCAGCAAGGAGGGGGAGCCACAGGGTCCAGGGAGCACCCACAGGAGAAAGCAGTGTGTGCAGGGACTGGCACCAGCATACTAACGGAGGCAGATAAGGGAGAGTGAAGTACAAAGGAGCAATGGCAAGGGGAGTCAGGTAGTGGTGGACCTGCATCAAACAGAGAAGATGTGGAGACTGGCAACGACACCCTAAGGAGAGTGAACTGTATGACAGATACAGTGAGGTTCTGCCACGGAACAGGGGGGTGCAATGTAAATAAGTTGGAGGGAGAAGCATTCTCATTACCAATACCACTGCCTGGATGGAAGAGATATGGAGAAGGAGGAGGAGGTCAGAAAGGCCCACCTCAGCTCCACTCAGATAGGGTCCATTAAGAGAGATATTCAGATGATCCTGGAGGAGATCCGTGGGATGAGGACTGATATTGGCACCAAAGTGGTGGACCTGTCAGCAAAAGTGGTCACACTGGAGGAAAGACTCGACGGGGTGGAGGTGAAACAGCCCTCCACGGGGTGCTCAAAGGACAGATCAAGGTCTGGTTTTGGTACATTGAGAGGAGAGAGCTGGAGTTGGGTCTCAAAGTGGATGCCATCGAAAATAAAGAGAAATGAAAAAATCTCTGGTTCTTGGGCCTCAAGGAGGAGGAGGGTGAGTCCCTGGCTAAACTTGTAAAGAAAATCCAGAAAATCATCGGGATGGTCCGTGTGACAAAGGAGGGAGTACATGTGGCCCTGGACAGGGTACATTGGACGGGAGGAAGAAGCAGAGGTCCCCTTTCGGTGCTGGCAAAGCTGCACTACTACCACAATAAATTGGGCATCTTTGAGAAGGCAAGGCGCATGGGAACCATTGAATATGAGGACTCCAAAGTGGCATATTCCAGGACCTTTTGGGCCAGACCCTCCTGAGACAGAAAAAGTGAGGCCCACTCACACGGTGGCTACAGGAGAAGGGAGTCCGATAGAGGTGGGGATAGCCCTATGCACTTATGTTTGAGTGGGAGGCAAACGATTTCACTTGGTCTCGGAGAAGGACATCAAGGGGGCCACAGAGGGACTGGTGGAACCCGACAGGAACAGTACCAGCCTGGAAGGCACACAGGAGATGCAAGGGGCATGTGGCCCACAGATGGAGCAAGGTCACCGAGGATACAAGGGACCAGGAAGTTTCGGAATCTGAACACCCCTCCCCCAGAAGGGATGTGACATGAGGGGCAGATACTAGTTGGTTATATATATATATATATATATATATATATATATATATATATATAAAGCCCCTCCTTCTCCACCGTGAAAGACCTGCATGCACCCAAATGGTGACAAAAGCAGACTCTGAATAGATAGTGACAAAACATCCCTTTGATACCCGAAGGGCCTTAATGAGGGCTACAAGCCTCACTGCTTGGGCCGAGTAATGCTTGGGTAATCTCTTCATTACAAGTGTCTCATATTCATTTTCCTCCAGATGCACCACTGCGTCACCAATATGTCTCTGCCCCGTATTCTAGTCCATTGATGTTGACCCGTGAACAAGAAATATTTTGCCATCTTCCAGGGGGCTGTCTTTGGCTGCGGGAATATCATCTTCCTCCCCTTCATAAATTGCACAGTCATGCTGTTGCAAATCTTCAGCAGTGCATGGTTGTGTGAAGAACGTGGCTGGGTTCACTGTTTTACACCTTGCAACATGGATTTATGGGCTTGATAGTATAATCTCATAGGCGGATGCCTGCTGGGTGGTGAGAGTGGACTTTGAGCAATCCAAGATCACAAATAATGAGTGCTCTATATATAGGGTTACTGAGCTGCCCATTACAATTGTGGAACTTTTTTTGATCGCAAAATGAGCGTGTTCACATGCAAACTGACCCTGCATCACATAGTGAAGTGTGCCACTGTAATAGGCCAGAGGCTTGTGGCCCATTGTGCTCTTTTGTGTGAGTACTGCTGTCATGAGTGTGCCTTTTGAGTGTGAGAAAATGTAAAACTCCTGCATATAATCTGGGGGTCCCAGACAGGTGCTTTTGAGATTGCTACCTTTCGGTGATTGAAACTCCTTCTCATATCTGCAGTCCAATTTATTGTGTTGTTCTCTTTCTGTGCTTTGTTGAGGCCCTGTAAGAGAGGTCTTGTGTATGCTGCATAGTCAAGAATCCATGCCCTGCAATAATTGCACAATACTAAGAACTTCTGCATGCCTTTCACTGTGAGTGGCTTGGGAGTGGCACGCACTATTGCCTACCCGTCAGGGATGATCCTTTTTCCATCTTCAGAGATAGGTTGCCCTAGATAGAGTACTTCCAGTTGGAAGTACTGGAGCTTTGGCTTGTCTACTTTGTACCCCTTTCGCGCTAGCATTTGCAATAGTGCAATGGCGTACCTTTGACAGCTTTGCTCACTGTCACTGCAAACTAGTAAATCATCTACGTATTGAATTTTTGTGCTGGGTACCTGAATGCTAGCTAAGTCTTCATGCAATATCCTATTGAATATACTGAGCCTTTCGCAGTACCCTTGAGGCAAACAAGTTTGTTCACAGTGCTTTCCGCCCAGGGTAAATGCTGTGAGATACTACTAGTCTAGGCGCAGAGGTACTGAGAAGAAGGCATTTTTCTAGTCAGTGAAATGGGTTGCTTCTATGGGGATGGTGCAAAAAATGGACACCGAGTTAGGGTCAACTGGATACTTCTTTTGTACTACATCATTAAGAGGATGGAGATCCTGGATCATCCTCCAACTGCCCCCTGTTGCCTTTTTCATAGAGTATATCGCAGTGTTGCATGGTGAGGTAGAGGGTAATATGATCCCTTGTTGTAGCAAAGCCTGTATTGTTTCCCAGATCCCCTCCTCTGCTTCTCTGGACAATGGGTATTGTTTCACCCAGGGGAGTACTGCCCCACCCTTAAGTGTGATTCTTACATGGGTCATTTCTTTAAGCATCCCTACATCTTGTGGGTTGGTTGTCCATTAGTGTGTGGGAACGTGCTGTAAGTCTGTTTGGCTAAATGGGGGTGGTGCGACCACAGCCATGAGGGGGCTCTGAACTGTTCAGTATTGCACCATTATCTCACAGGGTATGCACATTTTGAGGATGAACTCCCCATCATTCTTGTCATCTACAAAAAGCTCCATATCTGTTAATTCTTTAAGGGGCACAGTGGGATCTATACATAACACAGTGCGTCATTGGCACCTGTGGGGGTCAGGTCCCCACACTACAATTCTTTTCACTGACACTACAAGGCCCTCTAGGTCTAGAGTATCATTCCTGCAACTACCTCTGGGGACACCACGGATCAAAAGCTGAAATCAGTGGGTACTCTCCAGCTGGTTTTGGTAATCTGGGGCACCGCTCGTGCTAGCACTTTAATGCCATAGATGAACATGTTGGGATTTACTGGAATTCCTCTTACCGATACATAGCATTCCATGGCGTGTATCGCAAGCATTGCCTTTATTGAATACATGCCAGAAGTGGCGCAGACGATATCATGGTCTGTGAATGAGATTGTGATTTGTAACTTACATAGCAGATCCCTACCAAGCAAGTTGACAGGAGAACTCTCAGAGTATAAGAGGGGGGCCCTCACAACCTTCCCTCCCACTTTTATGTCTAAATCATTTTTGTAGGGCACCGTTAAAACAGCCCCAGAGAATCCCTGCATGTCGAGAGTTTTTCCTGATAGTGGGATGTCACCTGCACTGATGCACGACTTTTCTGCTCCTGAGTCCACAATAAAGATGAATTATTTGTTCCCTGTCTCTGCCCCCACCAACAGTTCTTCTTCTGGGTTTAGGATTATTGACAGGACTGGACACGCAAGTGCTCTCTGTGGGCTGTCCTAGTCAGAGTATGTGTCTGTCCCAGTGAACGAGAAAGGGTTTCTCCCTTCCACTGTAGCTCCTTGGAACTGTGCTACGGTGTCATTAGGCACGCTGCCGAAAGCGTTCCTATCCTGCACCCGCTGTAGGTAAGGGTGGGGCTGATAATGTTGAATGGCCTGCTGCGGGTGAGGTTGGGGGCAGGGGCCGGGGATCTGGGGTGGTAGCTGTGTGTAGGCCTTGTGAATTTCATAGTGTATTGAAGTCATCCTGGGAGGCATCTCCTGGGGGCTCCCTTGTTGTGGACCATAGTACTGCTGTTGATTGTAGTTGTAACCCCATACCTGACTACTCTGGCGCTCTATTGAGAAATGTCCCCATCTCCCACAGGTCCAACATTGCCCTGGACCTCCTCCTCTTGGTCCCAGACCTCCAAATATGCCCCCCCCCTTGATACCTGAAACCCACCTGGATCTCGCTGTTGTCCTCCTTACCACGGGGGTCTTGAGAATTGCAGGTCGCCTCCCCACTGCCCTTGTCCTCCTTCAGCCCACACTGCGGCTATTCTTGCCTGTGCCGTATTAGAGGCATACCCTCCCTCTTCCATCTGTTCTGGCGCTGTCCCTGTTTAGACTGCAACTACATTCATTAGTTTATTTTGGACTAGTTAATCTTCTTATGGGTGCACTGTTTATTCCTAATAAGCAAGCACTTCCACTCATCTACTGTAGGTTGTGCTGGCGTCCCTAAAGGCAGCACCAGTGTATCTACTTTGGTCGCATCGCATGTTGCATTTAGTCTGGCCAGTTCAGTCTGTGTTGATGCCAGTGCTACTTCTAGGTCTCTGGCGGGCACCCCGGTATGGGCAATAACTTCAGGGACGAGACATATGGTGGGGGCGGGGCTGTGCTTGATGTTGGTACCATCATGCCTGTCAATACATATGTTGGGTTTGTATACCCTTCCGCTGGGCGAGTTGCTAGGCGGTATATCCCTTTTTCCCTTCTTCCTTCTTCTCGTTTTCCCCTTCGTCTGTGTCCTTGCTACAGTCGCATGTCTCCCCCTCCCCCTTAGGATCCTCTGTGTCCGCAAACATTTTCCAGAGGTTGAATACTTCCCTCCTATTCTGCAACAGTCTCCCCTTGTATTTCGCTGTTAGGTATGTGGATATATGTTCCAACATGCTTCTGTTGGAAGAGCCCCCATATGGCCATGAGTCTCAGTCACCCATTGGTTATGATATTTCTTAATCTTTTCACAATATAGGAGCAGTGCCTTGCATATGTTGTCTATGGGCATTTTTACCACCTTTTCATGTTTCTCGTGTGTCTTGACTGTGGGACTGCGCCTGAGCTACTACGCCACAGCAATTCGTTCAGTTCAATAGATATATAGTTCAGTCTCTTTTTCAGATTTATCTTAATGCCATCAACAAATTAAACAAAAGCAAAAATCACCCCACACCACTATGCCCCAACAGAGCTTTTTACATACAAACTTCACACTTTCCTGATATGCCCGCACATATACACATACACCACATATACACCGCACATGCCCCTCCTGGGCTCCTTCTTACACTTTAAAATACACCAACAAAACTAACTAAAATAACAAGCTAAAACAACAACCACTTCTATTCCCGACCTCTCTAATTATGCAGAGCTCCTATATTTTCACAGCATTCATACTGCTCCATACCTCCAACCCTACTTTTGTTATCCCTTGCAGGCTTTTCTCACATGCGTGCGATCTCACAAAGACCTCCGTTCACAGGGTTCCACAACCGGCCTGCACCTCTCCTTGGGGCCGCACTCTGCTCCAAAGAGCAGGCAGGATTCTGCAAAGATGGCTCCCACAAGACCACTCAGCGTACGCGTTTTGGGACTGGTCACTGTGGGTGGGCACGGCCCTTCCGGAGATGGCCACCTGGATACCTCTGCAGATACGGGGGCAATGGGATCAGGTCACCAGGAGCACCAAATGAAGGCAAGTCCCTGTTCAGGCTCACACCAGAATTAATACAACCCTCTAGGGAAAGAAGCCAAGAGATAGCTTGCCAGGATAACAAGGTTTAATTGTACAGAATACAGTATATCAGCAAAGGACTCTGCTGGTCGAGAACGTTGGGGCTCTAGACTGAATGTTGTTGCCTTTTGAGAGGCCACAGCGTTACTGATGACATCACCTATAGGGTCTGAACCTGCACAGATGATTGGTACGGCATTATACATGGTCCTGCTCCATAGGGGATGCCAGGCTAAAAGTGGTTAGTTTCTCGCCATCCATCTTTTACCACATGTGTTAGCTGGGCTCATCTCTACAAGGAGTGAAGGTCAGGTCTCTCATAAGTTACATTGTAAAAACTATGATAATATCCTAAGCCTACTATCACTGTGGCATGCACCTCGGAGGCTTGGGGACTAGTGCCAGGGGGAAGGGAGGAAGAAATACAGTCATACTGACCCACAAATTCTGGGATTTATTGAGACCGCTCCTCGGGCACTCAAAGCTTCCAAATGCGTTTTGATATATTATTTATCCCTCCCTGTACCTCGTGTTACAAAGGATGGATTTTATGCTGAGGGGTGAAACACTCGCACCTGCTCAGATCTTTTTATCAGGTTCTTCCCAGCCCTCATCTGACCACGAGAAGCAACATCCCATTCTGCTTCGTACATCCACGCACAGGCCACCAAGCGGCCAGGAGTCTCCACGACCGAGTATCCAGATATGGAGGACCTGATTACTGCAGCTAAGTTCCTCTTGCACCTACCGGCATTGAAATAAGCTCCGGGGCACCCCCTGCCCAGCAGCCGCATACGATCAGCTGTTGAATTCCTTTTGCTCCCACGAGCGCCGCCTGGCTCTAAAGTGGCCGACCTCGCTGAGCAGCACGGAAACGAGGCTGGTGCCTGCTGCTAGGCAATGCCACCTCTTTACCCCCAGAACTCCCCACCAACAGGCGGAAGCCGGCCCATTCAGGAGAAGGCCCAGGAGGGAAAAGGCCTGTTCTGCGCCCTCTTCTCCAGATCAGCTGGAGCCTTGGAGCGGGTAGGGGCCCCCTACCCAGCCCTCATCTGACCAGGAGAAGCAATATCTCATTCTGCTTTGTACATCCAGGCACAGGCCACCAAGCGGCCAGGAGTCTCCATGACCGAGTATCCAGATACGGAGAACCTGATTACTGCAGCTAAGTTCCTCTTGCACCTACCAGCATTGAAATAAGCTCCAGTGCACACCCTGCCCAGCAGCTGCATACGATCCGCTGTTGAATTCCTTTTGCTCCTGCGAGCGCCTCCTGGCTCCAAAATGGCCGACCTCGCTGAAGGGCACAGAAACGAGGCTGGTGCCTGCTGCTAGGCAATGCCACTGCTTTACCCCCGGAAGCCCCCACCGGCAGGCGGAAGCTAGCCCATTCAGGAGAAGGCCCACAAGGGAAAAGGCCTGTTCTGCGCCCTCTTCCCCCACATCAGCCGGAGCCCTGGAGCGGCCAGGAGCCCCTCCCCAGCCCTCATCTGACCAGGAGAAGCAACATCCCATTCTGCTTCATACATCCACGCACAGGCCACCAAGCGGCCAGGAGTCTCCACGACCGAGTATCCAAATATGGAGGACCTGATTACTGCAGCTAAGTTCCTCTTGCACCTACCAGCATTGAAATAAGCTCCAGTGCACACCCTGCCCAGCAGCTGCATACGATCCGCTGTTGAATTCCTTTTGCTCCTGCGAGCGCCTCCTTGCTCCAAAATGGCCAACCTCGCTGAGGGGCACAGAAACGAGGCTGGTGCCTGCTGCTAGGCAATGCCACTGCTTTACCCCCGAAACCTCCCGCCGGCAGGCGGAAGCCAGCCCATTCAGGAGAAGGCCCACAGGGGAAAAGGCCTGTTCTGCGCCCTCTTCCCCCACATCAGCCGGTGCCCTGGAGTGGGCAGGAGCCCCTCCCCAGCCCTCATCTGACCAGGAGAAGCACCATCCCATTCTGCTTCGTACATCCACGCACAGGCCACCAAGCGGCCAGGAGTCTCCACGACCGAGTATCCAGATATGGAGGACCTGATTACTGCAGCTAAGTTCCTCTTCCACCTACCGGCATTGAAATAAGCTCCGGTGCACCCCCTGCCCAGCAGCCGCATACGATCAGCTGTTCAATTCCTTTTGCTCCCACGAGCGCCGCCTGGCTCTAAAATGGCCGACCTCGCTGAGCAGCACGGAAACGAGGCTGGTGCCTGCTGCTATGCAATGCCACCGCTTTACCCCCAGAACTCCCCACCAGCAGGCGGAAGCCGGCCCATTCAGGAGAAGGCCCACGAGGGAAAAGGCCTGTTCTGCGCCCTCTTCTCCAGATCAGCTGGAGCCTTGGAGCGGGTAGGGGCCCCTTACCCAGCCCTCATCTGACCAGGAGAAGCAATATCTCATTCTGCTTTGTACATCCACGCACAGGCCACCAAGCGGCCAGGAGTCTCCATGACCGAGTATCCAGATACGGAGGACCTGATTACTGCAGCTAAGTTCCTCTTGCACCTACCGGCATTGAAATAAGCTCCGGTGCACCCCCTGCCCAGCAGCCGCATATGATGAGCTGTTGAATTCCTTTTGCTCCCACGAGTGCCGTCTGGCTCCAAAATGGCCGACCTCGCTGAGC
Organism: Ambystoma mexicanum; assembly: GCF_040938575.1. Taxonomy (NCBI): domain Eukaryota; kingdom Metazoa; phylum Chordata; class Amphibia; order Caudata; family Ambystomatidae; genus Ambystoma; species Ambystoma mexicanum. The sequence goes on along the minus strand of NC_090923.1, from coordinate 351,461,477 downwards.
GCCACGGAAACGAGGCTGGTACCTGCTGCTAGGCAACGCCACCTCTTTACCCCCAGAATCCCCCGTCGGCAGGCAGAAGCCGGCCCATTCAGGAAAAGGCCCACGAGGGAAAAGGCCTGTTCCGCGCCCTCTTCCCACAGATCAGCTGGAGCCCTGGAGCAGGCAGGAGCCCCTTCCCAGCCCTCATTTGACCAGGAGAAGCAACATCCCATTCTGCTTTGTACATCCACGCACAGGCCACCAAGCAGCTATGAGTCTCCAAGACCGAGTATCCAGATACGGAGGATCTGATTGCTGCAGCTAAGTCCTTCTTGCACCTACCGGCATTGAAATAAGCTCTGGTGCACCTTCTACACAGCAACCACATACGATCAGCTGTTGAATTCCTTTTGCTCCCGCGAGCACCGCCTGGCTCAAAAATGGCCGACCTCACGGAGCGGCATGGAAACGAGGCTGGTGCCTGCTGCTATGCAACGCCACCGCTTTACCCTCAGAAGCCCCTGCCGGCAGGAAGAAGCCAGCCCATTCAGGAGAAGGCACACAAGGGAAAAGGCCTGTTCTGCGCCCTCTTCCCTGAGATCAGCCGGAGCCCTGGAGTGGGCAGGAGACCCTCCCCAGCCCTCATCTGACCAGGAGAAGCAATGTCCCATTGTGCTCCGTACATCCATGCACAGGACACCAAGCGGCCAGGAGTCTCCACGACCGAATATCCAGATACGGAGGACCTGATTACTGCAGCTAAGTTCCTCTTGCACCTACCGGCATTGAAATAAGCTCTGGTGCACCCCCTGCCCAGCATCCGCATATGATCAGCTGTTGAATTCCTTTTGCTCCCGGGAGCGCCGCGTGGCTCCAAAATGGATGAACTCACTGAGCTGCACGGAAATGAGGCTGGTGCCTGCAGCTAGGCAACACCACCGCTTCAGCCCAGAAGCCACCGCCGGCAGGTGGAAGCTGGCCCATTCACGAGAAGGCCCACGACGGAAAAGGCCTGTTCTGCACCCTCTTCCCCCAGATCAGCCAGAGCCCTGGAGCGGCAGGAGCCCCTCCCCAGCCCTCATCTGACCAGGAGAAGCAACATCCCATTCTGCTTCGTACATCCATGCACAGGACACCAAGCGGCCAGGAGTCTCCACGACCGAATATCCAGATATGGAGGACCTGATTACTGCAGCTAAGTTCCTATTGCACCTACCGGCATTGAAATAAGCTCTGGTGCACCCCCTGCTCAGCAGCCGCATACGATCAGCTGTTGAATTCCTTTTGCTCTCGCGAGCGCCGCCTGGCTCCAAAATGGCTGACCTCGCTGAGCGGCACGGAAACGAGGCTGGTGCCTGCTGCTAGGCAACACCACTGCTTTACTGTTAGAGGACCGGCCGGTAGGCGGAAGCCGGCCCATTCAGGTGAAGGCCCACGAGGGAAAAGGCCTGTTCTGCGCCTATTAGCGCAAGAAAGCATAGCGGGGCCCACCCTCCTTGCCCTTATATCCACACCCGATATATAGTATACGGCGGTGCTCCAGGGCAGTGCAGAGCGCACGCGGATTTCGTGAGCAGAGTTCTGTCTGCAGCAGTCCACAGCAGATAGCAGGTAAGCGAGAATCTATGGCTGAAAACGAAGCCGTTGACTCGTTTAAAACTAAAACAAGCCCTGAAATGTCAGGCCGGCCACGTTTGTGATAAGAATTTGACAATGGATTCAGAAGTAGCAGTTTCAATATGTGACTTGAGGGGGTATGACTGGTCTACTGACCAGAATGAGGAACCATTGCACACTACGGTAGCAGACTCAGCCTCAGATGTGTGTCCGTCTCTGAAGAAACTAGTATCAGATAAAATCTCATATTGGCAGCTATTGGCACAGAAAAAGGATAACGTAGATAGGAAAGCCACGTTGTCAGCGCGAACTATGAATGAAAGTGAAAGTCTGAATGCATGGTCTGCCGCTGATATTGAGGGAGCTACAAGCGATGACGCAAGTCAAACGAAAGAATGCATCAAGATTCTAAAATTGCCGGCTGTGAACAATGAAAGTCCCGAGGTGTTCGAGGTCAACGCTGGTGTCTTTCAATCCCTCTTCGATGTGTCCGACACCGAGCTGCTTGAAATTGACGTGCCAAATAGATTCTTTCAGCCTAATCTATTAAAACTGACATTTGCACTGGAGCACGACGGCTTCAAAAAGACCGTTACTGAGACTCAAAGCATTGATAGTACCTTGCGGGAAAACATTGCCTGCACACCTCAGTTGGAAAAAAACAACTATGTCACGAAAACAGATGCTTCGGGAATTAAAAATGTTTCCCTTTCAGTCACAGGTCCCGGTAGTATCTGCATCAAAAACATCAGCTTTCAGCCTGCGTGGAAATCATTGGACATGCCGAACTTGGGATTTGACTTAGCGGGGCGAGAAGCCCGCTTGACTGAAAGATTAAAAGCGGGTTTCGAAATGATGAAAGGAAAGCTGACAGACAGCTTCACTAAAGCGAATGACGACGAAAATAAACACCCCTTAGACAACCCAAGTACTGTTATGCAACCAACAGACAAAACGAACGTATACTTACAAACCTCGCAGGTGGATGTCCTTTCAGCGAGTCTGGATAAAGTCCGTCCAGACGTGACGGACTGTGGAGCTGTCCCGGCATATCTGCAGGGAGTCGATGTGGGTCACCGAGCAAAAGGAGCTGGGGGTCTCCGACAACGTGATGGTGAGATTTGCCACTGTGGAAAGAGGCCGGCAAGCTGTTCCACGCCCAAGACAGCGAATACGATGGGTGTGGCTGCTCCGAGGACCCAGGGGCTGAGTAATTCACCAATCATTGGAACACATGACCCGAGAAACATTGATATTGAAAGTCCATGCTGTATATCTGCGAAAGTAGCTGACAAAAACCAATTAAACTTGTCAGTTGCAGCAGCAAAACAAATACACAATAATGTGCTGGCCGCGACTTCACTGGCACTAATTGCATTTATAAAATTGTATGAAACATTAAACAAGGCGATACAGAATAATGGTGCGGTCCTGGGGCACATCAATGAAAAAATAAACAAAATGGAAAGTTTATGCATGGCACTGCATTTACGACTGGAAGCTGAATCTGGACAGCATGTTTATCGCGTCAATAGTTTGACGCAATCTTGAAAGAAAACAGGGAAAAAACACTCCTTATGGAGTCAGTCTCCGGTCTCTTGAAACAAACCTATGCAAATAAAGAAATATGCACACCGCAAATTCACATTGCAGCGAGCCGTGGAACACATGTTGGAACCCAATGTGGCAGTCAATCAAACATAGTGGACTTGACGGTCCCTATTGGTTCAACGGCTCTTCCAAAACTGGCGGTACCAAGTACGCTGCCAGAGAGCACGTCCATCACTATGGAAAGCAAGACACCTGAGAGTGCGAATTTGACCGGATGGTTGCGGATGGGTCAAATAAGACCGCAACAGAAAATAAAAAAAGGAATGAAGCGCTGCCAGAAATAAGAAACAAGGTGCACGAGACTGCAAGCCTGGCTGAACAAGCATCAGACTTGGTTCAAGGTGCTTCTTCTTCAAAAGTGACTTACGGGATATTTAGTGGCCTGGCTTCAAATATAATCACAAAAGCAACCATACCAAAACACAAGTGGAGGTGAGCTGCTCCAGAAAAAAAAACGAGGAAGACGAAAAACATTGTTAAATCTACCAATCAGACGAGCAGTTCAAGACAATTTATAAGAAATTTGACGAGGCCCACTAAAACAACATTCTTTTCAAGAAAGAAAATTGACCTAACCAAGAAATATACCTGCACAGAACAGTCGTTTATACCTGCTGATGGCCCTCTAAATTTGTGTGCAGGAAACCCAAGAAAGAGAATGAGAATCGACTCAGATAAGAATTCCACTCATTCTGAGATGTCTTCGGTAGATCTTTGCAATCTGTCCACATATTCTGATGATAGTGACCATGACTGTAATGTGGAGCCGCAATGGGTATCCAGCAAAGAACCAGTCGACCATCGGAAGACTGGAAAACAGAGTTCTGCCGCACCTCAGCATCCGTTCAATTCTCAAGCAATGAAAAACGTGAAAGAAGCTGGGCATGTCAGAGAAACTGCAGCTGCTGAACCACAGAAAGAGACCACCAAAAGATCAGCACTTAGTGACCACTCTAAGTGCAAAGTTTTAACACTACTGAACCCGAAACATACTGCGGCATATCAATTGAAAAAAATACAGTCAGTGGCTGAAATCACTCAAAGTGGCCAGAGCCACCTAACACAGAAAATCAGAATTGAAAATGTGCTCACTGATGACAATGATGTCAACCTGAATAGAGGAAATGTCATGAGGCTGCTGCACCATCAGGTCCCAAGACATCTCCATAGTCGAATACATGTCTGAAGCCCGGGTTGATCGGGTCTTACTGCATATAAAATCTCAGGCGGTACGAAAAACCATGATGGGTGCAAAAGAAGAATTACTCTGTTTAGGATTTGAGATCGCTGAACATGAGTCAATGGCAAGTGAACTTGAATCCGTAGGTAGAGAGAAACCTACCAGCAGGGAATCCTTGTTGCAGCGTCGAGATGAGATAAGGAAACATCTGACAGTTGAAATTTCCCAAAATTCGCAAATTGGAATTGCAAAACATGGGCCGAGCAAGAATTAGCTAGTTAAAATTGGATCTGAGGGGCTTTCCACATTGATATCCTGGAACACCCGTGGATTTAGCCACCTGTACAATGACTTCTCAGTATACTTGACAAACAACTTTGCCATCTGCTTACAGGAAACATGGATGCGAAACCCTCCTATAAAGGATGAATATTTAACTCTAATAAATCCAGCTGAGAAAAACTCCCAAGGTCGACCATTTTCCGGCTTATTAACATTAGTGAAGATTGGCACAAACTGGGAAGTCATAGAAGAAAACAATCCAAATAGCTACGTAAAATCAACCTTACTCCAACATCCTGCTGGACATGATCAAACATTCCAATACTTGCTCCTGATCAATTTGTACTGGAACCCTTTGACGATTGCAGCTGCAAACTTTGTTGCCTCAGTAATGACGATAATTGATGAAAACAAAAGAAGTCACCAAGAACTATCAATTATTGTATGTGGTCACATGAATACTACTTGGTTTGACGTAAAAAAAGAGACATTCTTAGATCATTCCAATGTCAAACCGCTGCAATGTTCGAGAAGACAAAGATGGGATGCTGAAATGGAAGCACGCAATGGCAAATGGGAATGTTAAGGGCGACATTCTGCCAAACTATGCCTGGTACACTATGGGTCTGAAAAAGACATTGGACTACATCTGGGCGTCCCAAAATTTGTGGACAAAAATTAAAAATCTGAAGATTGTGTCGACCAACAACAGCGACCATGACGTGTTGATCATGTCATGGCCATTATGTCACCGAACTGTGTTCACAAAAATGAATCAAGCCTTGGAAGTAAATTGTGGGAGAAACAGGCTTAGGCTAAAAGCGAACCAAATTACAAAACTGACCCCAGCTCTCCTGCGGGCTGATAAAGAGACTTGTGATCCAACAAACTATTCTGTACTATTACCAGGCATAAGTGCTGGAGTCAGACAGAGTGTAAAAAAAGTTAAAATTCACTGTTACATTTGGAGCAAGAAAGTAATTAAGGAAAAGAAACAGCTTAAGAAGGATATTTGTGAAATAAGAGCTCAGTTTGGTGCATCCGACTGCGGAAGAATCAAACTGAGAAAGCAGAAATACCGGAACTGGCTAAAAGCTTTCAAATTCCAACGTGATCAAGAACGTGGAGAGGAAATGTTGCCGTTAATTAAAACAAACAATACAAGAGAGATCTGGTCTATTCTGAATAGAGGCCACGAAAATCAACCAAAAAGGCTTGAAAATGGAGTTGCCGAAGGAGACTGGCATGAACATGTCCAAAAAGTCTTTTCGACAAGTCAAATGCAGGATCTGATGAACACAGCATCGGATGATAGTATTTGGGACATACGTGAGTCCAAGGAAGCAATTGAAAATGCCATTGGGAAGCTAAAAAACTCGAGAGCTGCAGGACCAGACTGCATCACAAATGTGATGCTAAAAGAAAATAAATATGAGTGGTCTATATTCATGGAAAATCTGTTTTCAGTGATTGCAGACCAACAGTCTCTGCCGCCATCATGGTCAGAGGCGATAATCGTGGCGATCTTTAAAAAGGGCAATCGGGCTGACCCAGCCAACTATCACCCGATTGCCCTTTTGGACATGATTGGAAAGGTGTTCGCTACGTTCCTACAGAAAAAATTATCAGCATGGGCAATAAAGTCGGAAATGCCTATTGAACTACAGACCGGCTTTACCAAGGGTGTCAGGAGCGAGTTAAATCTGGCAATCGTAAACATCTTGAAACTGGACGCCATAAACAGAAAGTCAAACTTGTTTTTGGCATTTATTGATATGCAACAAGCATTCGATACCATAAACCGTGAAAAACTCTGGATGAAATTAATAAAACAGAACTGTCCGGAATCACTGCTACACCCAATAAAAGCTTTACATGCAAAAACCTTGATTAGGATTAGGATAAATGAACAAGGTGACCTTTCAGATCCTATTGCAACAGATAAAAGGGGTGAAACAGGGCTGCCCTTTAGCGGCAACATTATTTAAATTGTTTATTGCAGATGTGTTTAATGCTTTGGCAAAAGCAAAATGTTTCTCACCAAAAGTCAATGGAGTCCAGCTAAGATGTGTAATCTATGCCGATGACCTGGTCCTGGTTGACCAAACACAGATAGGGTTACAGCGACTCCTTTATGAATTACAAAGTTACATGGAAGAAAATGATCTAATAATAAACGTTGAAAAAACTAAAATTATGAAGTTTGGCTCTGCTAAAGGAACAAGTGGCAAATATACAACAAAATGATTGAGGAAGTGGCTGAAATTCGATATTTGGGGATCAAGATCAATGCCTCAATACGAGAATAGTGCTGGGTTCAGGAGCTACTCCAACAAATGCGGACTTTAGCCTTACAAGGAGGAAGAATTCAGACCCTATTCGGGAAATTCTCCATGATACCAATACGCATGTTCTACTTGCAGAAAGTGGTACCTACAATAACATTCGGAGCAGAAGCAGGATGGAATATTGATAGTAAGATCTGGCCTCAGCTCGAAGGCATCTTTTGGCAGCGTGTTCTGAGGCTGCCTATTTATATATCTATGACAATAATAAGACATGAGCTGGCACTAGACGGACTTTATAGTGTCGTTTTGTGGAAATCATTGACTCTGTTGCGGAAGATGAATATGCCAAATCCGGAACCAGCATATAGAATATTCGCTTCAGAGGACAATTACATAAACACTGATTTACTCTTGACATGGTCCCAAAGGTTGAAAGCAATTATGTATGAAGCAAATATCACAATGGACACATTGTTGGCGCTCCCACAAATTGCGAAACAAACTTAAAGAATGGTCATGGATTCAAAATGTGTCCAAATACGAAAGTTTTCCGACAGCCTTAGATCTTGGAATGTCGATGAATAAATTGGAGAAAATGCCTAATTATTTGCAACAATTCCCTTCAAGACATCACCGAGATGGTTTTCTCCGTATACATCTAAATGCATATAAATCTAAACAAATGCTATTTATGTGACATATGGAAGACACAATGGATGATGTCTGTAGATATTGTGTAGCTAATAAGGAAAGTTTAAAGCATTTATTAATGGAATGTACTGCTCTTAGAGATGAGAGATCACTACATTTGAGCAAATATGCACCTAAAACTGAAAACATGGAGGACTTGTAGATTTGTATTTTGAGTGGGAGTTCGGTGCACTTAACTTGCTCTGCAGTAAACTTTCTGGAGAGTACAATAGCGTAAAAAGTAGATCTGAGTAGACAATTAAGTGTTGATGTGCTATGGAGATTTTGTAATTAAAAAGTTTGTAATAAACTAAACTTTACAATTAAAAAAAAATAACTACCCTCCAGCTTAAAGCAGCCTTACTAAATGCAAGATCTCTTGTGGCCCATGCTACAGACATAGCCGACTTGATTCTGGCAGATAATCTGGACTTTCTCGCCATCACAGAGTCCTGGCTGCACGAAGCGGCAGGACCTCTGCTTTCCCTAGGAATCCCAGATGGATACAATATACTTAGACAGGATAGAGACAAAACTCGAGGCAGAGGTGTCACCATCATCTACAAATCAAGCCTCGACATGAGATTGGTGCCGTCCCAAACTACCCAATCCTGTGAAGTCCTCACAGCCATACTCCCACTAGTCCACTCCCAGACCGTGACCAGACACCTTATTTACAGACCCCCCGGACCTATCAGGTCCTTTGAGGAGGATCTCTACACTCTTCTCTCCAACAACCTCAAACTAAACTTCTCAACTATTAGTCCTGGAAGACTTTAACTTGGGCTTCAATGACCCTTTAGATATATATGCCACAACCATTGCCAACATCCGAACTGAACTCGCCATATGCCAAAAAATCATTAAACCCACTCACAACAAAGGGAGAACCCTTGATTGGGTGACAGAATACAACTGCACGGTTAACATCACCACCATCTCAGCTTAACGCTGGACAGACCGCTTCCTTTTGTCATTTGCACTTTCAACCACCAGACCCCTCACCTCAGCCACGCCTATTGCCGCTCCTTGCCCAATAAGGAATAAAAAAAAGTATTACAGTGGACAAAGTGATCACCGCCATCCTCCCTACCCTCAACTTGTTAGAGGATGACCTAGATCCAGAAACCCTTGTCAAGAAGTATAACCAAATTATGCTAACCTCACTTATATAATCGCTCCCATGAAACTCAGACCCAGCAAGCCCAAAACTCACCTAAATAAATGGTTCACTCCCCAGCTAAAAGACCTACGACTCCTCAAGAGAAGCTGTGAATCATCCTGGAGATCGTTCCCTTCAGTAGTCAATGAAACAAAACTTTCAGAAATCTCCAAAAGGAATTGTTGCAGCCAGCAAAGCTTTCCCTTGGTGCCTGCTCCTTATTGTGACTTAGTTGTCTGCATGAGTATGTCCCAAAATGCTGTGTGACTGCTACATAGATATCAAAATGTAAAAAATTTTCTTTTGAATTGGGAAAGCAAATTACACTAATGCGCCAACTTCAAATGATACAAGGCTTGTATGAAATACGTGTTTGGCTTTTGCTGTTTACAGCTGGTCTTGTGGGTGACTCCTTAGTAGACCTTTTTAATATTAGACTTCTTAATTCAGAATTTGAAATATTATACTTTTCTCATGATGTCGCAGTTACTCTAATGCGCCAACTTCAAAAGATACAAGGCTTGGTTGGTGAGTCAAATGTGCTAATTTCCATCTATCTTTTTGTTATAAAAAAAACACTAACACAAACTTATTTCAAAGAACGTTGAAAAGTGTATTTAATTTGCCTTGGTGTTAAATATCACACCAAGAATGGTAACGTTCTCCTTTAAACAAATTGATGCGATTTTCAGTGTTCCTTTTCACACTTTCTCAAACTTCAAAAAATGTCATTTGTTCCTTGAAAAAAGGTTTCACTTTCAGGCTTCACAATGTAGATTATTGCATTATCCTTAGAAAAAACATTGCTCTCAATCCAACTCGGTGTTAGTTATCACACCATAAATAATAACGTTCTCTTATATACAAGTGTTTAATTTCACACTTTTCAGACTTCAAAGTTTCAGTTGTTTCTTGAAAAGAGCTTTGCTCACAAACTTCCAAATACAAATTATTGAATTATCCTTGAAACAAACATTGCTCTCGACGCGTGTTTCCCCATTGCTTATTCAATGGTTCATCAGGAGAGGAAATGGTTTCTACAGGAAAAAAAGAAAAGATAGGATAGAAAAAAGGGTTTACGGCAGCATTGGTATGTTTTGAAACTTAAACATTACAAAGGATGTTATATGTCAGATCTACATGTAATGTATAAATAAAAGAGTTTTTTTGACTCACCCTATTGGCTGTATAGTGTGAATCTTTAATCTACTTGTAGAGACTTCAACATACTCTTGGTTGTCAGTATAACTTGGATACATTTCCTTTGCTTGTTCAATGATGGTTCTGAATAGAAAGAGGAGGCTGAGTCAAGTTTTGTTGTTGTATATTAGTAACAAATTGACTTGGAAAAGAAGAGAAAAATAGTCAGGGTAAATTAGATTATCTCTGCATTGAGGCATGTCCTACCTTTAGTCTAACGTAGCCTTGTTTAGGAGCTTCAAGAAGTAATGGATGCCATGATAAGCAACAGATCCGGGTGGCCAGGTCGAGTGATATTCATTGAGGATTCGCGGGCTTTTATATTGATTTGGACGTGACATGATGATGTCATCGCAGCGCGTGTGATTACGTGCCACGTGATGACGTCATCGCGTGTTTCAAATGCATCTGGTGGTCCTTTTAGAACGGGATGATCTACTAGCTATATTATGCGAATTGAAAATGTGTGTTTTACGTTAACTAAATTATACATTTCTTATGTGTTTACATGAAAAAGTTGTATTCATGTTATGTTTACATGAAATACGTGAATTAGACTAAGGAAAAGAAAAAAAAGAAAATATGATAATGTTGTATCATATTTCGTGTTCACAGGTGTTGAATACAAGAAACTAAAAATAGAGATAAAGAATATAGAATATAGAGTCTATATATAGGGAAAGGAGCACAATATTTAACATTGAACTTTATTGTTATATATAGCTCAAATGTCCATTGCATCTGTTTGGATACATTTACACAATTTAAAGACAAAAATATAATTTCTGTGAAAATGATGTCAATATTATTATAACCAATTGTACATCTCTGTGTCACAGTTTAGACCTGAGACACAAGTGTCCATAATGCAAATCCATTTGCATTCCTGTCTCCGTAGTAGTTCTTCCTTATTACCCCCTCTGGGAGGTAACCACATTTTTTCCAAGCCAAAAACCTTGAGATCAGAGATTTCAAAAATTGAGTGGTTTTCCAAAATGTGTACTGTCAGTGGCGATCTGAGGTCTTGATTTTTAATGGCTCTCAAATGTTCAAAAATGCAAACTTTTAATTTCCTTATTGTACTACCTATGTACAATTTGTTACAGATGCATTGTATGCCATGAACTACATATGTAGAATTACAATTCATCAATTGGTAAATTTGTTTATTTTCTCCATTCGGAAGCTCAATTTCTTTTTTGCCTTCAATAATTTGTATTTGGAAGTTTGTGAGCAAAGCTCTTTTCAAGAAACAACTGAAACTTTGAAGTCTGAAAAGTGTGACATTAAACACTTGTATATAAGAGAATGTTATTATTTATGGTGTGATAAGTAAAACCGAGTTGGATTGAGAGCAATGTTTTTTCTACGGATAATGCAATAATCTACATTGTGAAGCCTGAAAGTAAAACCTTTTTTCAAGGAATAAATGACATTTTTTGAAGTTTGAGAAAGTGTGAAAAGGAACACTGAAAATCGCATCAATTTGTCTAAAGGAGAATGTTCCCATTCTTGGTGTGATATTTAACACCGAGGCAAATTAAATACACTTTTCAACGTTCTTTGAAATAAGTTTGTGTTAGTGTTTTTTTTTATAACAAAAAGATAGATTGAAATTAGCACATTTGACTCACCAACCAAGCCTTGTATCTAAAGTGGCGCATTAGAGTAATTTGCTTTCCCAATTCAAAAGAACAATTTTTACATTTCAGAAATCTCCTCCGAGTACAAAAAAGAAATTTACCTGGCCAAACGAAATTCCTACAACAAACGCATAGCAAGCGCGAAGTCTAGCATGAAGTAATTCTTTACCATATTAAAGGAGTTAGAGTCTCCCATCCCCACCCCTGACATCTGTACCAAGGACAAAACATGGTGCTCAGATATACAACAGGCCCTCTCCAACAAAGTGATTACCCTACAATACAAAATAGCACAAAAAAAGCATCCTTAAATCATTTCCCATACCCTAACAACAATACTCCTGACCTCCCTGTCACTGAAACTCCATCCAATCCCATTGCCCGATTTAACTTCACTAAAACATTTATCCATGAGGTCGAGAAAGTCATTCTCTTGCTTAAACCCTCCAATTTTCAGGGTGACCTCTGCCCAGCCCAGCTCATAAAAGATGCTGCAAGAGAACTTGCCCCTTTTATATCCAAACTTATCAATGCCTCCTTTGCATCTGGCATTGTCCCATCCAATCTTAAACAATCCTGGGTGCTCTCATTACTAAAAAACAAACCTTAGATCCGCTCATACCCACCAACTACCGCCCCATCATGACAGTTCCTGTCTTATTAAAAATACTCAATAAGATTGCTTATCTCAAAATCCAAAAATATTTGGAACTCCACAAACTCTTAGGAGCTTGGCAATCAGGATTCTGCCCCCAAAATGGAACTGAGACTGCCCTCATCGACTTGAAGGCTCTGGTTGATGAGTTAAGAGACAAAGGCAAAACAGCCCTCCTCCTACTTCTCGACCTGTCGGCTGCATTTGACCTTGTTGATCACATGGTCCTATGTAGAAACCTGGACTCTGCTGCCCATTTCTCTAGAGAGGACATAATATGGATTGAGTCTTTTTTGAGTGATAGGACTATGAGGGGTTTCTCCCCATCAGCAGCAGCAGACCCCATTCCCACCACTTGTGGGGTGCCCCAGGGCTCCTGTGTATCCCCCAGTTTATACAACATTTTCACTAAGCCCCTTTTCGACGATCTGGACCATCTGGGTATCACCTACACCAACTATGCAGATGTGACTCAGATCCTCCTCCCACTTTCTGGGGATTACGATAAGGATTTGGCCTTGGTGAATAAGGTGTATCTCATCATTCAGGTATGGATGGCCCACCATGGTCTATGCCTGAATGATGACAAAACGGAGCTCATCATCCTGGGTACCCACACTAATCTGAAGAAACTAGGTCAGGAGTATCATTTATAATCAATGGTAACCTCATTAAGGTGGCCAAGGAGGTTAAGACCCTTGACTTCTACCTCGATTCCTCCCTCTCCTTCACCAAACAGGTGAACACCATAGCCACTGCCACGGCCTATACATGTAAGCTCATCAGAACGGAAAAACCCTTCCTAAATGACGATGGGCCTCATTACGACCCTGGCGCTAAGTGAAAAACGATGGCGGTAAATGCTTACCGCCATCGTTTTCCGCCAGGTCCGATCATGACTCCTGACCGTAAACTACGATGCCAATAGCGGCATCGTAGTTAACGCTGCCGCTAACTGCGCTAAGGGTGCGCGCACGCGACCGCCCACACCGTACTTAGCGCCATGGCGGAAAGGCACGCAAATGCCGACCCAAGCGGACATGCACCTAACGCCATCACCGAGGCCGCTAAGTACCTTACCGCCATGGTGCAAATAACGCCATCGCGAACCAACCGTAAAGGGCCAATTCAAGTGAATGCAGCTGCCACAGGTGCACAGAAACAGCACAGGTGAAGGCAATACAGACTCAGGGGAGTACAAAAAGAGCACACCCCACCCCTACCCACACCCAGTCACACTCCACAATGATGCCAATACGACTAGCAATGTTGGGGCTGGAGGACCTGATAGCAATGCATGTGCTACTACAACAGCAACAACAACAACAACACCAGGCAGCACAGAGGAGACGCAGGAGGAGAAGGAGGGCAAGGCAGGCCCAGCAAGCCCCACCTGCACAGCCAGTGCCACCACGCAGGCAGCCCCCAATCCCACGCATCAGAGCCAATCCATTCAACCTCACTGCTGAGCAGATCCACACCCTGTACCGTTTGGACCGGGACACCATCACCGCCATCGTAGACATGACACACAACGACATCGTCAGCATGATAGAAAGTCCAACCGCCACCCCCCCCCTACTGAAGGTAGTGGCTGTACTCCACTTCCTGGCCACAGGCAGCTACCAGCACACAGTGGGGCACCTGCATGGCATTTCACAACCATTATCCTCGCAAAGACTCATCCAAGTGCTCGATGCCCTCCTCAAGCACACAGACAACCACATCTCATTACCACGGACTGCACAGGAGATAGCTAACACCAAAGTGGGTTTCCATGCACTAGCCGGCATACCCGGTTGCATTGGTGCCATCGACTGCACCCATGTGGAATTGGTGGTTCCACGTGCCGTGGAGGTACCGTACCGCAACCGGAAACAGTTCCACTCAATCAACGTGCAAATGGTCTGTGACTCCAACAAGATCATCACACATTGTTGTGCCCGATTCCCCGGATCAACCCATGATTCCATGGTCCTGAGGAACTCCACAATACCACGCTACATGGAGCAACATGCAGGCCCAAGATCCTGGCTACTCGGTGAGTCCAATGTAATGGAAGTGGACAGGTGAATGACGTACCGATGCATACTCCACCTGGCTGAAAGGGGGGGGGATGCATACTCCACCTGGATGAAAGGGGGGGGGGATGCATACTCCACCTGGCTGAAAGGGGGGGGGGGATGCATACTCCACCTGGATGAAAGGGGGGGGGATGCATACTCCACCTGGATGAAAGGGGGGGGATGCATACTCCACCTGGATGAAAGGGGGGGGGATGCATACTCCACCTGGCTGTGAGTAACACGGAGATCGGAGACAGAGGATGGGCACTTACAATGCACACAACCCCTCTGCATACATTGGGTGATGGCATGCAAAACAGGCCATGGAAGCCATGAGCATATACAGGTAGCATTGTGTGAATAAATTAGGTCATGTAGATGTGAGCCAAATTAACAGTTGGAAGCAAGCCATGATGGAACATCATGTTCCTGATCAGACAACATGACTGACACATACATTCTCGCCTACATACAGGTGATGCAGGCTATCCCCTGAAGAGTTGGCTCCTTACACCAGTCCGGAACCCGCAGAACCAGCACGAGGAGGACTTCAACCGTGCACATACACGTACTCGTGTGGTCATAGAGCAGACATTCGGCCTATTGAAGGCACGGTTCCGAAGCCTCAGTAGGTCTGGTGGGGCACTCCTGTATGGCCATGAGAAGGTGGCAAAGATCGTCATGGCATGTGTAATGCTACACAATATGTGCGTCAGGCAGAATGTGGCCCTGCCCCCTGACGCAGAACTACTACCACCTGACGATGAGGATGAGGAGGGAGCAGATGGGGCGGCACCCCATGGAGGAGGCGATGCACAGGCGGGGCGTGCAATGCGCCAAACTATCATCGACCACTGCTTCTAGCACACATGGCTGGTGTGTGTCATATGGTGACTGCACTTGGGGCACCGGGACATGCACACTGTGGACTGTACACCAATAAAGCACACATGCGCTAAGAAAAATTCAACACACTCTGGGTTTTTTTTCAAGGTAAAAGTGTATTCAAGACATGGAACGCCGTGACCCACCACCTCCCACCTCCCCCCTGCACACACACCCCCCCAACTCCCCCCTTAACTCCCCAACACACCTCCCCGCCACCCCCCTGCACACCCCAACACACCCACTCCCCCCTCCACCCCCCCCCCCCCTGGAATCCCAACAAAGGTGTAAGTTAGTCTGTGCAGCAGTGTCTGAAGTAGGATTCCTACACTGTCCGGCCACTATTGGCAGCCCCCTCCACTGGCCCCCGGGGCACCCCTGCCTGTGCTGCGGAGGTTCCTCCCCGATCGGCGGATGGGGCTGCTCGGTGTCGAGCTGGCAACCGAGGAGGATCCTGCCTGCTCATTTGGACGCATGTCCCGAATTGTCTGCACAAGGTCAGTGATGGCGTGCCGCACAGCAGCTAGTTCCGCGCAGATGTCCTTTGTGGACGACTCTATAGCTGCCTTCACTGTCTCTGCACATTTCTCCATTGCTGCACTTGACCCCCCACATTCTGCAACATGTTCTTCGAGCAGCGAGGAAAGTTGTTGCTGCCGGGTGGCAATCGCCTCCAGTGAATGGTTGGTATTCTGGCCCATGGCTAATGGCAGTGGTATTCCCATTGGGCTGATCACCCCCTGCAGCGGGGATGGAGTGGCTGGCCAATCGTCATCCTCTGGCTGACCCTGTGTGGCATCCGCATGCGGGCTGCTTAGGGACAGGTAGGGGGAATGAGGGTGGCCTGTGGGGCTTCTGACATCACTCTCCTCAAAGATCCCTGCTTCGCTATCGGAGGAGGCAGCAATGGCAGCAGTTTCCCCAATTGTGCTGCTTGCAGCAGAGGCTGTGCCTTCTGTGGGCATGATTTGTGTGATGTCTGCTGCTGCTGCTGCTTCTGTACTGCCTGCTGGGGTGGCTGTCTGTGCCCTGTCCTGTTTCCCTTGCATGGATTTTGGCTGCTGTGGGGTTTTCCTCGGGACGGCAGAGGTGGAGGGTTGTGGTGTTGGCACAGTTGTCCTGGCCCTCTTGGTGGGTGTGGAGGCAGTGGTGTCCTCTTCCTCAAGGTCGGATTTTGAGCCTGTGGTGGGACAGAGGTGGGAGAGTGTTATTGATGGGTCTGCGGACATTGGCCGGGCATTGTGGCGACTGGCATCTTATCAGTTAGTACATGTGGCACATTTCATGCAGGGGAAGTAGCATGGAGGTATGTGGGTGCCTGCAGTTAGGGTGTGCATTCTGCATGTGTACAGGGTGCAGATCGGATGTATCTGTGGGCAGTCTCCTGCTGATGTGTTGCATTTACACTATGGGCCAACATTGTACTTCACATGAATGGACTTAGGTGAGATTTGCATGCCTTGATTTGAGCCACCTACCTGCATCGCCCGATGTCGGGGCTCCTCTCTCCATTCCTCCTACTCCTTCAATGCTCTGCATTCCGATTGTGGAGGCACAGATTTCCTCCCATGGCTGCAATTTAATAGGGGACTCCGATCCTCCCCCAGTTGCCATTGCCTGGTTCATGTTAGCTGATAGTATGCTCCTGACTCTGAGCCGGAGATCGTCCCACCGCTTGCGGCACTGTCTGACATTGCGGGGTGTTGCTCCCACGGCACTGACCCGCTGAGCTACCAGTGCCCATATGGCCTTCTTCTTGGATATGGCCGGTCTTGTCAGTTGGTTGGAGAATACCACTGCAGCGTTCTCCTGGAGGGTCTCCGCTAGCATGGTAAGCTCCTCTCTGGAGAAGCGGTCTTGCTGCTGGCGGTCACAGGCTTTTTTCACCACTTTTGGCATCTTCCTGCAGGTAGAAGGTTGAAGCCGGTATTTGCGGGGTCTCAGGCTCGGATGTCCAGTGGTTGCGGAGGATGGCAATGGATTGTGTTTTTAAAGATGGCCGCCGTGCTCTTTCCCGTTCCGCCGCGGTGATGCTACTTCCGGTTCCGCTTATCTACGGTCAACGCTAATTGCGGTGACCGCTAACTACGGTCACCGCTATGTACGGTGGTCGGGGTGGCGGTGGTGCACCTTGCGCCGCATACGATGCCGGTAGGTGCCGTTTTGGGGGCATTACCGCCATGGCGCAGTTTACATTACCGCCATGGCGTAATGCTCGTGCGCGATGGGTCGTAATGTGGCGCACTTTACGCCATCGTCCCACGGCGTAAACGCTCATTACGCCATGGCGGTAATGACGGGCGATTACCGCCAGGGTCGTAATGAGGCCCGATAACTGCATTATCTTGGCCAGAGCACTTATTCTCTCCAGGCTTGATTATTGCAACGCATTATACATCGGTGCCAATAAATCTATAATCCAGAAGATACAAATTCTTCAAAACAATGCTTTAAGTGCTGCACTTGGAGTACCTAAAAGATCAAACATCTCTGCGATAAGACGACAAAACAACTGGCTCTCCACCCACAACAAAATTCAACTTAAAACTGCATCCCTTACACACAAAGCACTAAACAATGCTGCCCCTACTACCTTACAGACAGAATCCAGAGGAGAACCTCCACCAGACCTATGAGATTAATCAACACCAACTCCCTTACTATACCTATATTTAGCCTATCCAAGGTGGGTGGATGCAGCTTCCCTGTTAAAGTGGCCAACTCTGGAACTCCTGACCACACTTCATCAGAGAAGACCAACGCTATCTGAACTTCAGACTCAGATACATCAACTTGCTCAAGTCTAACGATATCTAATGCCTGTCGATATGTGTCTCATTCCTGCTAACTCAACTCTGCACCCTATGTACATATTCCTGCACTGCTGTACCTACTTGCCTTTGCCTTGACATTGCATCCCCACTTTGCTGATATTCCTGTACCTTCATATTTTATTTGTACTCTTTGCCTTGACATTGTGCCCTTAGGCTGTAACATGTTAACTAAGCTTTGCATTTTCTGTATCTGCTGCGCCCTGATACCACTGGGCCTGGTGCGCATTATAAATGAATAAACAAACAAAACAAAAAAACTTGGTTTATGCTAGGGGCTGGTGGTCACTTGCTATCATGGAATGCAGAGGTCTGGGGGTTGGGTCAGTGGTGTGGGCTCTGACTCTGGGTTGGCTGGGTGAGGGCTATAGGCCTGCTGCAGCTTGGCTGTGATGAATGGGCACTGCAAGGAGCCTGGTGGTGTCTCACAGCCTTGCAGGGCTCATTCCTCACAATTATACTAAGTATTTGCAACAGTGAAGGGACAAGGGGGAAGTGAGCTTCCGTCAGAACTGGTGGTACGGGTTCATCCTACCTTAATTATCTGGGCCTAATCGAATCCTTCCATGGAGCTAGACTTGTGCAGTGCGGCCATGCAAGACTGTGCCTCTGCCATAATTACAAAATGGCGTTTCTTTCTATGCGCCTTCTAAGGTTATGCATCTATTGTTCGCGCTATATTATGTCCATGCCACGTTTCATAGTGGGGTCCTCTCCCCCCTTTCACAGTACACAATTTCATAAGGGATTTGCCTCACCTTAAAGTGCCTATGGGGGTGGGATACAATCATTTCCATCCCAACACCTTTCTGGATGAAATCACCAACCTCATCACTACATCAACTGCCATTACATCAACATCTTCCTGGAAGACCTCAATCTGCCAGGAATACAAGTAACCAAGAAAATCAAAGACGCCCTCTATGAACTCCTGAGTACCCTTCTTATCATACAATTCATCGCTGATCCCACCATCACCAAAGGCAGGACTTTTTATTTAGTATTTCCTGCATCCTAAGACATTAACTACCTCCCACCAACCATGCAGCCATATCTATCAAGCTCCAGCACTGAAATCCCTGTCATTAAGGGCAACTGAAAACAACTATTAGACATCAGCGCTCATTCAAAAACAATCCCCTTGTATGCTTTAGAAGAAAACTTCACTCATCTGGCTTCTACATTCACTCCTTCATCCAACATCAACATTTTTCTAATCCAGTTCAACAGCACCCTAGCTGGCCAGGGGAACACCCATCCACAACTGAAACATGAACACACAAATGCAAGGTAGCTGCATCTTTGTATACACAAGAACTTACCAACAGTAAGCATGCCATACTCAAACAAAAAGAAATCAGGACAAAACACAACTACAAGAAGATCTCAGCACTTGGAAAAGCCTCCACGGGTACCTCCTCATCTCAGCCAAAGTAAATTACTGCACAGCATACATAGCTGAAGTCTCCAACTCGAGGAGATATCTCTTCAAGACCGCCAAGCACTCCATTGACCCCTTCATGATCCCTCAGTACCCTAAACCACAGAGAGATGTAATGCAACCAACATTTTGTCTACATACAAAATCAAACAGAACCAAAGCCACATTAACAACGCTACCCTTCATAGTCACCCCTGCCATTTCACTATGCCATATCAAAAGATGGTAAGAATGTAAGACCCTAATACTGCATGAGCTCTCAAACATCCTTCCATTACTCTTGGCTACCTCTTAAGAGGATGACATCATCCCAGCCTTCCTCACGAAGAACATCACAGGAAACACTCTCACTACTTTCCTCTACACCGTCAATGTCTCAGTACTGCAAAGCATGTTCCCATATGCGTAGAAAACTGTCGCGATCTTACCCGTACTATAAAAAAACACACTTGGCTGGGACAACCTAGCAAACTATTTCCCCATTACCCATCTAACCGACATAGGCAAGATTATTCAGAAGACTATCACACTCCAACTACATGAACATTTTGTCCAACACAACCTACTTCAAGAATTCCAGTCTGGATTTCAACCACGATGCAACACCAAGACAGTCACCATCCAAGTCATTGCCAAGTCACTCAACATCATGGACAAAGGAAACCATGTTCCTGTTCTTGCTCAACTTCTCTGCTGCACTCGACATGATCGGCAACAAATTGTTTCTTAACACACTGTCCTCTGAGGTGGATCTCAATGGCTATGCCTCCCAACTCACTCCTAGTGCAAGGCCCATTGGCTTCAACATTGATTGTGATCGTGCCATTCATCACCATCATGGCCTACAAATCTGTCAATCAGGCCTGGATGCTCTCCTACCTGGATGGTAGGAATACTGGCAGAAGTCCCAAACACAACACTGGCCCTTCTTTAAGCACAACATAGCGTGCCTCACTGTAGGACTCAAGAAATCCAACCACAACTCCCAAACTCTCAAGGAATTACACTTGCTCTTTCCCCAAGGCACCATCATATATACATGAAAAAATCAGCAGGAGAACATTGGTACACCAGCAGTCAAGATATCACCAGACGGGAACCCAAGAAGGAGAAGACAATAAAACAACCATTCTGCTACTATGCTCATAAAATCAGTTAACCCCTGGCTAGCTCCCCCTCTCCCATGATTCAGGTAACAGAAAAACCTGCTCTTCAAGAAACACTGCTTCAATCAATGAGGACCCTGTATCCCTGCCCTCCATTATTTACTACTCCCTCGATTGTACTGTGCCTCATTGCTTTCTAGCTAGGTTTCAGCTATATAAATCACATGCATGCATACACAAATATATGTATACAACAAGTCTGACTTGGGCAATACCTAATTGGAACCTGCTCTTTTGGACATGGGACTATTTTGAAGGCCCACAAGAACAGTCTGAAAAAAGCATCTTCTGGTCCATATGCCTCACACAATTAATAGTAGGGAACATCCATACATATGGTCTAGGGATGTCTTGTATACTCATTCACATGTGCAAAAGATACATCCATTAACTTCATACAAAAACAAGATTATGATGACTAATATCGTGAGTTAGTGAATGAGTGAGTGAGTGAGTGCATTCATGTCGTAAACAATATCCCAAGGGGTCTTTGGCACTGGTGACCTACAACACTGTAGTTGCAGATAAGCAAGAACAAGCTGAGAATAAGAGAGACTATAACTGTGCCCTGAAAGCATGAAAGGATGTTGTTTTGATGATGGCCCAAGGAATAGTATTGTACATTATCAGTGCTTGAACTGCATAGTGCCTTCCCTTTGGCAACTAGCTTACTCCTGGGTTGGACCAACAAGGACTGCCCTTGAATCTGAAGCACAATCTAGGGAATAATCGTGTAACTTTGCATTCTAAGAAAGAAGAAGAAAGGCTGTGTCGACATTTAAAACAAGGACAGACCAGTCTGAAACTCATATGTTCCTTGACTGGAAGCAAATCAAATGAACATCCTGCTTCCGAAAACATGGTCACATTATATTAAGCCACAGGTGAGGTGGACTGTCACTTTTTGAGCCAGTTACAATTTGGTGATTTGGAGCGCCTGAGTATAACCTGTTGGCATAGTCGAGTCAGGCATTAATGGCTGCCCTTTTCCCTGAAATCCTTATGTTGTTGAAGAGAGGAGGGAAAATGGCCATGATTTTTACTGGTAACTGAGTTATCTGTAGGGTGAGGGTCATGTCTCTGTCTATCCCTGATGCTTTACTCTAGCTGCTGTGGATAATGGTTGTCCATTAGTAAGGCAAGGGGATGATTGCAAAGCATTGCTATTGTGACTGTCAAATTCAAAGAAATGCCCTCAGTCTTGATTTAATATTGAGTAAACATGTTTGGAGTAGGCTGAAATTATCCTCTGCCCCCTATAGCCTTTATGGGTCATTGGCTTACAGCTAAATACTCACAGGATCGCCTTGAGATCCTCATAAAGTGGCACTGGGTGAACATTAAAGAGTACGTGGGACAATATGATGATCTCTGGAATCCTCCCTTTGTGATTGGCTCAGAGGAAGACTGTATGGAACCCATTTTGACAAATGTGAGGCACATGGGGAAGAAAAGAAAAGAGGCCATCTCCTTGTTTAGGAGAAGATGCATACTATGGTCCATCATCCTAAAACAGCAAAGGGGTGGGCTCAGTGCCACGTGCAGGTCAGAATCTGAACTACAGAATCTGAAAGACAGGTATGTTGTTGCAGTAAGATTTTGAGTTGGGAAACCACCACCTTCTCTATAGTTGTAGCTAGGGCAGGGAGGTTAGCAGTGTGTCAGAAGTTGAGAGGATTTTGGGATTGAGATGAAGATTTTTCAGTTTCTTGAAGATTACTTCAATTTTCATATAACTGTTGACGAGGCTAGATGATAGGAGCCATCGGGCCAAGAAATTGTTGAAGTAGCAAGAGTGGTGCTGTGTCTGCTGATCTTATCTACAAAGTCAAGGCAGGTAAGTATTCCTGAGTTGGAGGAGGCCTGAACATTTGGAAGGGGTGGATGTTTGTCACTTGCTCCCAGTCCTCACCTTATATTCTGATGAAGAACTGATGGAGCTCTTTGCAATGTGGAACTGAGGGTGAATGACTTACAAGGCTATGTCTTGGCATTAGCATGGCAGAGATCAATGTGAATCACATGTGGTGTAGTTGCTAGGGATCTCCGTGATCCACCGTGGCTGATTTTGCCACGGCCGAAATGTTTGCATGTGAAATGTATGAACCACAAAAGGTTTGTACATTTCCCATGCGAACACACGTTCATAACCACTACATACCCACACCCCCATCCACACCCACGACACCCCCATGACACACACCCCCACCCACACCGCCAACATACCCACACCCCACTTACCTGTCATTGCATCGTGCTGTGTCCCTGCAGCGCCAGTTCCCTTTCACTTCTGTGATCTGGAACCAGCGCTGCAGGGTCCTTTCTTTCTTATATAGTATAGTGAGCGGGGTGTTGCAGGGGACACACCCGCAGGCCCTGTTTTTTTTCTTTTCTTTCGGGTGTGCTGCAGAGGTGTCCCCCGCAACACCCTCCTCACTATACCAGAACAGTATAGTGAGCGGGGTGTTGCGGGGGGCACCCCCGCAGTCTTTTTTTTTATACTTACCAACAATGCTACCATCAAAGGTTTGAACTTTTGGTGTTCGAACCTTTGGTGGTAGCATTTTTCTGTCTTTTTGTACGGTCGGACCTTTTGTTTTCGGTCCGATCGTACAATTCCATTGCTAGCATCATAAATAGTTTTGGCTAGACACCTTTTGTTTGACTGACCAAATAGCTCATTTATATGTCTTCCTACAATTTTTATAGACAATCATGACATACACATTTCCTAAATTTAGATTCCCATTCCTGTTTTCCTGTTTCATGGATGTCAGAATTTGGATAAACCTTGGGAAAGAGTGTCATGGCTTAATGTTATTTTGGAGACTCTTCATCCAAAAACTCAAGAAGGTGTTTATGTATTTGCTGAAAATAATCTGGCTACCATCTTTTATGGGAAAATGCTTTTGGGATATTGTATGCTGATGTCTGATAGTACCAGGATCAACTGATTCTTCGGAATAGGGGTGTTTATTTTAATCACTGTTATGGGGCGGTAACTGAAAGTGATGTGGCCAAATGACAGGCGCCAAAGAAGGAGGTTAAAGGTTAAAGAACAGTACCTAAAAACTAACATGTGTTTTTTGTGTGAGTGGGGCCATTGATCAATTTAGTATAGCCTATTGATAAAAGGGACACATGGAAGTCAGAGGCTAATGTATTTGAGGTTCAATCATTCTAAAGGTTTATGTCCCCTAAAATAGTAATCAGGGTTTTTTGGAAAGGCGTAGAGTGCGCCGGGTAAGTCTGAATTTGTTTCATAGTTATGCTTAGGCGGGTTACAGAAACCAGGTGGCACTGGCTTTCTGGGACATAGTAAGTGAAACCAGTAGTCAAGTAGACTTTCTAAAATATTTCCAACTCTCTAAACACACACTAAACCAATGAGAAATATCTGACTAAAAAAAAAAAAGATTAAAAAACCAGACCCCTTACACCAGCGCATGTGGACTGAGGCACCGGCACATAAATTAGCCACACCCTGTGTTGATGGGCCAGACAACCAACGTCACAATACTATCTGGTTAAAAAACGTGGGTATCTACAGCCTCCACTGCTTGCGTACCTTTGCTGTGGGTGACATAAATGCTGAGATGCAACTCTAGATAATAAAGCTGCACAAATGGAAAAAGTAGAATAAATGACAGAGGATATCAATAACTCTCCTAAACTGCATCTAGTTATTAGAAATGTTCACTTCGAAAAGATCTGATGTTTCCGGAAGTGGATCCCTGCTTCTGTCATTCCTACGCAGGCCTACTCCTCCTTTGAATGCCTGGTCTGCAGGCTCTCTATTTCTCCTGGCCTCTCTTTAACTGTGGCCACCATCTACAAGCCACCTGGCCGGGTTGCCCAATTCCTCTCAGAATGAGCTGACCTCTCCTCTTCTCTCCTTGCCTCTACCTCTCAACTTCTCCTGCTCAGAGACCTCAAAATCCTCCTGGATGCTTCTAATCCGTCCTTGGGCCTTCCTCAACCTCTGCAACACTCTCTCTCTCTCTTCATTCCACCCTCTGGTCCAACACACTCTGCCAGACACACCTTGGATGTTCTCATCTCCTCAGACATTCTCCTCTCTAACACTCTCACCGCTCCTCTGTCTTGGACTGTCCACTTTCTACTCTCCTCTCACCTGAAACTCTGTCCCTCAGACAAAGCCCACCCCAGCACTGCCACCTACCTTCTCGGTCATTCAGCCCATGAAGCGTGTGCCAGTGAATGCCTTGTCGCTACTTTCTTTGCTTGCCCTACTCTTGCGACTGACTCACACTCTGACACAGCCCTCTCTAACCTGCATCTTCCTATCTCCAACACTCTGGACATCATTGCCTCTGTCATGAGAATCTGCTTGTAGCCTACCTCCAAGTGCTTTATATGATTCCGACCTTGCACCGTGAAACGCAAGTGTAGGGTGGCTTTAAGGAAGTGTAGGGCTTCAAGCACATCCTCTGACAAACTGGCCTGCCACCTGTTACAAAGACAATACAGACTCTCTGTCCTGTGCAAAAAGAGAGTCCACATCCAGGCCTGCATCTCTGCGCCTCTAACAACACGGCCAAACTCTTTAAAATCTGAAAGGAGCTGGCTAATCCTGCTGCAGTCTCCACCTCTCGTGTTCCCTCCAGGCTCTCTGTACGTCTCTGGATGCTCACATCACCACTAAAACTCAGGATATCCTGTCCTCGCTCTCCTCTTTCTCTCCTTCTACATTCTCCTCCTACTTTCTCCTCTTTCTCCCTGACAACATCTGAGAAGGTTTCTAGACAAGTCCGATCTACGAAAGTGTTGTCCAAACAAATAATGCCCTGCTCCTCTAGGACCATCAAGGACCACATTGACACCCTTGCTCCAGTCTTGGCTGATTTCTGCAATCACTCTTTCGCCACTGGATCTTTCCTCTCTCTCCTCAAGCACTTCCTCTTGCAACCCCTGCTTAAAAAGCCTTCTGCAGATCCTGCCTGTCCGGCAAACTATCACCCGATCTCTATCACTCCTTTCCTGGGCCGACTCCTGGAAATGCTGGCCATCTCCGAGTTTACTCTTTATTCAGAATCTGTTGTTTGTCATTATGACCATCAGTCTTGCTTCAGAGCAGCCAGAGGCATAGAAACTGCTCTCCTGAACCCCTGTGAAGATCTACTCTCTAATCGTGTCTCCAGCCTTGCTTCTGTCCTCATCCTCCTTGACGTTTCCTCTGCCTTTGACATGGTCAATCATGCCATCCAGATCAATCGACTCAATGAGAACTTGGGCATCACGGATCAGGCCTTGGAGTGGTTGACCTCCTTCCTCTGGAAAAGGCCCTCCCTGGTCCAACTTGGGTCCCTTCTCTCCACCACCTCCCTCTCCACATGTGGTGTCCTCCCTGGCTCTTAAATGTCTACTTGGCCTCTTTGGCCCATCGGATCTCTACTTTCTCCTCTAACTTCCAGTGTGATGCGGATGACACCCAGCTCTCTTTCAGGCTCCCCTCAGCCGCCTCTTCTCTCTCGCTCATTCCGGACTATCTATCCGTGATTCAGGATTGGTGCGTCTCCAATTATCTCTGCCTTATTGTCAGTAAGAAAGAGATCCTTCTCATTGGGACCCCCGCTCTCACTTCCCCTCTCACTCTGGCTGCCCACCTTGGACCCTCTTTCTTCACCTTCCTGTGAGGCACAAAACCTTGGTGTCATCTTTGACTCCACACTCTCCATCTCTTCTCACATCCCAGACCTCGCTAAGAAGTCCCACTACCATCTGCATCCCCTCAAAGGTATTCTTCCTTTTCTCACTTTACCCCAGAAGCTCACTATCTCCAGAACCCTGGTTCTCTCTAGGCTGGACTACTGCAACAGCCTCTTACTCAATCTGCCTACCTCTACTCTCCGCCCTCTGCAACTAATCCAGAACAGGACTGCTAGACTTGTCCTTGGCCTGAAGCCCAGGGGCCGTATCTCTCCAGCAAAGAAATCTCTCCACTGGCTCCCTGTGGCTGCAAGTATCAAGTTCAAGACCCTCTGGATCATCCACAAGGCTTTCTGGGGCCGGGGACGCACTATATCAACTCTCTCATAGAAAATACCTTCCTTCTCGAGCCCTTCGCTCAACTACCTCCAACTCTCTGAGGGTCAGTGGGGGTAAATCTCTTTTGCAGGTGCCTTCCTCTGGAATGGCCTCCCTGCCCCTCTCAAACTTGAGCCAGACCACCTGAAGATCCGAAAGCAGTTCAAAACATTGCTATTCTCCTCTGCTTTCTCTCTCTCCCTCTCCTGCTGACTGTAAAGACTGCAGGGGGGGGGGTTCTGTACTCCTGCCCCCTATATGGCAGAGTAGAAGCACAGAGCACTCAAAGCAAAGATACTATATATGGTAACGAAGGTCAGGCAATCAAGACTTAAGTTCTCAAGAGGCGATGCGGGCTGGTTCTGAAGTACAGTGTAGTCCCCAATCCCCCACAAAGGCATGTTCACACACTATGTTATGTGATAACACAGTTCTCAATAAGGTTCAGAATATATACACAATCAACCACACACTTTGTGCTTTGGCAATACTAATATGATAAATATGTACAATATCTATGTGGTACCACAGTTAACTCTCGACTCCTTCAAAATACACCAACTGCTGACAGTTGTAAATGACATACAAGACGAATAGCAAAGTGAACCAACCCCAGATATGGGAGGAAAACAATTTGGGTTAAACAATTGCCAGAATACTTGATCCCTACCACCAGACAAAGTTCTGTGTGAGGATCCCCCCACCTCGGCAACCAGTAAATAAAATATATTAACAAGCCCACTCCATATATTGTTTAGCAGAGTCTTGTTTCCTTCTAAAAATGTTCTACTCCCACACTGTACCTGATTTAGCAGAGTTCTTCGATGAGTCCGCGACGGATCCTTCTTGAGTGAACTCTCTTTAACGCAGGAGCCAGGGATCGTTGAGATTCCTTGAAGAAAAGGTGAACAATGTCCTTGAGGCAGCAGCTTCCGTTCTTGCGGTGCTCGTCGACAATCGGTCGGGGACGTCCTGCAAAGATGAGACGTGCAGTACACCTCGATGATGAAAGTTTGTAGCTGCAAAGCAGATTGATAAAGAACGTAGGCAAGGGTGTTGGGTCATCAGCATTTGGCATCAGCGATCGGGACTTGACCACTGCTGGCTTTGGGGACTTCAGGTGGTGGGAAACCCATTGACGGATTTTCCTCGGTTCGTTGGCGACCTTGACTTTCTCTGGCGGGACAAAGCGGTCGACGGTGATGAGTAAGGGAGTTCTTGATTTCAAAGTGTCTTAGGCAATGGAGCATTGGGGCTCCGGTCGAGGAAGTTACAATGGTCCTCCGTACCTCGGTCAACAGCGATGGTCATCGACGGCCTAGACGTCCTGGTGATTCACTTCAGATTTGACTTCAACTTCTGAACGATTTTAGTAAGTGAGAGGTCCCCAGATATCCTGTTCAGACTCTCATTCACACTGCTGAGCCAGGTCCAGGCAGCCAACCCTTCAGAAGAGCATTCAGCAGGCAAGCAGCCAATCAGGCTCACAGTGCATTCATGCCATTCCTCTCCACCCAGACACTCACATCAAGGAGTGTGGATTGGGACAAGTACCCAGGCATTCAGCACTCCACACTGCATTCATGCCAGTTTTGGGCAGGACTATCTCATTCATTGTGTCAGACGCCAGAAACCAGACACCCATAACATGAAATGTATATTGGTCACACTCCATTCACCCAGGTCCCACCCCACGGGCGTACCCACAACATACAGTCATTGGGAAGGCTCCAGCCAGTCTGGTCTGGACTTCCCCACAATACCATATATGGAACTTCCACTAAACAGCCAGTCAGGGGAAGGGACAGAGTCAGGGCTTCCCAGGACTTTGGGAAAACAAGTTAACAGGTAATAGAAAGCAAGAGTCCACAGGGGCCATCTTGTCTACTATCAGGAATCAACTGATTTCAATGGCAGGACCTGGGTATCCAAAAAGGGAGGATACTCAGAGCACCTGTCAAATTCAGCATGGAGCTGCCAACAGCCCATACCCTGCTCTTTGGGCCACATACAGATGCCCAAAAACATACACCAGGGGTACAGGGTTGTACCCCCACCCATGGGTGCCATAAGGGTATCCCAAGGGTCTGTTCACCACAACCAAAAAGAGGAAGAGCTGCACTGCCAGGAGTCCCACATGGACGCCTGTGCAGAAAACAAAACAGAACACACAAGATAGACAACCTCATCCAGACGGTCAACATACCTTCTGGAAAGGCCATCTGCATTATCATAACTCTTTCCTGGTCTATGCTCAATGGTGAAGTCTAGCCCTTGCAGGCTAATGGACCACCTGGGCAGTTTCGGTTCTCACCCTTCATCTGCATAAGCCGTTTTAGGGGCTTATGGTCTGTTTTGACCTTGAAGGTAGACCCTGTAAGGTAGGCCCTAAATTGCCTAAGGCCCCAAACTATGCTGAAACATTCCTTTTCAACAGTAGCCCACCAAAGTTCTCTGCCTTTGAGTTGCCTACTGATGAATATGATAGGACGTTTCCTCCCTTTGTCATCTAACTGGGACAAGACAGCTCCAATTCAGGTGTCGCATGCATCAGTCTGAACAATAATGGGTTTGCTGTAGTCAGGCACACACAACACAGGTGCCCTGCACAGACTTTCCTTCAAGGCAATAAAGGCTCTCTGACAGTCTTCCGTCCAATTAACCTTCCTCAGTTATTTGTGCGAAGTCAGAGCTGTCAGAGGGGCAGCTATGGTCCCAAAGTCTGCCATGAAGTTGCAGTAATACCTAGTGAGGCCCAAAAAAGCTCTAACCTGGGTTTGAGTAGTGGGAGTCTCCCGGTCATGTACATCCTGCACCTTAATGGGGAGAGGTTGGATTGGACCCCCTCCTACTTCATGACCAAGATAAGTGACTTTCCGCTGAGCTATCTGACACTTGGTGGCCTTGATAGTGAGGATAGCCCTTTTCAAGGCCTGCAACACCTTATCCAGGTGAGTCAAATGGTCTTCCCAGGTGGAACTGTAGACAGCAATGTCATCTAAGTAGGTCACACAAAAGGCCTCCAGCCCAGTAAGCGCATGGTTGACTAATCTTTGGAAGGTGGCAGGTGCATTCTTCAACCCAAAAGGCATGACTCTAAACTGTTAGACCCCCTCAGGTGTTGAGAACGCAGTCTTTTCCTTGGCATGGTCCTTCAGAGCTATTTGCCGATAGCCTGAGGTAAGGTCAAAAGTGCTCACAAATTTGGCAGCACCTATGGTGTCCATAAGCTCGTCAGCTCTAGGCAATGGGTGCATGTCAGTTTTGCTGATGGCACTGACCCTTCTGTAGTCCTCACAGAACCGCCAATCCTTGGTACTTGCCTGGGAACTTGCCTTGGGGACAAGGACCACTGGACCGGACCAGGAACTGGTTGAGGGTTCAACAACACCCAGATCCAACATCTTGGCGACCTCAGCCTGGATGTGGTTCTCAACCGTGTCTGACATTCAATAGCACCTGCTTTTGACAGGTACACTATCACCAGTGTCAATTTCGGGGCTGCACCACAGGGTGAGGCCTGGTGTCAGTGAGAACAGAAGGGCGTATTTCCAGAGCAAAGCCCTGCAGGCCCTCTTCTGCTCTGGTGTCAGATCTGGAGAGAGATACATTCCCACCACTGCAGCAAATCCTGAAGGGGCTCACTCTCATCCTCCTCTTGCTCGGAAGCTAGCAGAAGACATGAGACTTCTCCTCGCCTATGGAAAGGCTTGAGCCTGTTAACGCGGAATACCTGAGGGGCTACCACAGGGACCCCCTTGTCAACCAGATAGTTGACCTCGCCCATCTTGGAGATTATCCTGAAGGGTCCAGTCCACTTATCTGCCAAAGCTTGAGGCTTGGTAGGCTCCATCACAAGGATCTCCTGTCCTGGAGTCCAATCCACTTGTGATGCTTTAAGGTCATGCCAGTACTTGTTCAATTCCTGACTGGCCTTAGGTTTCGCTGCCGCCTGGCCCATCATCTCTGTCATCCTCCGTCAGAGGCCTAACACATAGTCCCTGATTTGCTTGGCAGGACCTGGAGGGGTGGCTTCCAAACCTTCTCCGATCAAGGCAAGGGGCCCCCTCACGGGATGTCCGAAGAGGAGCTCAAAGGGGATGAAACCAACACCCTCTTGAGGTACCTCTCTGTAAGCGAACAGCAGGCATAGCCGGAGGAGATCCCATTTCCTCCTTAGGGGCTCTTCCAATGCACCCAGCATGCCCTTGAGAGTTTTATTAAATCTCTCAACCAGACCAGTGGTCTGGGATAGTAGGAGTTGGAGAACATTTAGGTTACTCCGCACTCTTTCCACATTGTTTGCATGTAACTCGACATAAAGTTGGATCCTCTGTCAGCGACCACCTCTTTAGGGAATCCAACTTTGGTAAAAATTCCCAGGAGAGCCCTGGTAACCACCTTGGTTGTAATGGTCTGAAGGGGTATAGCCTCAGGGTACCTGGTGGCATGATCAACCTGGACCAGAATGAACCAGTGTTCACCTGATGTGGGAGGGTCAAGGGGACCGACAATGTCGATTCCCACCCTCTCAAATAGTGTGCTAACCACTGGCAATAGCTGCAGCGGGGCAATGACACTGCCTCCAGTCTTTCCAGACAACTGACAAGTGGGACAGGTCCGGCAGTGGGACTCCACTTCTACTCCCATCTGGGGCCAGTAGAAATGGGCACAGAGCCTTTGCTTAGTCTTCTTGTCCCTAGATGACCAGCTAAGGGCACCTCATGTGCCAAGTGCAATAGGAAGGGCCTGTAAACCTGGGGTACCACCAACCTCTTGAGGGTACCAGGTTCAGGCTTAGTGGGCTCACAAAAAAGGAAATCACCCCAGCCAATAGGTTTTAAAAGACCTAGGCACTTCACATTGTGCCTGGGCCTGTTTTCTCAAACCATCGAGAGAGTGGCACTCTCTCTGACCCTTACAGAAGTCGCCCCTAGAGGACCCCCATTCAGCCAGCAGGCATTGAAGGTCAGGGTGATCCTCTGGGTTGAGCATCTCTTCCACAGGAGGATCTGCTGGCTCTTCTGCCTCAGGAGTTGAGTCTCGGGTTACCACTGGACCCAGCCTGTCCAGAGCCTGTATCCCAGTGGGTGCTGCTGAAGCAGCAGGAAGAGAAATAGCACCCTTCGCAGAGCTGGCCTTCTTGCTCTTCCGTCTTGCCTTGGGTCTCCCCTTCGGTTTAGGTACCTGACTCGCAGTCAGACCCGGTGCGTCCTGTGACCTAGTGACTGCAGCAGCAGTCATGGGTAGACCATCAGAGATCATGCAAACTCCTCTAGATCATTCCCCAACAAAATGTTGGCAGGCACGTTGTCCTGAACCAGGACAGGAAGCTTTGCTGTCTTGTCTGCAATGGTGATGGTGAGTAGGGCCACAGGAGATAATTTTGGAGACCCACCAGCTAACCTGGTAGTTCTCAGAGGAGCACCTACATAGTCCTCTGTCATGAGCAGGGTCATGTCCACCACTGTCATACTTGCCCCAGTGTCTCTCAAAGCAGTAGAAGGCTGGCCATTCAGGAGGACACTTCTCAAAAATCTGCGGGTGTTTTGTGAGATTGTAGCCAGTACTTCTGCATACTGGTCCCAGGCCCCAAGGGACACTAGGGAAATCTCTGCAGGAGCACCAAATGTGATTCCTATAGAGGAGGGAAGGACAGTGGCCTCCACCTCAGGCATGAAGTAAGGGTAGGTCAGTCCATTACCTTTACACTTGGGATCACCTTTCTTGTGGTTCAGAGCCCCAAAGTCCCAACAAGTGCCAGGAATGCGGGGTGCAGTACTGGAGCCACTGGGAGCCTGCTTTGCAGCAGGAGGACCACTACTCTTACTCCCACCCACATAGGACTCATCCGCACTAGAATTTTGGTTCTTAGGAGTGGAAGGTTTTGGTTTTTTCGACTGTGATTGCTTTTGGGACTCCTCGGACTTCTGAGAGGTCCTTTTCTCTTTGTCTTTGTCCTTGTCCTTCACACTGGGTTCCTTAGGGGACACCCGTTGGGAGACCCACTTGTCAGCCAGCCTGGCCAGCTTAAAGGGATCCAAAATATTCTGGCCAGCAACATACTGACGCAGTTCTGGTGAACAGGCTTCAGAAAAATGCTCAAAAAACAAAAGATGGGACAGTTCAAAAAAACGTTTGCACCTTGTATCCCTCAATCCACCCCATCATGTTCATATGTGCAGCACTCACCCAGTCAATCTAAGACATATTCTCTCTTTTCTTATATTCCCTGAACCTTTTAAGGTATTTGATAGTTGTCTTGCAAATCATGGCAATCAAAGCAGATTTCACACACTCATACTGACCCCTTTCTTCCACACTCAGTTTCAGAATACAGTCATATCCAGTCTGAGGCACTCTACGTAATAAACACTTAGCCCAATCTCTTTTATTAACATCATGGATTCCACAAGCCATCTCAAATGCTTCAATCCATTGAAGGATATCAGAACCCTCCACATACACACCAACCAAATCTTTCAGAAACATGGTGGCAGCGGGCCTGACACTCTCAACTAGTTTGGCTGAAGTCTCCACTATAGCTTTCTCTAGCTGGATTCACTGACATTCAGTGTCCTTGTTTTTGAGTTCAAGATCCCTGACTTGGAGTTCAAGATCCCTCTTTTTTAGTATCACTTGCTGTGCCAAATCCTCCTTCTTAAGTTCAGCTTCAGTTTCCAACTTTTTATATTCAAAGGCCAATTTCCTCCTCAATAATTCAAGTTCTGAGGAATCCCCTGAATAAACAATGCTGGGTTTCGGACTAAAGGCAGTAGGAGTGTTGGCATTCCCAGAAACAGATTCAATAACAACCCCATGGGCAGGGTCCTCAATGGTTCCATCCCCCCTTCATCAAGAGCATCACAATCAGTCTGGTAGTCCACCAGGGCAGCTATCAGCTCAGCCCTAGACGTATCTTCAAAGTCTAACTCCCTAGCTTCACAAGCACTCTGGAGAGCCTCTAAGCTCATCCTAATAAATTTACCATTTGCAATAGATTTCATTGCTTGTGATGTAGTTTATCCAGTAAACACTTAAACCTCAAATTAGCAAAGTGTGGATATTTGGTAAATGGCAAGGTTACACACTGATTCTCAAATCTATAGGCATCCCACTGCTGCCACCAGTGTAAAGACTGGAGGGGGGTTTCTGTACTCCTGCCCTCTATATAGCAGAGTAGAAGCACAGAGCACCCCAGCCAAGATTCTCTATATAATAACGAAGGTCGAGCAATCAAGGCTTAAGCTCTCAGGAGGTGATGCAGGCTGGTTCTTAAGTACAGTGTAGTCCCCAAGTCCCCACAAAGGAATGTCTACACCGTATGTTATGTGATAACACAGTTCTTTACATAAATAAGATTCAGAATATATGCACAATCAATAACACACTTTGTGCTTTGGCAATACTAATATTATACATATGTACAATATCTATGTGGTACCACAGTTAACTCTTGACTCCTTTAAAATGCACCAACTGCTGACAGTTGTAAATGACATACAAGTCTAATAGCAAAGTGATCCAACCCCAGATATTGGAGGAAAAGAAGTTGGGTTTACCAATTACCAGAATACTTGGTCCCTTCCACCAGACACAGTTCTGTGTAAGGTCCCCCCCCACATCGGCAAACGGAATATTAACAAGCCCAGTCCATATATTGTTTAGCAGAGTGTTGTTTCCTTCTAAAAATGTTCTACTACCCCACTGTCCCTGGTTTAACAGAGTTCTTTGATGAGTCATCCACGGATCCTTCTTGAGTGAACTAACTTTAAGGCAGGAGCCACAGATCGTCGAGATTCCTTGTAGAAAAGGTGAACAATGTAATTGAGGCAGCAGCTTTGGTCCTTGCGGTGCTCGTCGGCGATCGGTTGGGGAAGTCCTGCGAAGATGAGGTGTACGGTACACCTCAATGACGAGAGTTTGTTGCCGCAATGCAGATTGATGAATAACGTAGGCACAGCAACGGCGTCGGGTCGTCAGCGTTTGGCGTCAGTGATCGGGAAATGACCCCGACTGCCTTTCAGATATTCGTCAGCGTCTGTGTGGACTTTAGGTGGCAGGAAATCCAGTGGTGGATTCTCCTCGGTTCGTCTGCGACCTTGACTTTCTCCGGCGGGACAAAGTAGTCGACAGTGATGATAAGGGAGTCCTTGATTTCAAAGTGTCTTAGGCAATGTAGAGTTACGGCTGCGGTCACCGAGGTTATAGCGCTCCTACGAACCGCGGTCAACGGTGATGGTCGTCGACGGCCTCGACGTCTTGGTGCTTCACTTCAGATTCCTCAGCGGTTCCCGTCTCTGTTCGGCAGCCTTTTCGAGAACTTACTTCCAGGAATCCTTGGTGAAGGTTAGCTGGTGTACGATATTCCATTGTAGCTCGGGAAGAGGTCTCCTAGCCAGGTCCTCTCTTGGATCAGTTCTTGGAGAAACCACAGCTTTAAGATTGCATTGAAGGAAAGCAGCAGCAAAGCCTTCTTCTGCCAAGGTTAAGCATCAAGTTTTGACTTCACCTTCTGAACGATTTTAGTAAGTGAGAGGTCCCCAGATATCCTGTTCAGACTCTCATTCACACTGCTGAGCCAGGCTCAGGCAGCCAATCATTCAGAAGGGCATTCAGCAGACAAGCAGCCAGTCAGGCTCACAGTGCATTCAGGCCATTCTTCTCCATCCAGACACTCACAATAAGTAATGTGGATTGGGACAAGTACCCAGCCATCAGTATTCCACACTGCTTTCATACCAGTTTCTGGCATGATTGTCTCACTCATTATGTCAGACACCAGAAACCAGAAACCCTAACATGAAATGTATATTGGTCACACACTCAATTCACCCAGGTACCACTCACAGGTGTACCTACAACATACAGTAATTGGGAAGGCTCCAGTCAGTCTGGCCTAGACTTCCCCACAATTCCATGTATGGAACTTCCACCCAACAGCCAGTCAGGCGAAGGGACAGAGTCATGGATTCCCAGAACTTTGGGAAAACAAGGTAACAGGCAATAGAAGGCAAGAAGCCACAGGGGACATCTTCTCTCCTATTAGGAATCAACTGATTCCAATGGCAGGGCCTGGGTATCCCAACAGGGAGGATACTCAGAGCACCTATCAAATTCAGCATGGAGCTGCCACCAGCCTATACCCTGCTCGGTGGGCCACACACAGGTGCCCAAAAACATACACTAGGGTTACAGGGTTGTGCCCCCACCCATGGGTGCCATAAGGGCATCCCAAGGGTCTGTTTACCACAATCAAAAAGAGGAAGAGCTGCACTGCCGGGAGTCCCACACGGACTCCTGTGCAGAAAACAACACTGAACACACATGATAATGGAGTACAGGATAAGGACATGGAGGGCCTGTCCCTCCAATGCATTTCCAGCATCACAATGACCTACCTTTCTGTTGTTTCCTAGCTACCCTCTGATCATAATGGGTACCAGGCTCCCCCAAGATCAGTCTCCTTTGCACTGCCTTGGGCCACCGCGCACTTAAGGGCTGTAACCGTAACCTCTTAAGTCCCCTGCCTCCTTGCACTTACCCATAGCTGCGCTCCCTGGATGCATTTACTCAGAGCATTGCTGCCTGATTGCACTTCCCCTCCTTCCCCCTCTCCCTGGCACTTCCCCCTTTGTCTCCCGTGACCTTAGGTGCTGTCGCACTTGCACGATCTGAATGGCACAAGGCGTAGTACGATTGTGTGTCTTGTCCTCCCTCTGTCTTCCCTCCCTTGTCTTGTTGCACCTAGAAACACGTGTGTAAAGTCACGTTATAAATCACTCATATCATATCATAACATGGAATATGTAAAAACATCAAAATACTCAATATTAAAAATGTTTTCCATTGCTCCGCCACCCATCCTAGCTCCTCTGTTACACTCACACCCTCACTTGTTATTCCCTGGGCGGGGCGCTTTATTTAATCTCAGCTGGTTTAATTTTTAAAAATCCCATAAATACATACACACGTATACATACTCATATTTGCTTAGATCCACTAATAAAGCGATTCATCCAACAACTGGGATTGTAGTCCTTGTAGAATTTTTGCAAGTCAATCAGACTTTTAAAATGTAAGCCTATGTCCAGTGTACCAAAATAATTGTGAATGTCCACCTTGGAATTCAAATAAAATTACAGGGGCAACAGAGTGGAAGGGAAAAAAGAGGGTGTTTAACTGACCAACTGATGCGCGGTGTAGCAAAATGTTTAATGGAATTGTGACTCTCTCAGAATAACAGTTGTTATCGAAGCATTTTTTCAAAGAAATGCTTCAAACGCTGTATTTTTAATTTCAACATGGGTCAACATAAATCAACATATGCCATAAACAATTGCACAGATAACTTTACCTGTTTGCATGGTTTACTTGCAGTACTTCCTTAATATAACCTTCATATGTGCTATGAAAACATCCCCTTTGGTAGTGTATCTGTTTTTAATCTTTTGAACCTGCCCTTTATTTGCGATAGTAAAACCAAGGCATATTAGCTCCTCCACTTCCTCCAACGCATCACCATTGATATTCCATTTGAATCCCCGATATTTCTTGTGTCGTTTAAAATTGATCATTTCAGTCTTCATTGGGTTAACTTTCAAATGATTCGTACTGGCAAATGTGGCAAGGCAATGTAGGCATCTCTGTGGACCTATTGGTGAAGGATCCAACAGCAGGATATTGTCTGCATAAGATAACCACCCAATAGGTAGATGATCTCATTTCGGACGGAAGCCCTTATAATATGGGAGCTGTGTTTACATGGCGGAATATACAGATTAAAATGGCTGTGGGCTAAAACACACCCCTGCCTTAATAATCCTGTGTCTGCATGTATTTTATCAGTTAGTGCTCCTGAGGAATTATTTCTTATTTGCAAGATGGTGTTCTCATGGAAGAGGATTAACATCTTTAACAGAATAGCTGGTATATTCCATGTTGATACATTTCCACATAGGCGATTCCTGTCAATGCAATCAGAAGCAGCGGTCATGTCCAGGCTTGCCGAGTAGACTGGTTTCCCATGGCATTCTATGGCCTGTCTCTGGCAGAAATTGTATAATAATCCATTTACTTATGTTTCCATTTGTTTTGTGAAAACCTGTTTGGAGCATGCTAAGGTGATTAGTAGAATCTGCCCAAGAAAATGTGGCTCTCCAAGAACAATGCAGCCAGGACCTTAATACTGATGTCGATAAGGGAGATTAGTCTTTAATTATGGGGGACGGGGGACTCCTACTGCACTTTTTATGGAGGAGCACCAATATTGCCCTGTGGCATGATGTTGGGCAATTACTGGATGGAATTGCATGTTTGAATAGGTTAATTCGAATTTTGGCACAAAGGCCTGTGTCTCCCTTTAGAACTGCATTTGATAGTCCGTCTGGACCACAGGTCCTCCTAGATTTATTTAACTCTTGCAGAATAAGTTGTACATCTTACATGTTGAAATTCATCCACCATGGAGTATCACCGAGTTCTCTACCTGATGGACACAGTTACTAACATATATTTTATTAAGTGCCCCGATATTGAACACAATAATTTTCAGTTTATAGATTCAGACTGCAACACTTCAAATTACAGATAATGGATCGCTAAATACTTGATTACATACATGAAAGTCATGGCTGATCACCAATCTACGTGCCGAATTCAACATTGCTCAACTCAAAAACAGATGAATCACAGTGGGATAGCAATGAAAATGTAGGAACATAAAATCATCTGCTCCTAACCTTAACAGAATTCCTAGGTACCAAACATTGAGGAACAATGTAGACTACACCACATGCATACCCAAAGTTGTAGATATATGAAGTCAATCATCCTAATTCCAATTCGTAAAAATATACTCCAACAACGTAACATCTACACAGACGACACATATAAAAGTTACAACTATTACAAATAAAACATAGGCTACTCATCTCAAAACGTATTTTCACTTCTAAACTGCCATTATGGCCATACCATACATCTCTGCTCATCTGGCCAAAATGCACCGTTCATTGTTCACCACTTTGTAATCCAGACGACTGGCCATTTCCACAAACATCACCAAACCTCAAAGAATAAAGCACACGACAAATTATTCAATCAAAAATTAAAACAAGGAAACTTAAATGCAAACAGTGATAAAGGAAAACTTAACTTCAAAATAACAATAAGAGGACACACAAAAGGAACACATCAACAATGCGGTCTGAAGAAGACACAAGGTCAACCCCTATGTAAACCCTTTGCTGTGCGTTTCAGAATAAAGGGAGAGCGAGAAAGATGACGAAGACCACATCACACTTAGAGAGAAAGCAAGAGAGAACGTGATTGACATTGTCTGCTGTGCGTTTTGTAATCCACAGTAATATAACAAAATGCATGCAAATAGCACTGCAGTAAGCAATGGAAAAAAGGGAGGGAGGGAGAGAGAAAGAGAAATGTGGCATGCATCGCATTAAATTGCAGTAATGCAAAATGTACAGTATAAAGAACACATTGCTGTAAAGCAAAGAGGAAAGTGAGAGAGTTTACGCTACAGTGTGCATTAATCACCGAGATGACTCCCAGGACCAAGCACCTTGTTTTTCTGTGCCACCTTCAGGGACTTGACAGGCCACTTTTAGGTGCACTTTGGTGGCAGGGGCTGGGCCCACTTGCACCTGGGGGGTGGCAGTGTCTGCCAAGCTTTACATGATCGGAGTGGAGCTCCCATGGTTGGGCTCGAGTCCTGTAGAAGTTCTTTGCTTCCATGGTTGGTGAGAAATTCAATATTGCACGGGATGGAGGTTCATCGCAAAATTGCCTTGGCTTGTAAGCACACCAGGGCTTTAAGTGGGGTAAGAACTCGAGGGGGGGCACTCGTTCGGGGGCGTTGCTTGTGGGATGGGTGTGGCCTAACAAAATACACAAAACATAGTAAGGCATGCAAATAAAAATATAAATGCATGTAAGCATTTATATATTTGTATGCTTACCTTACTATGGTTTGTGTAGTATGCAAGCAATCTTTTTTAAACATAGAACTATATAACATATTTCTATGTTTCTAAAAGATGGCTTGAAAAGTACATAAACCACAGTAAGGTATGCACACAAATATATAACATTTATATATTTGTGTGCATATTTTATGGTTTGCGTACTTTTCAAAAATAGGTGGGTAGGGTGGGCACCTCAATGTTCAGAAATGTTCAAATACTTTCAAATCAATAGTTCATATATACTAATCTTAATGGGAGCACACCCTGTAGCCTTGGCACCAAGTTATGAACAGCAAACTTGAAAATAGGAACGGAGGACCTTCCGTTCCTGAGCGTGCTCACTCGTAATTCTCCTTCCCGAGTATGTGAATGTTCGTTATATCAGGTTGTTTTCAAGACAATGTTGTTTAAATTTATTCCAAAAGTTGAATGAAACAAAGCAGAGCATAATGTATATCATTATTATGATACTCCAGTGTCTTAATTTATTACTTTCTTGCCTGACATATCAGTGCCCAATTTTATCATTGCCAATGCATTTCGGACTACGTCCATCGTCAGGGCTCTTAGGCACTGATTGTTAATCATCCCATTTCAACATATCACAATATCCACATTTATCTGTTACATGGGTGTTCACATCCAAGTCCAAACCACGGTAGTTACAATATAGACCATTGCACATGTGCATAGTGTGCCATTATCAATAATATTAACAAAAATGTTGTGTACCCGAACACAGTAGTAGACCATAGAAGGATTTTCAAAATATAAACAAAGAAAAAATCAAAATCAATACCAAACGATATTGTCACTAATTTAAAAATAATGTCATGTTCATACCTGTAATACTATGCATTCACTGAGCTGTATCACTGTCCAAAATGAAATCCAAAAAAGTAATTCAGTAATTACATCTAATTTGCTTAACATCCCAATACAAAACACATATGTTGGTTGGCAAAACATCAATGTGCTTACCTAAGTGACGATCAATATGGCTGTTCAATCTGTAAGAATTACAAGGTATCCTTATTACTGTTGCCTTACTCCTTCTATCTCCCTATCACTCGCATTTTAAGTAAGCGCTTACCTCTGTAGACTTCCTTAACTGGATTCCGAGTGACAGCTCAAAGGTGCTGACACGTTAGAGATCACAACCTAGTACAGCGCTACTACACTGCATCCATCGGAGCCGGCAGCTCCTTTGAGCTGTCACTTGAAATCCAGTTATGCGTACTTTTCAAACTTTTTAAAAAAAAACATTTCTCTGTTTATAAAAGATGGTTTGAAAAGTACACAATTCAAGTCATCTTTTATAAAGCTTTTCGCGTCTTTGTCCATCAGCAAAAGCTTTGCAAAAGATGGATTGAATTGTTTACTTTTCAACCCATCTTTTACAACAGGAATCCCCAGGTTCGCAGAGGGTGAAAGACGCCTCAGCGACCTGGGGAAACAAAGGGACTGTAACTTCCTTTGGTGACCTGAGGGGTCACCATAGGAATTTACAGTGACTGACGGAAGTGTCAGCCAGTCACAGCAGTGCTGTGCCTGGCTGGCACTTCTGTCAGCTCGCCTGACATTAAAATGGCGGGCACATCTCCCGTCGCGGCTGCAGCCGTGGCGGGATAATGCGTCCCGCCAATGTTGTGTGGGACGGGGGGCCCTGGCAGGGCCCTGGCTCAGCCCCACTTTTTGCAGACTGCCGTGGCCTGGCACCGGCAGACCCCAGCCCGCTTAAAGCACTGAAGCATACACAGCCATTTCAATGCTTAGTGTGGCATCGCCACAAGTGAGCAATGACAAAGGTGAGGTACAAGTAGATGTGTTGGGTTAGGTAAGGGCAGCCCTGTTTCTAGGCCCGGCCAGAGTGGGCGATGGCCCGGGGTAGGGGCCCATCCAGAAAGATTCATCCCAGCTTGCCGAACAAAAAAAATAAAGCAGCCTGCTCTGCCGGTGAGCGCCCCTCTGCAATGTGCGGCTGGCTGCTCTCTGCCGACTTCTGCATGACTGCAATGTGTTTGGAATATGCCTTCACAAAGGAATGCATATTCCAAAAACAGCGTGTGAGATGCTCTGGAGTCACACATCCTGTAACCCTCATTCTTTGTGCTGACAGCCTTTCAAGTGGGGCAATTTATAAGTGATGGCTCACTTAACAAGCCATTGTTTTTACACAGTATGTGCTTAACATTTCAGTGTTAAGAACTAGGCCTGGGGCATTTGTATTAACCAGGCCAGAGCAAGTATCAGTTAGCTGCCCAAAACTATGCATTCTTCAAAGAGAATGAACGTGCCACACAAAAATGTTTTACACTATCTTCTTTATTTTCATGTCTCTTTACTTGACACACCAACACTTTTTTTTTTTAAATATGACTTTTTAGTTACATATGGCACGGCACATCCTTGGGAAGGTTAACTGTCATTTACCTGCTTAAGTATTCTAGTGACTGCTTTGGGACGTAGACTAAATGCATCGGGTCAGCATCAAAGGTCTTTTACTTTTCTAAACAAGCCAACCACTGCCTAGTGCACACACCAGATGGCACCTCAATGGGACTTGGCACCTTGATTAGGAAAGCAGAGTTCATTGTGTGTCACCATGCAACCAGTAGCCAATGGCAAATCAATGCACTATGTTTGCAGCAATGTTTTGTGTGCTGCACAAGCCACCAGCCTGTTGGATAATGGCATCTATATGGTGCTCCTCTATGTAACAGCACATATGCATGCTTGTGTGAAGTGTCCCATGTCCACACATTAGCACAGTGGAACGTTTTGTGTATGTGGCTCAGACGAGTATGCCATACTGTGCCCACACTTAAACACATAAAGCAATCAAAGAAGTTGTACACCCACTAGGCCAAATACTCTTTCTACACGGCCAGACCATGATTTTCACTAGCTGCAGGCCAGCACTAATAAGAGATGCTAATGCCAGCTGTGTTAGATAAAGCATGGTTCTGCTAGTTTTTGCAGAAATAACCCTTGACGCCTACATAATGGTGAGGGGGTAGTGGCTGAGGAACTGTGGACCCTTTACCATGTATTAGAAGCCAGTTTTGTTTAAAACGCTTCATCAGCTTAATACTGGTCAGGCTAAAGTTTGTAAGAGGTCCACTCCTTTCTGTGTAGCCTTTCTGTGAATTGTTTATTGGGTCTCTCGAGTGTGGTATCC
This sequence comes from Ambystoma mexicanum, assembly GCF_040938575.1. Taxonomy (NCBI): domain Eukaryota; kingdom Metazoa; phylum Chordata; class Amphibia; order Caudata; family Ambystomatidae; genus Ambystoma; species Ambystoma mexicanum. Next base: position 351,418,569 of record NC_090923.1, on the reverse strand, counting down.
TTTCCTGTCTGTAGAAATCATTCCCTAAATATATTTCTTTATTGGGGTTGGGCATGCTCACTCTGAGACCCAGCCCTTCCTAATCTAAAATTCTTCAGAAACAAGAAGCAAAAGAGCCTGTGTACCCCGTTTGAGTGGCTGATGTTGCAGCCATTTTATACTCACATACAAAAACTTAAGCTGTCCAAATGAGCATGTATGGTTCATGGTTACAAACATTTTAATTTTAGGGTGAGTATTGTGAACTGTGATGTGAGCACCAAGCCATGCATCAGTTATTGAATTTAGAGATTCAATACATACAATCCTTTTATCACAGACTTGTTTATCAAATGTAGAGATCTCTGATCACTGTTATAGTCCTGAAATGTTCTGTGATTTAATGCAAAGCATACAGGAATCCTCATTGGTGCTATTTGTCCCCTTTACCACTCTCAAAGAGGTATTTTGATAGAGTACAGTAAGAGTGTACCAGACTGTCTATCTTGGAATGATAACCTTCTATCAGAAATGTATTCATATGGTTAGTCTAGTATTGCACCTTGCGAAATACAAGTGAGGTGCTACGGACATAACACCTGCAACACAGGGCCAGTAGTCAGTGGGCCCTCAGTGTGCCATTACGGACAGTTTGAAACTGCATTCAAGCAAGGCCTTCCCTAAAATCAGCTGACAGAAAAACCATTTACTTGGGCGGCAACAGCTGTGTTTTCACATTCAAATTCTTCTGAAAAGTACTTGAATTACAATGTAATGAAACCAGTTACATTTATATAGCAATTATGTAATCATATTGAGGTTTTTTTTCGCACAACAGAGGTGTAGTTTGGAAGTGATGTGTGCCAGTGGGAGGGTGGGAGCGCCTTCTTATGTTTCGCCCTGGGCATCACTCTGGGTAGGGTTGCAGCAAGGAATGCATGTGCAGTAATTCTATCCTCCTGATCTGTGTCCTGAATCAACTGAACTGTATGATACAGTACTAATATATGTAGAGTACTTGCCTCATACTCAGAGTTTTTTAGATCCCGGTTTACTCTTTGGTTCGGTTGAGGAAACATTGTCTGTGCTGTGGCATGTGCAGACAGTGACTGTCTGTTCGTATCTGTCTTTATCTGCTCTAGTCCAATGCCAATTAAGGGAGGCATTGAATTCCAATGCAGTGCGCCTTTCTTGCATGATGAAAGGCAGAAGCGCCCCTAGAACACCCCTGCAGTTGATACAGAACTGCAACCTTGATCAGTTGTTATTATATTTAGACACAAGAATGGCATTTATTAAACCTCTACACAACACTGCTTTGACTTGGATAGACCTGTTCAGTGTTTCTACACAGGGATTGGTCATAGGACATCGGTTTGGCTCTGCTTACACTAATGCACTTTTCAACATTCATGAAACTGAATAGTGTGGTGACAAGGAACCCCCTCCCTAATGCTACAGCATGCTTTTTATGTTTCCACGTATGCTGTGCTATTTTATTAATGCTGCGGCATGATAACACCATGCAGCAGCCTATTCTGGCAATTATAAATCTACCACCATTCTCATCTTATCTTGTCTTGCCTCCGTCCGAGCACAGCTCACTTTCTTTACTGACTAAGTGGTTTTGAACTTTTAATGATGCATTTTGTCTACACTACATGGGAAGCCATTAATGGAAATAATCACATAAGTGGCAACAAATCTATTCTTCGCCCATGAATTCCTGACCATTTAAAGAGGCTTCAACTTGTATCTGGAGAGGAAAGCCAACACCATTACCAAACACGCTTGTCAAAATAAGACCCCCTACATCTGCTGGAATTAGTGAGGACACTGTTATGAAAGATTTCATATTGTATGTAATTTTCCCTCCATGTGGCAACCCCCAAACCTTTTGTTGCTGTTTTACACCCTGATCTAGACTTTGCCAGAGAAGTGCAGCCTTCCGCCACACTCCTCTGGGCTTTCGCTCAATTCTTATGGGTAAACTGACATGCCCTTAAGACAGTCAGTAGTGGGAGACTTCCTTTCCCTTAGTCCTTTTCTCATGTTGCAGCTTCTGTGCAACGTAACACAAGAGTGCACCGTAATTTACATTACCGCGCTCGTGGGTCTCTAGTCATTCCAAAGGCCCTAGAAACTCCTGATGGACTTATTATGAACTGTGCAAGTGTGTCACGGACGGGACTGGTGGCAGCTATCGTTTCTCTTGTGTTTTGAACCCTTTTTCGCCATGTTATCCGCGCTTACCGCGTTTGGCACAAATGAGTGGCCTGGCTCCAAAATGGCCATGCCACGAGGTTCTTTGTCCTGTCCGCTGACCGTCTTGCCCCTTCACCTTCCCCAGGTCGAGCCGACCCGGGTCCGTCCTTATTTGGTCATGCACTTTTCTACAAAACCCCAAAGCTTTCGCAGGCTTCTGCATGCCTTGTGTGTGCCTCCAGGATGTGGGCTGGGATGTCTGTTCTCAATACACATCCTGGGTGCCAGAGAGTCTGGAGTGTCCTGAATGCCTTGGACCACTGTGGTCCGTGAGTGTTTGTGAGCAGATCTCCCATTGGGTCCTCTCCGTTTTGGCGCAAAGGGAACTTTGGATAAGAGGAGGCTGAAAACACCAGTACCATGTCGATCTCCTGAGTTCACACCGAACAAGGGATAAGAAGCCAAGTATCCTGCAACAAGAAGCTGCGTCGAGGAACCGCTGGTGACCCACTGAAGGTTTGGCACCCTGAACTGCTGTCATCCTGCGAGACACCTTTGCATCTGATCGTCCTAGAAGGTCTGCGAAGGCGATTCGACCCATTGGAATAGTGAGATCAACTATTCCCGGCACCTTCATCAAACCCTGCAAGTAAGCCTCTTCGGAAGTGTCCCTGGGCCAACCAGTGGGCTGACCAGCTTACGCAGGATGATTTGCTCTGTCACCACCGCCGTTTTGGGGAAGCCCTCGAAACTTGGTTTACTGTTTGCTCTGCATTCACGGCACCCTCACACCGAATTTCGTACACTTGGCATTCCTAGGTCGGAAGTGAGACGAGTGCGCCCGGACCAGAGTAAACGCGGTTGCGGTGTTGCCCTGCTGTGGTAACAACCTGTGCACGTCCGCTGCATTTGGGACACCCTCGGCCCTACATCCTGCTACGCAGAATCTACACAGTGTCGAGACGTCCTGATCATCGCAACTGAACCTGCCAGCAACGGTAACTGAACTGGAGAAGTCTGGGTCTGCCTACGTCGGGGACCGGTGAGTAGTCCATACCCCAACCGGTGGCCCCTCGCGCAGGAGCCCGTTTCTTTTCTACCGCTGTTATGAAATAGCAACTCTATCCCGCACTCTCACCCTGCCTCTGCCCACAAGTGGAGGCCTTGCTTGAGTAGTGGGGACTTGTTCCGCATCGCTCCATTCACCTTCCTGAACTGCCTGATATCCTCGAAGAGGCCCTCTTTTGTCCATTGGCACCAGCGCGTGCAGGTACTTTTGAGCACAAGGCTCCTCTCTTCGTAGGGCTCGGACTTCGTCCTAGTTAGGTGTATTTCGGATGTCGAACTGGGCCTAATCATTACTTGCACTGCCTGTTTTCCTCCCCATCTAGGTGGTCTACATATTACGTGCTCCAAACTCCTTAGACCCCTCGGTCTTGTATATATATTGTATTGATTGTGATGTGTTGGTTTACTTTAGTATTATTGTGATTCTTTGCTATGGTCGATGTTACAAAGGCCTTGTAATAAATGTGTCTATATTTTTAATATAACACCTGTCTGGAGTAATTTGTAAGTGTCCTTGCTTTGTGTGCTCATTGCGGCCTTTCAGTCACCCTCACCCCTCTTGAGACTTAGTCTTGACCGCTGCCATCGCTACCCTGATTGGTCTGGCTTGTCCAGAGGTTACCCTGTTCCAAGAAACTAGGCTGGCCTTCTGAACCTCTGCCCCTCCAGGTCCGAGTTCAGAAATCCATTTTAACAGACACCAAACCACGCAGGAGAGTACAGACCTTTCTGTAGTTATAAGCTCACTAAAGTGGCTCACCCACTCTCCATACATTGGGGCAATCACTTAGCATTACATTTCACAATACTGACCTCCAGTGTGACATTATCTAAGTAACGTACGCCCCTTACAGCTACCAGTGCAGAACCTCTGTCTATATACCTTTGATTGTAATAGATCTGAGCTCAGAAATCCCAATATGTATATTTTTCGGATGAGGCCAGGGATGCACACTCTGTACCTCATGTATGGACTGTACAGTACAGTAAGCCCCCACCATAACCTTAAAAGTTAAGTTCTGCTAAGTGAAACTCTCCGGATTTTTGCACTACAACTCCCATGATCCCTCACCATTGACCATTTTGGCTAGGGCCGATGGGAACTATAGTCCAAAATATCTGGCAAGCCAAAGGTTGAGCATCCTTGCTATGTGCAGGCACAAGGAAACAGCTCCCTAATGCTATGGCACGATTTTGAGGATTCCAGGTATGCTGTACCATTCTATTAATGCTGCGGCATGATAACACCATTTAGCTGACCATTCTGGTGACTACAAATCTGCCAATTAGAGTCACCATGCTCATCTTGTCTTGTCTTCTTGCACCAGATCATATCTCATTATAATCACTAAGTGGTTTTGAACTTTTAATGTTGCATTTTACAGATACTAAGAAGTAGTGGGCAAGAGAGACCACAGAAAGTACCAGCGCTGTCAACGTGATTGATAGGCTAATGAACGGCCGCGGACAACTATTTGGGTTGTGAATGCCTAGCCCCGCAGCCACATTCAATATTTAAAGGAAGATATGTAAATAGTTAAACCGCGCCACATTAAATACTTCCAAGTTTGTACAGGTATACAGATTTTTTAATTAATTACACTGAGCAGCCTTAAACAGCCTGACACGTGTTTCGAGCAAAGCTCTTCATCTGAGGCCGAACGAAACCTTTTCAATCTGAAGGTGCAATTATATGCAATTTGCCATGCATTGGCTATGTATCCATTACAGGAGCAGTTGCAGATACACAATAGTATTTAGAGGACAGCCTTCCGGCACTGCACTGAATAAACTATTTACATATCTTCCTTTTACAGATTCTGCATGGGAACAAATACCCATTCAGACAAAGCACTGTAGTCTATAATTAATTATTTTATATTATTCTATTGTTCGTACATAGAAATGTATTGGCCATCTCCAACCCATCCATGATCACACGTTGGCTACTAGCAGTGTCAAATGGGTTTTAGGGAGTTAGTTGATGATTACAGCAGCTTAAATCATTTTGGAGAAGGGTTGGAGCAATGTTAATAATTGCTTTAATGGGAGGTTCTGGTCTGATAGCGGGTGGTACCAGATGGAGGCACAAAGACGATGGTGCCTGGCACAAACTCATACTGGTGTCCCGTCAAAGGACTATGAATAAAGTTGACAAGAGGGAACAGTTTAAAATCAAATGTAAATGCACATCTCTCCTGTAAGAGAAGTCACAGTAGGAAACGTGAAAGGTGAACGAATACAAACATTTGGTTCCTTGGGCGACAGGAGATATGCAGCAGGGTGGGAAAACAAGAAACATAAAATGTGTGCCACCACATTTACCATGTTGTAAAAAAAGAATGTAACAAATGAATGGTAACAAATGTGTCTTACAGACAGGTGCTGTAGGGAATTTATGTTTTAATGTAACTGGTGTGCTGAACAAATAGTACTGTTACAGTACAGCATTATCAAGATTACAGGTACTGTCATCGTTATCTGGACTATCATCTGACAAAAGATGCACCCTTTGCCCAGATACAACGCTGGGCCTCATTACAAGCATGGCGGTCCGGGAACTATGGTACCGGTAAGCATGCCGGTACCGTAGTTCCCGGACCGCCATACTACGTGCTCTGCTCGTGGGTGCCATTTCACCCACCAGGTTTTTGTAACGGCACCCGCGAGCAGAGCACGTTGGATGCACCGGCACAACTCTGTATGTGCCGGTGCATCCGACCTCCCCATCCCCATTCAGCCCAATGGGGCAGAATGGGGATCGGGAGGCCCTTGATTCCCGCACCCGCAAATGGGCAATTACAGGGTCCGCGGAGCTCGGCATGACCTGGTTCTTGCCCATTCGCGGGTGCCGGAAAAAATGCAACTCCGGTGGCAGCCGTGCCCTTAATAAGGGCACGGCTACCGCCAGAGTTGTAATGAGGCCCGCTATGTCTTTGAGGCTGACTTCTGGTTTGTGGCCAGGACCCGTGCATGCAGGTGGGAACCATACTACAACGTGCAAAGTTTTGCTTGAACCAATGTTTATGTATTGCTTTATTGACTGCATAAATAAGAATAGAAACAGACATAGGCCCTCATTACGTTACTGGCGCTAAACCATGGCGCTATTAGCACCATGGTTGGTGCCGGTATCATAACGAGTCCGCCAATGTTCAATGGGGAATTACCACCCCTTTCCAAGGTTGGCGGGGTGGTAATTCCCCATTGAACATTGGCCCTTCCCCATTCCCATTTTTGCCCATAGGGCTCAATGGGACTGGGGAAGGCGCTAAGTACGGTACCGCAAATTGCGGTACCGTACTTAGCACCAAAGTCCCTTTGCGGGTCCCTACTTTAACGGCTGGTCTAGACCAGCCATTCAGGTCGGGTCCCGCAAAGGGACCTTGTAGTAAGGCGCTAATGAGTTAATGGCGCCGCAGCCTTTTATGGCGCCGTTAACCCATTAGCGCCAGGGTCGTAACGAGGCCCATACTCATATCAGTAATGAGCCTACTATGGTATAATGCAAAGTGATTGTTAATGTGTCACTTTATAGCTGAGTGCTTTGTCACTATTTAGCTGAGTACATTGTGAGTATGAAAAACAATAAAATCAGAATACTAACACTTATAATCAGAATGGTGTCGCTATATATTGTGACATTGTCCATCATATCCCCAACCCTATTACCCCTGTCTGCCACTGCCAACACATTCATTACTCTACCCCCATCCTGCTGTTGACGCACCTGCCTGTTCCCTTTTTTATGCCAAAGTGCAGCACATTTCCAAGGAATCCACGCCCTCCATCGTTTCTGCTCCATATTTGATCATGAAGAATCCCCAGAGTTGCAGCGTCACTCTGATAATGAAGGCCTGGTGCCACATCAAAACCTGAGGAGTTTGTGTCTGTTGGTGGCAGTGGAGGAGGAATTTTCATTTTGGACTGTGTAAGAAGAGTCGGGGCTTGAGGGAGACAGCATGGTAGACCTTGAGCAAAGTGAGCAGGGACTCTAGCCCCTGACCTGACCAATGCCTGACAAACACCTTCTGGTCCTGCACTTATGGGCAGAATTACCAGCAGGGCACTGAGCACAGCACATGAGCATAATATAGTGAGTTTTGAGGCATTTCTCTGCTTGCAATCCAGCATGCTAAGAAAGGAAAAATGGGTGACTGCTGCCCCAACTCTCACGTATCCCTAAGGTTCTTGCCTCCCTTAACCCTGTGCTGCAGTTGACTGGAATTTACAGACGGCCCCTTACCTCTCATCTACCAACTCACAGATGCTGGTTTTGTTGCACATTGGCTACAACGTATTGATGTGAGAGAGAGGGAGGCATTGGCAAGAGCAGTGTGAGCTAGTGAAGTGGGACCTGTATTCAAGAGGCCAATAGAGGGAGTGAAGTGGTGCAGGTTGTTCTGCCTTATAAGGACTACTCACCCATTCCCCTGACAAACCGTCTCCCCTCCAAGATCTCCCACCAACTTATACGACATACACAAACCTTCCCACAGATGGTCACCACAGGCCTAGCCGCGAGCACATAAACTCTAATCGAGCCCCAACCAAGTCATTAGCCCTTTCACACTCTCCCACATCAGCAGCTAATCCGACTCAAAGCGCTAGAGACTATCAGATCTTGGGCTCTTCCCGTGGATAACATACTCCCAAATTTCTCCGCCAAACCCATATAAAGCATATTGGCACTCAAGAACCGGGTACTTCCAAGCTTCACCCATTGACACCACAGGATTCGCATGCCACTTTTATCTTATATAGCCAAGCGCCGAGAGGCCCCCAATATGGAGCTGAACAAGACCCCTTACATTACATGACATAATACCCATACAAAAGCCACAACCTTTGCCTTTAAGAGCAAGGAACAAGGTGCAAGAGCACATGTCTTATTTTAATTACAACAGGAACTCATTTAAATGCACAACTGAGGCATTGAATCTCAGAAGAGAGATAAAGATAACACTGACAGGTCATGTACAACACACACTTTGAAGTTTCTACATGATGGAAGTAGCTAGACACCACGAAATAGACATTTTCCAATAACCTGATAGTACATACAAGAGGAATGTGTCTTTGACCTATCTGACAATTGGGCATGCAATTTGCCAGTGACCACATGTTATTCAGTGTGCATGTGTTGTGCATTTAAACAAATTATAACAGAGACCTCAACTATAGACAGTTACCCTAGGAGTTTACCCTTTCCTCTTCTTGCATGGCAACCCATATAATACAGCTGAGGCTCATGAAAATGTCTGTCCATCTGTCACGTAGTCACTAGCATAGCAGTCATCTCTGTGCCTGAACACAATGCTCTGCATAATTTTTGTAATGTTTTAAATTAGTCGACTTTGCTAGCAATTGAATATTCACCTAATTGTTATTACTATGCACATGCAATGTAATGCTCTTTTTATTAAAATGTTTGCTCAGACAGTGGTCTTTGTAACGGCCTTCCAAACGACAGCGCTTCGAAACCATAGCAGTGGCAGAAGGAACTAAACACATATAACAATAACATAACACAGCACAACATAACATTGAAATATATATGGTTTGGGCTACTTTTCTTCACGTCTTGCTTTTCTTACAGTACCTTTGAATTTTGGATGCTGGGTGGGTGTAAGTTCACGAATCATATGGAGATGTTCACTTCCTTCAGAAAACCTGATACCATGATACCACTACTGGCCACTTGCAAGCTGTTTGCACATTTTCACATGATAGTGTGAGATGTCAACAGATGGGGAAGGGAGGTTAACTTGAGCTGAACATGGCTTTTGATTTAGGTGGTGGAGTTGGGGGTCACTGAGAAAAGTATTTTTATTTAAAAATGTTTCAGTTTAAAAAAGAAACTTTTCATTTTATCTTATCCAACATCTTTCATATACATTTAATTTATGCATTTATCTTTAGATCATCGTTGTCAAATTTTTCCATGATCTTATTCCAGAAATGTAAAATTATGAAAATCATCTTTTTCTCCTTGCCCAAAAAAAAAAATCTAGGCCCATCTGTCCTCTGGGCTCAAAATAAGTCCTGCATACATTTCTCTTTTGTTCAAGGGCAGGACAAGTCATTATAAGATGGTACAAATTCTCTTTCACAGCCCGATTTTTGCATATCCTACAAAAGAGTGCATTTTTCTCTTGTTGATTAGTTCTTACTAGTCTCTCTCTTGTGGGTAGGGTATTTAGACGAAATGTCATTAAAAAGGCTTGTATGCCTTTGCCGGGGAATAGAATCAAATAAAGTGGAAGTTCATTAATGGCTCTAATGCTCAAATTACTTGCATGGTTTTCTTTAAAGTGTTTTTTAGATTCAATAGTTTTTATGAAGTCGTTGTACATGATCTGTTTCTTGGCATGTTGGGTCTCATTTGCAACATTTCGGTTGGTATGTCTTCCTTTATGAGTACTAGTGATATGTGTTGTTTCCATTGTGTTAATACTCTTGCGCCTATAGCATCTGGCTTTGTTCGAAAAATCTCGAGAGCAGACACTTTTTCCTCACCAGTTACTTTCCGATAAAGATCTAATTTTTTCCATAATACTACTGATGAAAGGGATTGTAGTGCTATTTCGAACCGTATCCGTACCACCGGAAAGGATTGTGGCAGCCTCATTATTTTCCGCCAAAATGTTGTTTCGAGTGTAGGCCATATTTTCTCTGGCAGATTTATCAGCGTTTCATTTCCGTACATCAGAATCGGAATTACTTTACTCCTATAAAATGTGATGATTGGTCAGTACGAACATTTGCCGTATTTTTCATGAAATATATAGCCTTGTCTCGACCAGTGCCATTACTTTTTTTCTTAGTTGCAACTCCCATTCTTTTTCATCTATTGTCTGGCTGATGGTAATTCCCAGATACATATAGGAGGAAACTATTTTGATTGGGCAGCCATTGATATATATAACTGGTTTTCTTTCTTTCTGTTTGAGTTTCATAATAGCCATAATTTTTGTTTTCATTATGTTTATTTTTAGCTCATTTTTTGCCTTGTATTCTGCAGCGTTCCAAGACTCTGTTGTAGGCCTTTTGGTGTTTTATCAAGCAGAATGATGTGTAAGAGGATTCAATTCAACACTACAGCTAAGTCAATGCCTAGTCTGGGATACTGAATGGAAACCCTTATTGATATATCTTTATGTCCAGTTCATGCGTTCTGGATGACTACCCCTATATAACACCCCTCTCTTGGAATCCCCCTGACCCCACTGAGCCAAGAAGTAGTTCTGTTTTGCAAGTTTAAAGGTTTATTTGATAATTTAAACAATATATATATATATATCACGCTTTATAATAAATTAATAATTGAATATCACACTGAATCTGAGCAGTAATCAATAATGTATAGTCTGGCACTAGCACACTTGTGAATAGGAACAGAAGAATAAGGTGGTAGAGAATACTTTATATAAGTTCAGATGGACGTAATGTTGAATGAAAAATGCAATACAGAAAATACTCAATATGATTTCAACAAAACAATGTAATCACTTTTCTCTGGCAATTCACCCCCCCTTTTATGCAGTGCAAGGAAATGGAAGGAAAGCACACAGTTCTCAGAAATGCAATCAAATGTAATTCAGTTCACCCCAGCAAGCTTCGACTACAGAAGTTTGAAACACAGGCCCAAAATGCTTTTATATGTGCTGGCAATTAAAAGCATTTTAGCATATTTTTCAAAAATATGTGAAAAATATGCTAAAATGCTTTTAATTCCCTCTAGAGGTTCAGGGTGAGTGGTATCAAGTTAATATTAGTCCAGGCTCACTCTAGCAATGATTCAGGGATGGTTCTTCAGAGGCAAACGAATTTTTAGCAAGGAAAGCAAGGAAGCTGCTGTTTTCACACGTTGAGAAATTGCAAATTGCGGTAAAATTCGCGACTGCGTTTTTCGCGATTGCGGCAAAGGTATAGGGGGTAGGAATGCGGTTCTAGGTTAGTTGAAAAGCCAAGATTCCCAGCTTTCAGAGGAAAGTTACTGCAAGTCTCTAAGACAAACGGTCACGGAGATATGAGCGATATGGTAAAGGTCGTTTTTCAGATTTGAAATTTTAAAGTTCAAAGTGACAAGTGACAGCTAGCAACTAAAAATGACAGGTGACAGCTTTACAAAATGACAGGTGACAGTTAGGAGGCAGTTCTACTTAGATTAAAATAGATTGAATTATATTATTTTAACTAAGAGATTGGTTCTGCACAGTTCTGCTAGGTACTCACAATATATTTAGAAATAGAATGGGCCTCGCCACGGATCTGGTCAGGTTTTCTTCACTCGCCACGGACGGTCTCTGCGCACAGCGTCGGGGTCAGCTCTACTCTGTTGGTCTGGTCTGGGTCTCTGGTTCTGATCAGGTCTGTGGGTCTGGATACAGCGGTCTCCGGTTCAGCTGGTCTCTCTCTGGATACAACACTGCTCTCTGGCAAATGGCAAGAGTTCTTGCAAAGAATTCAAACAGCTCGCCTGGCTGTGATAATGGCAATGATTTGAGGCCTGCTAAAGAGGGATTTAGCTTGTAGTTTACCTCTCTGCTACAAATTCTGATGTAAAGTCTTGGTCTCTGAAGGTGGATAGATTGAAGTCTCTATGTTGGCTCTCTGGAGGTTGATGGAGGTAAAGTATGGATTTTCCCGGCAGAGCGTCCCGCAGCAGATGGAATTGAATGTCCCTATCTGTCCTGACTGTCTGCCTTTATGTGTTTTGAAAATGGGTGGAGAGGCTAGCTTCCTAGGCCCTACCCCTCTCCACTTGTCATTGGCCACTTCCTCCTCTTCCCCTTGATTGGGGGAATGAAATGAAGTGTCATCATGATGAGGTCTGTTTATGATACTTAGAACCCACCCCTGTCAACTTTACACACAATCTATATTTGATCAAAAAGACATATTTGCACAGGTACACATTTGTTTAAAATTACAAGCATCCAACATGCATTTACTGATGGTAGCCCCTGTTCAAACTCTGCTCTTCCTGGGGGCTTGCATTCAGAAATGGCAATATTTCGTGCTTTTTAGTGGTTTTGCAACATCAGATTTTTCTCCAGATTTGTACACATGTACACGGCCTGTCCATACATACTCCAGTAAATTAACATGCCTCTAGCTTAAACACAGAGTCTGTAGTATACATAAATAGCAGGGTTTTGCCCCAGAACATCACACAAATTGGAGTTTGGGCTTGAATTGAAGGTACATTTTTGAAATTAAGGTTCTCAAAGTTATACATTTCTGTCATTTGATTACAAAGAGTTATCAGTGTTTCTGTAAAATATATATTTTGCTTTCAATTCAGTTCTCAGAGTGTTGGAGTCCGCCTCCTAGACTTGGGTGGATCAGTCACATGTGTCTTCTGGCAGGCAGGCCTTTGTTGACAGGAAACAGTCAAAATCAACATATCCTATTCAATTGCAAGAGCCTATTGTGTGGTCTCCAGGAGGCTCCCAGCCAGTCTGCCTTCTATCAATCAAGAGGTCATGTGAGATTCTAACTCCTGGTGTGAATCTCTGGAGGTGAGAGTGTTTCCCAGGCTTCAGGCCTCTGGGAACAGCAGGTGGCTAATTTTCTAATTAAAATGCAGCCTTTGAAGTCAGCTGAGTCAAATCCCTTTGTCAGCAACTGCACTCAGTTCTCCTGTCAGAGTTTAGACCGCTAGCGCCGCCTTGAGGATTTTGTTGGTACTGCATGCAATTTTGGGATCTTTCTTGGATTAATGCATTCTAAACAGGAATGGTTCTTACATGGTAGTAAATAATCCTTGCTTAACATTATTTTGATGGGGCTCCTTACAGTAAAATGGTTATGTGGAACCCCACAAAAGGGTTGAATCTTTAAAGTGGTCCAATGAGCCACGATTTCAGCAACTTTTTGACATCAGTAACAGTGGATTTTGTTAACAAAGATCTTTTTTTACACTTGTGGGTGGCAAGTGAGGTAACCATTTTGGTGTGCGCACAAACTGCGTGGTTCTCCTGGATTCTGGCGCACTTGTGGGCTTTTTGGCCATCTTGGATTTTCTAAGCCCACAGCACCAAATGTTGCAGCATGATAGCTCAAACGTGGGTCAGGACACCCAACAGATGTCATCTGCGTACATCATCAATGGCAGCCCTGTTGAATGTATTCTTGGTGGATTTATTCTATTTGACATCATTTCACAAGGGAGATCTGCTGCGAACAAATTAAAGGGCGTTGCCGCCAGTGGACAACTTTGCTTAAACCCATTCCAGGTCTCAATATAGGCGGTCATTAACCCATCTTCGGTTAGCCTTACTCGTATTTTAGTTGAAGAATAGAGTAACTTTGTTGGTTGCAATATATGTGTGTGCTAGTTCCATTTTTCCAATTTGTTCCACAGCAGCTGGCGGTTGACACAATGAAATACAAGATGGAGATCGACAAAGGCTATCCAGACCTGTTGGTTTGAGGTCTTAGCTTCGTGTTTTAATAAATTCAGGAGAAAGAGATTAATGTTTGTGCCTACAGAATGGACAAAGCCACTTTTACGAGGGGCAAATCATTTTTTTTCTGTAGCCCACTCTGTTAAGGCCCTCAATAGGATGGTCGCAAATATTTTCCCCAGAGGATCTAACAAAGCAATTGGCCTATAATTTGCAGGGTTCTCTTTATCTCCTTGTTTAAAGATTGGTATCAAAACAGCCAGTCTCCAAGTCGAAGGTATTTGGTTTAGTTGATTAATCAATATGATAATCTGTAGTATCATATCCGCCCATATCTCGGGTGACTCTTTGATTTTTTCGTTTGTTAGGCCATCTGGCCCTGATGCTTGCGAGTTATTAAGTTTTGTGGTTATTTGTAAAATTTGGTCTATTATTGTTATGACTTGCCATCTGTTTGCTTTTGCTAGCTCTGTAGACTCTGGATTATCCCTCTTACTATATAAATCAGAAAAATATTCCAGCCATCGGGCTTCGATCACATTTTGTATCGTTCGGTGCTGTGAGGACTGTGTTGGATTTAGAAGACTCCATAGGTCTCGAGTGTTACGATTGTTGAGACATGACAGCATCTGTTCTGAGCCCCGTTGTAGCATCATACTTTTATGTGCTGTTATCCAATCACGATAATTTTGTTTGGCTGTATTAATTGCAAGCCACATTTCTTTAGTTTTTAACTTGTTTAAGGGGTCGATTCATGGAGCAAACGTGCGCCTAAAATCCCAGCGCAAGCAGGCGCAAGGTAGCGCAAGCGCAAGAAACACAGCGCACGCGCACGTGTGCGATTCAAAGAAGACGCTGCGCATGTTTCCCGCTGTCCGTGTGCCCAATCCTGCCATGGCGCACGCAGGCACACACGGTGTGCGCTACGCGCACAGCAAAAGCGCACGTAGTGTGCCGCACACAATCAAAGTGGGCGGAACAGTGGGCGTAACATGCGGAATGGGGAATAACGCGTGAAAAAGAAGGCGTAACTGGGGAAGTACTGCAGGGAACTACACGGAACGCCCACACGCACGCCAACAACCCGTATTCATGGATTCGAATACGGGAAGCCCGCGCACGGCAAAAGACGCACACAGGCGTCAACGCGTCCGCCACACGAAGGCAGACGGAAGCGTCCCCGCGCACAGTATAAAAGTGCGCGCAAACAACAAACACGTATATACAGCTACGATGAATGCCCCATTTGTCGCAGCACTGATCGTGGGACACCGCAGGAGGAGGAGAATAGCCAGGGCACGCATTTTCGCACCACGGACAAGCCTTTTTGGGATGCCTGATGACCAGGTCTACGGCAGGTATAGGTTTCCACCCCACATCATCCTAGACCTGGTCAGGGAGTGGGAAGATGACCTTACATCCCCCACCCTTTGCTCCCAAGCATTGAGCCCCTTGGAGAAGCTGCTCATTGTCCTGCATTTTTTGGCCACTGGGTCATTTCAGTGGATTACTGCCATAGTGGGGGGGGGTCTCACAGGCCACGCAGTCACGCTGCCTACACCAGGTACTGGCAATCATGACAGCACGCCCCTCAGTCCGCAGGCACATATACATGCCCAGAACACCCGCAGAAAGGCAGGCCGTTGTCCTGGATTTTTTCAGGGTGGCACACTTCCCCAAAGTGCTCGGTGCCATAGATTGCACCCTTGTGGCCCTACGTCCACCTAGGGCCACTGAGCACATCTACCGAAACCGCAAGCACTGGCATTCCATCAATGTACAGGTGGTATGCGATGCAAAGGGAATCATCACCTCTGTCTATGCAAACTACCCTGGCTCCACCCATGACAGTTTCATATACAGAATGTCCGCCCTGATCCGGGCCCTGGAAGCTGGGCAGCATGGCGACACCTGGCTCCTAGGTGAGTACAAATGCCCTTGCACATGCATGCATGTCACACACACACACACACAAATAAACAAACCCCAATAATCACAACCATTTACACCTCCCCAGGGGACAGTGCCTACCCTCTGAGCAACCACATGATGATGCCAATCCGGAACCCCACCACACCACCCCAGGTAAAATACAACGCCGCCCATATTGCAACCAGGGCCATAGTGGAGCGCACATTCGGAGTGCTCAAGTCACGTTTCCGCTCTCTTGACCGCTCTGGCGGGCAGCTACTCTATGCACCACCAGTAGTGTGCAGGATCACTGTGGCAGCATGTGTCCTGCACAATGTTGCAACACGGCAGGGCGTCCCGGTGGACATGGTGGTGCGCCCACATCCCCAACCACAGGCACAGGCGCTGCCCATGGGAGGGGACAGGGCATGTGGCGAGGAAGCCCGGACCCAGCTTGTGGCCACATTTTTCACCTAAACTCCCACCCCTGCGGAGTGCACACAGGCCTGGCACATACCAGGTGACAATCGATGATGACAAAGAGACAGTCAACTGTCACAACCCTACCACCCTGAGATAGTTGCCATGGAAGTGCCACATTTTCTGCATCCCTAGCTACTTAAACACAAGCTATCATGTGTGACCAAAAGGCACACATATGACATGACATGATATGGCCTATACACAAGTATTTCAAGGTGCGATGAGGCAGGGAGGGGGGAACAAGGGAAGACAGGCAACGGTACTACTAGGCCAGGTGTCATTTATATTGTGCAAGTGCAGGGGTAGGGGGAAGGGAAAAGTGCAAGGGGAAGGGGAGGGGGGGGAGTGCAGTACAGGGTAAGTAGACCAAAAAACAAATACATAGGCCAGCTGGTGGCAACTGCAAAGGTAAGTGCAGACAAGTGCTGGGAAGGGGGGGCTGTAGGGATAGAGAGGCAGTCCCGCAGTGCAGGGGTTGCCAGAGAGGCAGTGCAAGTGGAGAGTGGCTGGGCCAGGGACCAAGGTCAGTGAGAGTGGCCCAGTTGCAGATCCAGTGCAGTTCCAGTGAAGAATTTAGCAAGGGAGAGGCAGAGAGAAAGCAGAAACAAAGAGGAAGGTCTTGAGGTGCTTCCCGAACCGGAGATGGTTCTCCTCAAGTTCCAGTGAGGCAGGAAGGCTGTTCCAGAGGGAGGGCCCTGCCACGGAGAGAGATCTACCCCCAGCTAGTTGCTTTGAGAAGCGGATGACCCTGACATGCAAGGTGTGAATCACACACACCTGCAAAACAGGCCATGGCCATCACTGTTATGTCACTCAAACCATCCCAAACCACAACATGACATGGCAAGCAATACCCATACACCAACACAGTAACAATAAGGTACACATTGCCATGTCCAAAATGTACAGTGGCATCAGACAATGATGCCTGATCTGGAATCAGATGAAATGACTGACCAACAACCTCCCACCTAAAATAAGTCATTTCCAAATGCATTACAAGAGTTGTAGACGTAACATAACAATGAATGCCTGTCTACATGCACATTGTGCATTGCAAAATCAACACTGCAGCTTCTGTGTGCTGTGTCCTACTCCTGCAACACACTGCTCAGCGCACAGCACAGTGAACAGCCATTGTGTGTGATGTACACCCTGAGCATCACATCTAAGCGACAAACCACATCAAAAAGCAAATTAGGCATGTACAGGATCCATAATTGGTCACAGAACATGTGCTGCAGGGACACAGAGGGCACCAGAAGGCAAACAGTGTACACGTGGATATGCAAGGATGGTTGTACATGTAGTGCATCAGAGTGCAAGTGTGTGGGTCAGCAAGGACATGCACTCAACATATGCATGTGCAATCAAGTGACCATCAGTGTTCTCTACACATCACATGTGAACATTCACCATGTGTACACCCCAGCATGTCAAACCACAACTATCCCCTCGCACCTGAAAGGTAAACACAACACATGAACAGGCATTGATCAGCAGAACACAACATATACATAGGATACCACCATTACAATGTCAGGGTTTCCATCACACTGCAGGGCAAGGCAACTATCAACAACAACCCCCCCTCCCTCACAAATGACCATGACCCACTGACCAACTGCACCTGGGTCATGGAGCCTTCAACCCTCAATTCCACCTGGCCACAGGATCACCTTTCCCCTTCGTCACCATCTCCCACCTTGTGTGTAAAAAGGTGCCTGCACCCTCAGAATCTGCACTCATTTCCAAAATCACAAAATCCAAGCCAGAAAAACGAACCAGAACACCCTCCAGTAGATGACTTGACATAGCCAAGTACTACCACAATGATGCCCCACAGTGCTGGGGGTGGGGGTGCAGGGGAACATGAGTTGGACATGAGTGGGGGCCTGGTGGAGGGTGCACCACAGTGCTGGGGGGTGGGGGTGCAGGGGAACATGAGTTGGACATGGGTGGGGGCCTGCTGACAGGTGCCCCACAGTGCTGGGGGGTGGGGGTGCAGGGGAACATGAGTTGGGGCCTGGTTGAGGGTGCACCACAGTGCTGGGGGGTGGGGGTGATGGGAGACATGAGTGGGGGCCTGGTGGAGGGTGCACCACAGTGCTGGGGGGTGGGGGTGATGGGAGACATGAGTGGGGGCCTGGTGGAGGGTGCACCACAGTGCTGGAGGGTGGGGGTGCAGGGGGACATGAGTTGGACATGAGTGGGGGCCTGCTGGCAGGTGCCCCACAGTGCTGGTGGGTGCAGGTGCAGGGGAACATGAGTTGGGGCCTGGTGGAGGGTGCACCACAGTGCTGGGGGGTGGGGGTGATGGGAGACATGAGTGGGGGCCTGGTGGAGGGTGCACCACAGGGCTGGGGGGTGGGGGTGCAGGGGGACATGAGTTGGGGCCTGGTGGAGGGTGAACCACAGTGCTGGGGGGTGGAGGTGATGGGAGACATGAGTGGGGGCCTGGTGGAGGGTGCACCACAGTGCTGGAGGGTGCAGGGCGACATGAGTTGGACATGAGTGGGGGCCTGCTGGCAGGTGCCCCACAGTGCTGGGGGGTGGGGGTGCAGGGGAACATGAGTTGGGGCCTGGTGGAGGGTGCACCACAGTGCTGGGGGGTGGGGGTGCAGGGGGACATGAGTTGGACATGAGTGGGGGCCTGCTGGCAGGTACCCCACAGTGCTGGGGGGTGGGGGTGCAGGGGGACATGAGTTGGACATGAGTGGGGGCCTGCTGGCAGGTACCCCACAGTGCTGGGGGGTGGGGGTGCAGGGGAACATGAGTTGGGGCCTGGTGGAGGGTGCACCACAGTGCTGGGGGGTAGGGGTGATCGGAGACATGAGTGGGAGCCTGGTGGAGGGTGCACCACAGTGCTGGGGGGTGGGGGTGCAGGGGAACATGAGTTGGGGCCTGGTGGAGGGTGCACCACAGTGCTGGGGGGTGGGGGTGCAGGGGAACATGAGTTGGGGCCTGGTGGAGGGTGCACCACAGTGCTGGGGGTGATGGGAGACATGAGTGGGAGCCTGGTGGAGGGTGCACCACAGTGCTGGGGGTTGGGGGTGCAGGGGGACATGAGTGGGGGTGCAGGCTAGTCCCCCGTGGTGTGGGCTGCCTGCAGGGCCGTGGAGGTTGTGGAGCGAACACCTGGGAGGACCCACACAGCCAATTCACGTGTAGTACTCCACGGAACCCCTGAAATACACATACCCTGCTGATATTGCGTGTGAAACTTCCCGCGCACCCCAAGATACACGTACCCAGGACATTCGCGTGTGGAACTTCAAGCGCACCCCTGAAATACACGTACCCTGCTGATATCATGTGTGAAACTTCCTGCGCACCCCAAGATACACATACCCAGGACATTCGCGTGTGGAACGTCCAGCGCACCCCTGAAATACACGTACCCTGCTGATATCGCCTGTGAAACTTCCCGCGCACCCCAAGATACACGTACCCAGGACATTCGCGTGTGGAACTTCCAGCGCACCCCTGAAATACACGTATCCTGCTGATATCGCGTGTGAAACTTCCCGCGCACCTCAAGATACACGTACCCAGGACATTCGCGTGTGGAACTTCCAGCGCACCCCTGAAATGCACGTACCCTGCTGATATCGCTTGTGAAACCTCCCGCGCACCCCAAGATACACGTACCCAGGACATTCGCGTGTGGAACTTCCCGCGCACCCCTGATATATACGTACCCTGCTGAATTCACGTGTGAAACTTCCCGCGCACCCCTGATTTACACGTACCCTGATGGAATCGCGTGTGGAACTTCCAGCGCACCCCTGAAATACACGTACCCAGCTGAAATGCCGTGAGGTACTTCCCGCGCACCCCAGTGATACACGTAGCCCGCTTGCCGTGCTGGTACAAGGTTAGCGCAGCCCTTTGCACTGGATTGGGTATTTTGATGGCTTTTCCCTGCGCAAGGAGCGTTCTTGGGGGCGTAACTGGCGCTGCTGCAGGGTCGCTGCGCCACTGTGCGCCACGGCTGGTTTTGGTGGCTGGAATCCATAAATACGCTGTGCGCGGAAATGTATTTTGGCGCACGCGGATGGCGCAGGGATTCGCACGCGCGCACTGTGCGCCAGCCGCGTGCGCCACTTGTGCGCTGAATTCTATGAATTACCCCCAAAATGTCTGCACAGTTTATGGAGCTCTGTTTTTTTACTCATGATTAACAGATCATAACAATGAGTGTGTTTCTTATTTTGTGTTTTTGAATCTTTTTTTTGTTTATAGTAGGGCTCAAACAACCACTCATAGTTTTGTTTGTCAGGATCATCTTTATCTGATGCTTGATATGTCTTTGTTAAACCTGATAAATCGACTGGTTTTATTCTTAATCTGGTAGCTTTTGCATTCAGTTCCATGGGGGAAGTTTATGTTTCTCCTGGTATTGGCCTTGTTCCAGACATGACATCGAACTCATATGATGACCACTGTTAATATTACTTATGGTCTCTGTTTTTAATGAAGCCTTCATAAAGTTTGATGAGACATAGAAGTAGTAATCCAATATTGCCTCGGATGTTCCACGTAGGGAAAGTTCCGTAAGAAATAGATCTATGTATTGTGATTCATTGACCGCTATTCGATTCCAGTACATATTAAATACCACTGTCCATGTGACCTGCTTGCATTGCCCTTACCTTGTTTTTGTAACACTACGTATAGAATCCATGGATTGAAGTTTCTTGACTCAATCAGGGACCAAAAAGAAGTTATTTTTACCATGGTGATCTGTCCTGCCGAGGGTCTTCCTTTCTGTTGCGCAATGGCCGGATTAGTAAAGATGTTATATCCTTTGCACTTGGGCGCACGACACAATCATATCTCTTGCAGACATATTATATGGGATTGTTGTAACTTTGGGTGTGACTGATAGAAAAGATGTCTATGACCTCTTGTATTCCATGAAGTCAACGTTATGTAATCAATGTCCTCCTCCTCTAGCTGTTATGAAGACGCCGATGACGTACTGACTCTTTCTTTTCTTTGGAACGAATACTCTCTTCGGATGCATCTATTTATAGACGTCCCCTGTTTGTTATAGTATACATCTTCCATTGTACAGGACATAGACGTACACTGAGACGAATAATTTCTTGTAGAGGCGAGATCTTTATCCGTCTTATTGAAATGCTGCCTAAACGGTGTTTGGTTGTCCATTTTCTTCATAGGAGTATCGTATACAATCATCTGGTCTTTATCCCTCTTCCTAGTGCACTTGAATCCAATGCATTCTAGTTGTTCAGTTGCTTTTAAAAATGTGTGCATTGTTGTCTGGCTTTCTATTCAACTTTATCAAGTGTATAGTCATCTAAGAATGTGACAAATTTTATGTCCTGTGTGCGTATATGTTTCAAATCTGGAATGGCTCCAGTTATAATCAATATGTTAGTGCGATTTAAGATGACCACAGGAGTTGTCGGCCGTTGGTGAACTAGTGTTATCACATATTTCTCCTGCACTTTTAGTCCACAAATATTGGTGTTTTCAACTGTGGATAGGCAAAGCTCCTCTCTTCTTTAGTTAGTGAGTGCGGTCCATTTACAGCCAAAGTGCTAATACGTTCTCTTGTTGATTTACGGTCTTGTTTTGTAATCATGTTTACTCCATTTGGTTTTGTCTTTTCCAGGCTGTGATAATTTTCCAACTCCTCCTCCGATATCTCGTTTGTTGTTTGACATTCGGTTTAATAGTTGGATATTGATCCAGAAGGACCATGGGCCTCATTACGACCCTGGCGCTAAGGGATTACTGGTACCAGTAAGGGTACCGATACCGGTAATCCCTTAGCGCCTGATTACGAGGTCCCTTTGCAGGTTCCCACCTTAATGGCTAGTTTTACCAGCCGTTAAGGAATGGACCCGCAAAGGGACCTTGGTGCTAATTACCATAATTACCGCCTTAAACATTCCCATTATGCCCTATGGGGCAAAAATGGGAATGGGGAAGGGCCATGGTGAAATGGGGAAGTACCGCCCCGCCAACCTTGGAATGGGGTGGTACTTCCCCATTTCACCATGGCGGACTTGTTACAATACCGGCAGCAACCATGGTGCCAATAGCGCCATGGTTTAGCGCCGGTGTTGTAATGAGGGCCCGTATCTTTAACATTCCGCTCTTGATCTAAAATGGAGCTATCTGACTTGTGTTCAACTGTATAAGTGGAAAAATTCAAAAGCTCTGCTTGTTGTTTTCCCTCCTCTTTTTGCACGTCTTTCTGCAGCAGGTACAGCATCTGTCCTTTTTTCCACTTACTTGCTGTCCTGGCTATTTTTCTCACAGAGTTTCTGAGTAGTGGTTTGAGCCACTAACAATCAAACCTGTCCCTGGGGTATATTCAGGTTTCTTAAAAATGCACGAGAACCTGTTTGGCGTTTCTTTGACTTATTTTCGTTTTTGGCCTTTCCTTTTACATTTCTTTCGCCATCACGCTTCAAGAACAAATCAAAAGGCTGGCAATCTTTTTGTAAAGTATGTTGTATCCCTGGTGTTAGTTGAATTATATCTACATGAGGGGATACCGTGGAGTTTACATTCTCTAACTGTGTAGTTGTTTGTACGAGGTCACTCTGATCAGGAGCTTTCACTGGCTTGGGAGATTCGTTCAACTTTGTTCTTATCTTCGTCATCTCTTTCATGTGGGACATTATGGCCGCTGTGGTCTGTATTCGCTCCATTCGATCCATGCTTGCAATTTCAGCCAATCTATTTTGCCATGTTTGACTCGTTTCAGCCTCAATATCTAGACACTGTTGTATTTGACAGATAAAATTCTCAATTTGAATCTGTTTGGTATGTATCAAGGCGATAAGAGTCACCTGGTCCTTGATTGCTTCAACGTTCGCCTCGTGAAGTTTCAGGTATGGAATTAATGACTGTGAAGTTGTTGTAGACAGTAGGTTCTGAAGTTCCATCATTGCTGTTGGAAGACGGGCCATAACTGGATGCTCTTTCTCTTCTTCTGATAACAGTCAATCAGATGTATGTATCTCTGGAAGAGGCCCTTGTTCCTTCTTTATTTGTCTTTGCTTTCCCTCTATGTCTTCATCAATTTTATAATGAAATTCCATTGATTTGTCCTTCCATGAAAAGAAGGAATTTTCTTCTTTCTGGTTAAATGCCGGAGTTGAGGTGTGGCACTTTATTTTCTGTTTTGTTTCTATGGGGTTGTACTCTCGCTCTCCCCATTGCTCATGGGGGCTCATTAGTGAATTTAGTTCCATCATATCCAACGAAAGACGTACTAATCTATTTGGCTTTTGATGTTCTGTTTCATACACCTGCAGGTTTTAATTGTTTTCTTTTCTTGCAGTTACACCCAAAGTGCTCTTGTACGTGAAGCTTTCGCTTTCCTTTGTATTGTATTTTAATTTTTATCTACATGAGATGACTGGTTCACAGTTGGTAGATTTATTTCTTGCATAGTTTTTCCTTGCAAATTTTCTTGTGTTGGACTTTTCTATTTCTCTGCTATGCAGTGTACTTCAGCATATGAATTTTGGATCTGGTTGCCTTTTCCTTGTTCTCTAGATATATCAGGTGGCTGTAATACCTCAGAAGATACAGCTATGGGCGGCATATGTGCAACGTCATCTCTTACTCATTCTTCCAATACTTCGGGGCGAGCATCTGGTCATTTCTCCGCCCCCTCCATTATGTGCAGCATGGACCGCCCATGCAAATCACCACGCCCCTTGCCCTCGCTCAAGACGGGTGTCTCCGTACTTGGGGGGCTCCCCGCCACTCCTCCCACACTGGGGCTCCCCTCAAGCGAACACAATGCCCCCGCGGCTCCCTCCTCCTGTGGAGCCAGTACCGCAGCACAGTCTCCGCCTGAGGCGTGGTGAGACAACGTGGGCGAGCACAGAGGTAAGGGGGCGCATGGGGGATGCTGTCCTAGAGTGGCGTTCATGTTTTATGACAATGTTTTGGTATGGTTTAGCAAAGCATTTTGTCCTGATGTTTGCATGTTTTTATCATCTTTCGCAATCATACCATCATTCCAGCTACTCGAGGATGTTTCAAAAACAGCAATTGTAGCATTGTGTCCACTTACCTTGTTTTCCTGCGCTGTTGAATTATTCAAACACTGAGAGTCTGAACTAATCTTCGCTCGGGCCGGGGGCACGATACGGTCTTCTCTTTAGCCGGTGTAGTGAAGGCTTGTATAATTGAAGCTTGTTTCTTGGTGGTCACCGGTACTACGTTTGTGCTCGGTTCTGTTTTCCCTCTCTGCCGAGTCCTAGGTCTAGAAAGGTTCAGCATGTGGGGAAGCTCTTTTGTTTCACTGCAGATCTTCTTGTGGCTCATATTATTGAGGGCAAGAGAATGATTGAAGTATCCACAATTTTTCAGCTTCAGTGCCTTGGGAACACAAATGCACAGGGGCATGAGGGCACAGAGTCTCGACAACACGAGTCAGAAAAATTGAAGAGGGTCGCAGACGAATGTACGTCCCATGCATTGAATACATACTGAATAAACAATGCACACATTTGCTAGTGCTTATTTGGCACAAATAGCGGATTAATCAATACCAACTAAACAAATAAATAACAGATGTCACAGTTGTACAATGTATGATGGTTGGGTGGACCGAATCCAGGAACCCACTTCACCAGGGGTCACTGAATTGATGAGGAG
Source organism: Ambystoma mexicanum (assembly GCF_040938575.1). Lineage (NCBI taxonomy): Eukaryota > Metazoa > Chordata > Amphibia > Caudata > Ambystomatidae > Ambystoma > Ambystoma mexicanum. The sequence goes on along the minus strand of NC_090923.1, from coordinate 351,393,850 downwards.
TTCAACCATTATCGTTCTATCATAAATACAGCCGGTGGGCTTCCAACCCCCAAAACATTGGTGCTCCAGAGAGCCACAGGCGCCTGAATTCCTATGTGCATCAAAAGAGGCCTACATCACATTCCCCTCACACTTGAATTGTGCCTGCGGCAAGGACCAGTGCAGAAAGTTGCGGCTTCATCTGAGAGTGGATACATTCTACTGGACACCTCAGAAAAATATGACACCATCAGCCACAAAATTCTTCTAAAGAGACTAGAAGATATTACAATAAAAGGTTCTGCGCTATGCTGGATTCCCTCCTTTCTCAAAGGGTAATCACAAACTGCCATCATGGCTCCCTACCGATCACGGCCACACCTACTTACCTGTGGAGTAGCCAAAGGATTCACTATTTCATCTCTCCTGTTCAACCTTCACAATAATCTCCTACTTGATTTCATAAACCTCGCTAGTCTCACCTGCTACAATTATACAGATGACACACTGATAATCTACAAACTCAAAAACAAGTTTTCAACAGAGACACCAGTCCTTAAAAAATGCCTCGCCAAGTTGGAAGCTCAGTTAGCAGCCAATAGACTAAAGCTTGACCCCACAAAAGCAGAACCCATGATCTGCAGTGCGGCTGCTTCAAACACCACTTCAATCCCTTGGCCCTATGATATGGCCCATGTTCAGTACATCATCCTCAGTAAAGATCCTTGAAACCACAATGGGCATCAACCTCATACTTGAACCACAGGTTAGAGGCAGTGTGTCAGGAGTTGCTTTTTCGAACTTCGTAACTTGTCCTTTTCCCACAGAATCATGGCAGTGACATCACTTGTTCTATCAATACTTAAAAATGCAAGAAGCCTCTATATTGGCTCAAAGAATAATGCATGGAAAATGTTCAATGCGTCAAAAATGCAGAAGCCAGACTACTCCTTAGAATGAAAAGGTTGGAACATATTAACCCGGCACTGTGCACTCTCCATTGGCTCCCAGTCAAGTCAAGAATACACATATGAAACCCTCTGCGTTACCCACAGAGCTTACCATGGAAATGGTCCAGTTTCCTTCATAAGTAAATTCAAACATTACACACCATTGTTGTCCAGTAACATCGCTTTAGTACTAGTTTCAAGCTTCAGCAGGAAAAGTCAGCGAGGACCCTAATTCTCAATACTGGCCACGAAACTCTGTAACTCACTTCCCATGGATGGTAATTGCATGGAAGAAGGCGACTGGCCAGTCTCGGGAGGTTAGCTCAGGGGCAACATGCTCACCTTGGAAGCAAGACGACACGGAGCAACACAGGTTCGATCCCTTTATCCGCGCTTAGAAACCTTTGGGTATTAAGCGTGTTATAAATAACCTATCATTTCAGCCAAGAGCTCAAGATGTGCCCCTACAACTAACTGCTATAACCATCTATTCATAGCTGAGAAAGACGTTGGTCTACAATACATTCCATAGACAGGCCACCACTCGCGTAACATTTGCCTGAAAGCTTAACCCCTATCCACAATCTTCAGTTCATACAACAACCGCTGCAGCTAGAGGAGGGTCCCACCTTGTATCTGGGAAGTTAAAATGATACACATTTTACACTACACACACTCCTATCAGATGTCTCACAAGGCGTAGGATACAAATCAGACTCCTGCCCTCCCTTTCTGATAAAAACAGCCACACCACATCCACTGCTGCTCTCCCAACCATGTGGTTTTCCTCATGGATAACTCGCACAGCATCCTTCCTCCCCTGAACGCAGAGAATCCCTGCCGCCACACAGCTAATGGGTGCTTCAGACCTGCAACCATCCGCACAACAGTTTTCTGCATCTTCCTCTCCCTCAATCCTACAAACAGTTGCAACCCCCACCTGTCTTTTTTACAGAACCACACGCAGCAAGACCAACATTATTGGCAGGTTATCTGAAAAGGCTGTATATGACAGTATTGAGGGAATACTGAAGATCAAATCAGCATTGGTGTCTGTAGAGGATGTGGCTGAGCCAAGCGAAAAAAAGGATAAAAGTGATAGATACATAAAGTACATTATGTGTGCCAATTACAATGAAGCTATATACAGGAGAGACCAGCCTCTAGCCATCCTCATGTACTTCATCTCAGGCCCCCAAAGGACACTTTCAGAACAGGAACTCCAAGAATTCCAAGCACTCAACTACATTCTCCTGATCTGTCAGTAACAGAATTGCATCACCAGCCAATGCAATTTCTCATTTGGCAATGATTCCTCTCACCTGGAGCACGAACTACTGAATGGATGTGTGCTGAACCTTTGGAGGGGAATCCAGAACGGCTCCTTGAAAAAAACTGCTTTGGTATGTGTGGTAACCAAAATAAGAAAGATGGCAGCCAATGTTCCCTCTAACGAGGTAAGTCAATGCGCATGGTGAGCATGTGTACCTAGTGAGCTACCGTCTTTTTTAATAGGTGGATCTGTGTGTCATTGGAGCAATGCTGAGCTCAGAGCTACAATCAGGATGTTGCACCTGCAAGCTATGGGCCACGGGACTACTGAAGTGCCACGGCTCCTCCGTCAGTGGTGTGGGACTATCAGCAGGACATTGTGCTTGCTCATAGCGGGGCCCAGTACCATGGAAGTGCCATTTGTTGCCTGGATGGCATGCTGTGTGGTCTCCCTCGGCACTCTGGGATCAGTGCCCGGCATCCTAAAAGGATTATGTCAGTCACTTAGTTTAAGGTGTGGGTGATAGTTAATTGCCTAATGTTGCTGTTTTCTGCACTCGCACAGCTGGTACATTTCCAGGCACCTACTGAGTGCTGCCTGACAGCACTATAACTTTGGGTCCTGGCCCCCATTGTGTCCCTTTTAGTTTAAGCTATGTCCATGACACTGTAGCCCAAGTGGTACATCAATAAGAGGTCCTAGAAAGAAAGACACAGAAAAAGGGCATCAAAGTATCAATGAAAGGTTATTAATGGAGTAGGCTCACAAACCAGTGAGGTAGGAAAAGACCTCGGAAAAAAACAAGGAGGTGGAGGAAATGGAATACAGTATTTTCACAGAAAGATTTTACTTCGAGAGATTTTTCACCTAAAAATATTTACTGAAAGACTTTTTCATTGAAAAAATCATTCACTAAATTTTTCGATGAAACAGGCTTTCAGTAAATATTTTTAGGTCAAAAAGCTCTCGAATGTTTGGGGTGTTTTAAAGGGCATAAAACAGGGATTTTAGGGGGGACCCCCCAATAAAAAAATAAAACAGAAATCATCGGGCGCTGTCCAGTGCTGAACTTCATTGATGACTGTATGCAAGTCATCGGGTGCTGTACAGTTCTGAAATTACTTTCTAACACTGACTTGTGTAGTGTCAGCAAGTCATTTCAGAACTGGACAGCGCCCAGTATGCAAGTCAATAGATAGAGTGCAAGTTGGACCAATTTTTTTTTTTTACATAATGTGGATTTACCGATTTTACATTCACAAAAATGAAAAGTGTACATATCCCGAAGCTCTTTACGGTGAAAGTGTTTCGGTGTATACACCCTTTTCACTTTATGTATTTAAATTCAGTGAAAAATGTTTTGGTGAAAAAAATCGGTAAAAAATGCCCCCTCGATGTACATTTTTGAAAGTAAGGACATGTAACCGGAGGAAATGCCCAGGAAAGGCCAGATTAGGTGCAAGGAGAAACAGGCCTGTACAGATGAAAGAGAAAGAGAAAACGGTGCAGAAATAGAGTATTCCATTTGCATCCTGCTTGGGAAGAACTCTGATCATGTTCTAGTAGAAACAAGAAATCAGCCCCTATCTTACACCTAAACTCAATAAAGGAGAGGAACCACCTCTGAAGGCATGTCCTGCTTAAGGCAATAGACAATACTAGCTTAAGCCAGATGAAGTTAAAGGAGAAGGAAGCAAGTCTTCTGGGGGCCTGGATCCCAGACTCTGTTGGTGTGCTAAACCACTGAAGATTGTGATCCTCAAGGGAGCCCCTATAGTACTGCATCACCCTTGGCTGAGACTCCAAAATATTGACAATAGCCTCAATATTGACTCAGGACTGGAGAGGCAAATAGTTTATGACCGTAGTCTAGCAGAGGAACGCAAAGACTGTACATCAGCCCATGGGAGTCCTACAGTACCAGAAGTTAGAAATAAATGTGCTGAGTGCACACCTTCAGTTTGATATATCATTCATTTCAACTTAACACATAACCTCTGCTCGTACATCACCCACAAAGTATTCCATTGAATATGCATAGGCACATGCAATATGCTCCAAATATACATAAGCACGATATGCACATAATACGCATACGCATAGACAACATTCAATTTGCACATACTTTATGTTGGAAATGCATTTTAGCATGAATGACGCAGTCGGAAAATGCATATGGACATATATGCTTCATACAAAAATATAACTACAAACCACATGCTTACAAAAAACACATATCAAGACATAGGGGGTCATTATAAGGTGGGCGGTAAGGGATACCGGGCACCGGTAAGGAGACCAGTGCCGGTAAATCCTTTACGGCCCTTAGCGGGTCCCTCCAGTAACCCCTGGTCTGACCTGGCGTTATGGACAGGACCCATTAAGGGACCAGGGCGCAAATAACGGACTTGACATACATGAGCCCAGTATATTTGCACCCTCCCCATTCCCATTGAGCCCTATGGTGGCTCAAATGGGAATGGGGAATGGCATTTTCAATAGGGACTTACCGGTCCCACAAAAGTCGGATTACACTGGTAAATCCCCATTGAACTAGACCGGTGCCGGACCGGTTATTGGTGGCAGTCATGGCGCAAATAGCGTCCTGACTACCACCAATCTCGGAATGAGGCCCATAGAGTACACTCTGAATGAGAATCAATACACCGCTCTCAGACATAGTGCACACTTACATAAGTAGGATCTGTGTGTAATTTACAAGACAAGAATCTCTGAGGAATAAAAAACGTGCAGAACAGGCAGACTGTAAGGGATCACCAGATGTGCACATACCCTGCATGCATGTAAGTAGCGTGGCAGGTCAGAAGGCAGTGACAGACCAGTTTTTGCCATTCTTACGGATGTTTTATTGAAATAAATCAAAGGCCTCACCATCCCTAATCTGTGGATTTACCTACCTAACAAAACTAATGAGGGTGCTCATAATCTGTGGTGAAGTCTAAAGCATACAGTCTGTCCTCTGTCCAAAACTAAGCTGCACTGGCTCTACCACTAAGACAAAACAACTAAAGCCCAGGAGAATGTCTCCCTTCTCCTGGAAAGGCTTCCCCAGCCTAAAAAAAAGATTATAATTCTTAGGTCGTTTTTGTCTATCTGCTGTATTAAGCCATTCAGTTCCTTTAGGAGACTTTGCCAACTCCCTGGATCCCCTTTGTCTTGACTTTTTAAAGTCCACTTCTTCAGCGTTCTTGGCCTTTGAGTTTCTTTTATTGTGCTTTTCTGAAGTGTATCTGATAGTCTCTCTTTATCTAGTATCACTGGGGAACTAGGGCCTGCCTTTAGGTTTTTCCAGCTCTCAGTCGTCCTATGGTTCTCTAACTCCTCATGATTAAGATACCTTTTGTCAGAATTCTCCTTTTCTGGTTCACCGGTTCTCTCGCTGGGGCAAGTGTGATAGACCCAATTGTAATTCTTATTCTCTTGGCCACTTTGTGTATTTCTGAGATGGGTAGGATGAGTTCCGCAATGATTGCTGTTCCCTTGGTTATTTCTGGGAGTACTGGGACGAGTAGGATGTGTCCGATAATTATACTTACTCTCCAGCTCACTGCTTAGATTACTGAATTGAGAAAAATGATGAGTATTGCTCTCTTTATTAATTTTAGTATTTCTGGGACAAGTAGGATGAGTCCTGTAATGATTCTCAATCTCTCAGTTCTCTCTCGTATCAATGAGATGAGTAGGATGAATCCCATAATGACTCCTACTCTCTCAATTCTGTCTCGTACCACTGGAATGAGTAGGATGAATTTCCTTGATGATTCTCACTCTTTTGGTTATCTCTCATATCTCTGGGACAAGTAGGATGAGTCCTGTGATGATTCTCACGCTCTCGATTGTTTCTCATACCACTGATGAGTAGGATGAGTTTTGTGATGATTCTCACTCTCTCGGTTCTCTCTCATTTCACTGGGACGGGTAAGATGAGTCCCATGATGATGCTCACTCTCTTGATTCTTTCTTGTATCACCCGGATAAGTAGGATGAGTCCTGTGATGATTCTCAGTTTCTCGATTCTATTCCCCAGGCTGTCATCACCAGACCTGCTTGCAGGATAGGGCCTTCTCTTTGTTTGGTCAGGACGACTTCTTCTTTCTCTCTGATTCTCTCGGCTTCTTGTCTGCAGCTCTGCGGTGCCAGCATTGCAGAGGTCTCGGTGTGGTACCAGACGGCACAGTCCACCTCTCTTAGGTCACACCACTACTCATGACTGCCTCTCTTCTTTGGGGTATCCTTCCCTGGCTCTCCTCTGCCTTCAATTCTCCTGGTGCTTCCCTAGCACGCTAGCTGGTTGCTTCCTCAACACGGAAGATATGCAAGTTTCGATCAGCCTCCATGCCAAAACTGGTTTGAAAACTCACGGATTTCACTTCTCACTGATAATGGTCCATCTTCCCTTTTATGATACATTGCTGGGCACTCCCCCACAGAGGATTATAGTCCTTTTCCTCTTCCTATTGAACATCTCCATCATTCGCTCATTCCTCCTCATCACAGTGTTGGTGGTCTCTACCCACTGAGCGATCGGTATTACTCGTCACTCATCTTTTTCATGGTAGTCATACCAGATATTTCTTCAGGTTGGATTTTGGATCCTATGGCACAATAACAAACAGTGGCTTGGTCTACTGGGCCTTTCTGAAGCCGTGATGTCACTGGTGGTCCAAGAGTGAAGGATTTTGGGAGTTCCTCTGTGGAATGGGAGTCCCTGGCCCCAAGGAGGGAGTCTCGCCCTGTGAGGTTCCGCTTGCCGCCATCCCTAGGGGGAATATCCTGCAGCAGGCTCACCATCCTAGCCTCACAGAGAAAGGTTCCCCCCTGGATGAGAAGTGACTGAATCCCTTGATTTGACACAGTAGCCTGCCCCCACACACCAGACACTCATATAAACAGTGAGATTCCAACTCGCATGTAGTACAACATATCAAATGTGTGCATGCATACTAAACAAAATAAAAGCAGATATGATTAACATGCACTGACATGCATTGATATTCTACCATTCAAACAAGCACCCTTTTCCAACATTATGTTAGGTTAAGGCACTTCCATCATATATTAAAGTCACTGGTGCATCCATTAATATGTGAAAAGACAACTTTATTTTGATGACATTAGAAGTTACGTGGCTGTACACAGCCACTGGTGTTCTGGTCTTAATCAAGGCATCATGGGAGTACTGTATTTTCTGAGAAATCATTCAGTCAAGCGCTTACAACACACACAGATATTGGGTGAAATGATTGCATTTGCATTAAAAAGTGACTCCTTCCCTTTGAATTGTCAATATTTCCAACAGATACAAGACACTTGATCCTCATTAGGACCCAGGCGGATTTCGCGGTGCTAAATGCACCGCGAAGCATGGCGGAAAGCCGCCGATAGCGCCATGGGGGTTGGCGGATTTACCGCCCCATTCCGACCTTGGCGGGGCGGTAAATCCCCAATCCCCATTCTGCCCTTCCCCATTCCCATTTTTGCCCCATAGGGTATAATGGGAGTGGGGAAGGAGTTAATTACGCCACCGTAAAATACGGTGGCGTAATTAACAACGAGGTCCCGTAGCGCCATGGTTTTCTCCGCCTGGTAAAACCAGGCGGAAAAGGCCGCCATGGCGCTACGGGAACTCGTAGTATGGCGGAGAGGTACGCCATGCACTACGCTGGCGTAAAACCCTCTCCGCCAGGGTCCTAATGAGGCCCACTGACTGCAATGGGCACTCGGTTTACCCCATCAAATGCAAACTTATTGATGGTTTACTGGGTGGGCAAATATGTTCTGAACAATATGAACAATCAATGTACTCAGACTATCGCCATGTGGTTAACATACATTGATGATCTGTTTATCTTATGTAAGGGAACACAAGATGATATTTCATATGCACACACAGCAAGTCTACCATTGAGTTTCTGGATCTCAGGACTAGTGTGGAGGATAGTATGATGACAAATAGTATGTTTCGATAGACCAACACTGGTAATCTCATCCCCCACACCAGTTCTGCACATCCAAAGAGGAATATATATAAGATTCTGGGCCAGGAGGAAATGTTTCACGAATAGAGAAGATGTTAAAACCTACAAGCGAGTGGATAACTAATTCCTTAAGATAGGTTATAAACATCAGGTAAGGGACAGCACATTTGAAAAGCTGTCACCTATGCCAAGCGTGCAATATGAAACAACAGTCAAACAATATCCTATCAGATGTGAAAAAACCTTTGGAAAGCAGTGGTTGAAAATTATTTGTATTATGTGTAAACATTTACACGTCCTACAGAATGATACACTGGTTGCAAGGATTACAGACACATCAAGTGTCTGATACAAGTGGGGTGGGAGTCCAGGTGGTTATTTGGTTAATAGTTGCTCACTTAACCTACAACAGATGGAATGTGCTTGCGGAAGTAGAAGGATGTTTTGCTTGTGGCTCCTGTATAGTATGCCATCTTACACTTATGGTATCTAAGATTGAGAAGTACAGTTGTGTCATCATATCGGGCAGCAAATTAAATTCAACTGCTGTGAATTTGTGGTATATGTTCTAATTGTCTTTGCCCGAAATGGTATATTGGCAGCACTGTATGTCAAGTTTATTAGGGCAGTTAAGAATAATCACCCAAACTAGTGACATTGCTCTTCTGCTCTACATGCCGTAGAGTATCGTAATATATATCGTAATTCCCTTAACTAAAATGAGATCACAAATTAGAAAGGAACATCATTAACTGTACCTTTGTCAGTTAGAGGCCAAGTTTATGATTAGATCTAAATGCAAAATTCCTCTCGACCTCATCACAAGTGAAGGATATTATCTCTTTGCACGACTGCTGCCTGTACCATTGTATTCATATACTCTTCTTCCTGGTGGAGGCAGTGTATTTGGTATCGGCTGGTATTGTTATATGGTAATCGAGTTCTTACTGGGTTTGCTGTCTCACGGTTGTTGACACTGTGTAATTGTTCTTAGGGGGCCCTTTCTGAATTATGTATTACATAGTCATATTATTCAGACAGGATCAGGTTCCAATATGGCTTTTTTTCCTTTGTATGCAAAAGAAGAGTTACTATGGCATACATTCTGTGGAAATATGAGACCCTCTGGGTAAACGATGTAACGCCCTTCTGGACATAACTGAAGCAGCACATTCATCACCAGAAAAGTGCTCGTTATATATTTCTGTTCGATTTTGACAAATAGCTGCCACATTTCTCAGTACTTATTTTGTATATTATCGCAATTATTTTGTTAATTTGATGCAATTGATATTTTGCGATTTTTAAGTATTATAACTACTTTAATATTGCCCTATTTGCACTTAAATGTATTTAATTTTAAATGTAACCAATTAGACAATTTTGCAAAGGAGGACTGAATGCCATTTTTCGGCAATGTGTCCTGCAATTGTATTGACGGTGGGGTTTTACCCTAAAACTATGCCATGCTGTTTATTATCACAACTGATACCTTGAAATGTGAAACCATTTGTTTGATAAAGAAAGCCGTTGCACTTTGAAATCGTTTCTTTTTATTTCCTTTTTTTGCACACATTGAAAAAAATGCATACGGCTTGCACGGGACCACCGTTGTTTTACGTGCAGTGTGTTCCCCTTTTTCAACATTTGCTTTGCTTTTTTCAATTTTCGACAAAAGAAAGCAAATGCCACCTGCAAAGTACTGTTTGCAGGTGGCGTTTGCTAATGGACTCCCATGCAGGACAAGGTCGATTCCCCAAAGAAATGCATTAGCTTTACACCTGCACGAACCTTTCAAAATTGAATGCATGTGTAGAACGAAGCTCTTACGTAAGATGGAGGACAAGATGGAGGAGGAAGGCGTGGAAGATAGGGGATCTGCTGTCCGTTCCCCTCCTCTACCTTGTGCCAGCAGGAAAATGGGTTGGCGCATTACACCTCGCTTTTATGCCTTCATTTTACGCTCCATCCCATTATAAAATGAGCGCCATTGTGTATTAATAATTTCATCTAAGTTTAATATATACATTTTTGCAGCCAGGGTCTTACTGCAGTTCAATCTTGGAGAAGAAAATGTTCACATGAACCAAACAAGTGGGTAATGGCCAGGAGAGGAGCAGGGAGGAAAAAAGCAATTGAGGGTAGTGAGGGGACCATGGAAAAAGGAGGGGGGGCACTTGCCGAGTGCCTGTGAGGATGATAAAAAAGTTTTAGATTTTCAAGCGTTATCAGAATAATACTGGGATAATCCCATGGTGTGAGAAACCAGAAGGTGTCTCACCCGCTTGTCCATTGGGATCTCTCTCTCAAGTGGCTAGGGCACAGTCATCGCCTTTGGATCCAGACCCTGGGGATGGACCAGTGCGGGAGGATCACCTGGGTCAGGGGTCTTTGGGGAGTGGGACACCTGATGGCGAGACACGGTAGCCCCCTCCCTGGAACACCTTTACCCCATCCTACCCGGTAGAATATTTAGGACTTTTCTACCCCCCTTTCCCTACATGAACAGTTTCACATGGACATCCCACTCTGGGAGAAAACAGACTCAAACCCGAGTATTGTACCTGACATGTCCTACTAGTGTGGTCAGGCAAGGTACGGACATTACTGGTAACCCCTCACACCTGACATCCATTAAGCTTCTGCACGCAGATACAAGGCGGAGCACGAGAGCACACTCTGAGCGGAGGCAAAGCACACAAAGGAACAGTATTTTTCCGACGGCAGCTGAACGCGGGAAGAAAGATGGCAAAGCAAGAAGGGTACACAAGGAGGGAGATACCCTTGACCTTTCCGTGAGAAACTGTTGCTTTCCAGAACCCTTCAGATTAGAAAGCGTAAGGCCAGGAAACCAGACCGAAGAATCCTGTATTGTGTGTCGAAGATACCCAGGGCCCTCCTGCATTGCTGACCAAGATGGGGAGGAACAGCAGCTGCCGTGGTACCGTCCTAGGCTCCAAGATCAAAGCAGCACCAGAGAGAGCAACACAGCTGGTGAGTTGGGGAAACCACTGCAAGAACGTTCTGTGTTGAAGTCAAACTGGCAAGCGGCAGCATTGTATAAAGAGTGCAAGAATGAAGATTGGCAATGCGTGTGATGAAAGACCCGAGGAAAGCTTAACGGCTGATGGATGTTTGACCATTAACAGAGAAAGATACAATACCACTGACAGAGTTGTCCGGTACTGTGAGGGTGCTCAATAGAGGGTCTCTGTAAGGTATCCAGCCAGGAAGTGGCAGAAACGAAAGTAGAAGATTGATAAGAATGATAAGTGAAGTGAATCAAAGTGGTCCTGCAACGGTTGAAGCAAAACCCATCACACATTTGAAAGTCTTAGATTTTTTATACAAAGTGGAAAACTTAGAAACTGAGATTCCATGGTTCGAGCCTGAACGAGGGAGACCAAATGTGAACATTGTGCTAAAGGAGTCCGAGCCCGAATGAGGGAGACCAATTGTGAACATTGTGTTAAAAGGGGGTCCAAGCCTGAGGGAGGGAGACCCATGATGAACAGTGGAAGCGAGAACTTGTGCATGTGAACATCCTGATAAGAAAGGTACTGTTATTGGGAAAGGGGCTTTGGCAGAAGGCACTGATACCTATGCCTTATTTATTGTATTTATTGTTTATTTATATACTGCTTATACACAGGTGAAGTGTTTCAAAGCGCTTAAAGGTGGGAAGGGCACAAGGGAATACAGTAATCATTCTTAGGCCTTGAAGATTCAGAATGATATAAACAGAAAAACTAACATACTAGGCATGACAACTTTTCTCCTAGTGCAAGTGCAGGAAGTGGTACAGCTGAGAGCAAGCTCGGGAAGGGGTGGGGATTGTGGGGGAGGGACAGATGAAGTAACTGGTTCTAGTACATTTAGGTCATGCATACATACAGGCGGAGGTACAGAGATGTGGGGAACAAAGGGTCTGGTCTAGCAGGGCCCTGGGTTAAGTGCAGAGAGGTTGCCCCACCCAGGGAGTGTAAGCTGAAAGTGCAGTAATATCGAACAAAGTGCAGCAGCCCAGAGGCAAGTGCAAGAGTCTGGCGGGGCGCCTGGGACTTGTAGGCTCTGGAGGTAAACCAGGCAACCAGTCAGCAAAACTGAACAGAGTTAGGGATGAGAAGGAGGGTGGAGAGAAAAGAAAGGAGGTCAGCAGGGTAGGGAGAGAGAGAAGGAGGAAGAGAAATGAAAGGTCTTGAGGAGTATCCGGAACTGAAGGCGCTCCGGCTCAAGGCAGAGAGAGGCAAGAAGGCTGGCCCAGAGGGAAGCACCTGCAGAGGATACTGTATCCTCATGGCAGAGAAGCCAGAGTGTGTGTGAAGCTCAAACGTGCCTCCTTGCCCAGTGTTGAAAACGTGGAGAAGGGAAGCCAACTGCTCAACTATCCTGACATATTATTTCTTGCACACTTTTCTTTTTGCATACATTATTGTCCCACACCACTTGCATTTAGAAGTAAGGATTGGCAATAGATTTATTAGTATAGGCCCTTTTTATTTTGACCGAGACTCCACTAGGACTGCATTATTATTAGTTGATGGTCGTAGCTTGCTTCCAGACTTATATTTAGACATAGATATGCATTCAACCAACTCATTGAAGTTCAATAAACTCCCTTGAACTGTGATCCGTTGTGTCTGTCTTCACTGTTCGATACCATGCCTTCCTTACAACGGGCATGGGTAGTTCAATGCAGTTCCCACTGGCCATGGGCAAAGACCATGGCTATTGGGCCCTACTGAAACCAATTGGTGCAGCATGGCCATGGCTAGTGGGCCGTGAAGAAACCTATTGGTGCAACATGTACAGTGTACAAGGCTGAAGGCTATGGCTAGTGGGCCCCAAAGAAACCTATGTGTGCAACATGTACAGTGGCCACGGCTATAGGCCATGGCTATTGGGTCAGAAAAAAACCATTTGGCACAACATGTACAGTGGTCACAGCCGAAGACCACAGCTAGTGGGCTGCAAAGAAACCTATTGGCACAACATGTACAGTGGCCACAGCCGTAGACCATGTACAATGGTCAGAGCCGAAGACCATGGCTAGTGGGCCCCAAAGAAACCTATTGGTGCAACATGTACAGTGACCATGGCCAAAGGCCATGACTAGTGGACCCCAAAGAAATTATAGTATAACAATATAACAAAACCCTTCAAACTCATTGAAACACCTTTCGTTAGGATAGAGTTATGTGATCAGATTTAAGGTGAAAATGCATAGTAACAAAACCTTTGAAATTCAGTGAAAAAACCTTGGTTACGAGAGAGATAAGGTGATCGGATTTGATGCAACAAAAGCCCTGATATTCAACAATCACTTTTCGGGTAAGTCCACCTTATCTATGCGCCCCCCATGTTGTGAAGTATATGACCACAATGGTGAAACTAAAGATTACATTACTGATGACAATACTGATGGCATCACTAATTACACCATATATGAAATCACTGATGGTGTCACTATTACGATGATACATGACATCACTGATGTCACTGGTTTGATGAATTACATTTTGAAATATGACAGCTCTGTTTTTGTAACATAACATACATGTGCATATTTCCTACTTACACAGTAGAATGTATGCTGCCCCTGTTTCTTTAAATGCAACGCAAAGTATACAATTGTAAGTGAATACAGGCATTATTGCAACAGAAGAATAGTGTGTGAGCATTTATGTACTTTGGAAGGAAATCTGTTATATTGGAATACAAATTCATAATTTATTTTCAGAAGAAATGGCTGCAAATATTAGTAATACCATTGCTATGGCTATAATTAAAAAAATACTTTTCTATTCTTCATTTGTTGTCTATATATGTAATTATGTAGCATTAGTAACTGATTTTCTTTTTCATATTAACCAAACTTTGAGTTCTTAGATAATACATTATCACAATGCACACGGGCACATACTATCTTTTGTATGTTGTTATTTTTTTATAAAACTTTTCATTTAGAAAATAATGTGTTCATTAAATGTTATTAAAGTAAGGAGAATTGTAAATTTAAATGTGAGCATTGACTATTTTCATACCACTTACTATTAAACATATTTCTACTTCTATCTATTATTATTTTGTTTACTACTCCATATAATTATAATTGGTAATTTATTAATGTTCAACACGCTTAATACTGAAGAGGTGTCTAAGTGTGGACCCAGGATACACACTTGTGTTGCTCTGCATCGTCTTGCTTTAAAGACGAGTGTGTTGCCACTGAGCTATACTACCTGGTATATAATTATATATTATGTACTTATTACATGGCCTGCTGTAGCGGCCATGTAGTTATGGTTAAGTTGCTAAACCCATTGGAAGAGCACCTTTTGTGTGGCTTATAACTTTGCTCTCCCTGGACGAATCCTCACCAAACTTTGCAAAAAAAGCATATGGCCCACTCTGAATTTTGCAAAGTTTGGTGAGGTTTCGTCAAGGGGGGGCAAAGTTATAGGGAGGGACCCAAAAGTTCTTTTTTTCCCATTAACATAATGGGAAAACATTTCTGTCACGCCTACAGCCCAAACAGTTGGACGGATTTTCACCAAATGTGCGGCAGGAGCGGCAGCTTGGTCACGAAAGCATGCTTTTTTAAATTTGGTGTAAATCCGTCCAGTAGCTTTTAAAAAAAACAACCAAAACGTAAGGCAAAAAAAATAGTGATATCTATGTCCGCTCTGCGGACTCACTTCCCTGTTCGGTCCGCGGACTGGATTCTGATTGGCTGTTCGGTCTGTGGATTGGCCAGAAAAATTCAGTGACTTTTGCGTGGTCCGCAGACATCGGGACGCGGCCGCTGATTGGGTGGTGAGAAAACTTGAAATGCGTTGGTTTTCCTGCAACGCCCACCATCTTGGATTCACTGACTTTTTTGGGGTCCGCAGACAGCGCAGTGAAAGCATTAAAAAAAGCAGCATTGCATTTGTCAAACTCAACAAACAATCTCTGGGTTGTGGGGGGGTGAGGATTGAATTGGATATGGCCATAAGAAGCTAAGAAATGGGTTGTTTCACCCCCCCCTCCGACAGTCCGAGAACCCTCCAGATGTCTTGGGGCAGTCCTGTGGTGTTCACGGACACTTCAGGTGTCCTAGGACACCTGTACATATTTCTGCATTACAGGGTTGGGGAAAAGCAGTTTTCGGATGGCCTATAACTTTTAGGCCACTCAATGAAACTCCATGTCATTTTGCAATTGTATTCTAAAACTAATCCTGAATGGATTTGCAAAGTTTAGTGGGATTCTGTAAAGAGGGGGCAAAATAAGAGCGGGGGTCCCAAAATATTGTAAAGTCATATAAATGTGGTGTCATTTGACGAATCTGCACAACATTTGGCAAAACGATTTGGGATCTAGATATAAATGGTTTTCTAAAGTTTGGTGGGATTTTCTCAAGAGGGGGCAAAATTAGAAGGAGGTCTCAACATTTTTAGATGGGTTATAACTTTGTTGCTATTTGACTATTGTGGACAAAAAGTTTTGAGAAAGATTATAGACCCAACCTTCAATGTTTGTGTAAAGACTGAATGGATTTTGTCAAGTGGGGGCTAAGTTATATGACTATTGTATGTACATACATTTGACACTTTTAAAAAATAAAACATGGGCAGATTTTGAGCAAACTCGTGAGGAGCATTGGCAAGGACATTAAAGCATGGTTTTGCAAATGTGCCCATGTTTTATTTTTTGACAAGTTGTAGGCACAAAAAATAGTCATATACCTTTGGTGACTGAGGTATAGCCTGTGGCCGTGGGCAGTAGCCAGATTGTCTGGGTCATGGCATAAGGTCATGATGCGGACAATCTGGCTACTGGCCACGACCGCTAGGGAGGAAAAATGGTGGTAAAGTGGCTATTTCTACCTGGGACCGGCTATGTGGTAAAGCTATTTGAAGGTAGGATGGGTTTGAAAGGGAAAAAAGTGCTTGTGGTAATACGTTTATAGGGTTTTGCAGGCTGCCATGGCAAGGTAAAGGGGCTGTGTACGGAGCCCCGCCTTCTCTTTCAATGTTGGCTACCTTGGAAAAGGATTTTCCTTCCTTCTTACAGCGGGACGCCACAGGCGTCCCGCTATAGGAATAAAATTCTATGTTTTAGCACACTGGTTCACGCTTTGCGAACCAGAGGTGAAAAATGGCCTTTATCCCTCATTTTGGGGCTGCAATGGACGATAATGGTCGTAGCCCTCCTTATTTATTGATGCATTTATAATGCACCAATGCCTGCAGACATCAGGCTGTGTGGTTACGGTATTTGTTGAGGAAGATGAGGTGGAGGAAAACAGCTTACTACTTGCTGAGAAAGGAACAACCTTTCTGAGAGCATTGCGTTTATTAGATTTGGCGTGGCGGCGCATGGAGGTGGTCCCGTAGGAGTACTGTCCAGGTAGTCTGCGACTGAGTACAAAATTGCACTTAGTGCATTTCACTTTGGTATCTTTAGCCTTTGGTACACTCCCAACAGTAGCAAAGCACTGGCACACCCATGATTCGATCTTGGTGCTAGAAGTAGGCACTTCATCTACCTCATTTTCTTGGTCCTATTCATTGTCTTTGAAAGTACTGCGCTTTTTTTGTTGTGAAGGTCCTCCAGCTGGTGGTGGTGGTTGCTCTTGGGGAGGAGGGATGGCAATAACTGATGCCATTTTTAAGATACATAGCAGTTTTGATAAAATTCATCCAAGTATGTACTGTGTACTAGATTGGTAACGGGCAATGAGTATGAAAAGGTGTAGGAGGTGTGCAAGGGACATGTTGAAGTTGAAAGTTCCCAGATCAGCAGAAAATGCAGTTGCGAACTGTCTCTGAAGCATGGATATGATCACTAAGTGCAGACGCCTTCGCAAACACGTCACCATGCCGCGCGCAAGCGTATGTTCGTGTGGCACTGTCCAGAATGTCTACGATGAAGTCAGATGCTCCCGGACGTCTACGGATGCAAAATTATTTTAAAAAGTTGCAAAAAGTTATAGGCATGTTAGAAATTATGCTACAAGTTGGGAAATGGCAGAGTTTTAAGGTGAAACTTTGTAAATTGGACAGAAATATTGCTTATTGGCTATGTATGATATTAGTAAGTTGTAGGAAAATAGCATGCACTGGTAAAAACCCATGAAATTCACTGAAAAAACTTTGTTAAAGGGACGTTATGGTTAAGTTGCACTAATAAAAGCCTATAAAATTCAATTAAAAAACATGAAATTCAATGAAAAAAATGTGTTAAGGGGATATTATGGTTAAGTTGCACTAATAAAAAACCATGAAATTCAATGGAAAAACATTGTTACAGGGACGTTATGGTTACAGGTAAAACCAAAAAACCCCAGAAATTCACCAGTTATGGTAAACTAAGCAACAATAACTCGCGCCACCACCGTCCACTGCTAAGACTAACACCCAGGACAGCAAAGATGACATCACAAATGTCATTGATTACATCACTGATGACATCACATGTGAAATTAATGTTGATGAAAAGTCCCTACCTACAAGGTGTTGTTTTTATTATGTTGGTAGCAAGATGTCAGGGGTGATTGTGTAACAAAAATGTTGAGACCCCCCCTCTAATTTAGCACCCTCTTGAGATAATCCCACCAAACATTACATAAACATTTATATCTAGATTTAAAATTGTTTTGCAAACACTTGTGTAGATTTGTCAAATGGCACCACATTTATAATCCTTTACAATATTTTGGCACCCCCCTCTAATTTTGCCCCATCTTGACAGAATCTCACCAAACTTTGCAAGAACATGTATGTCCAGTTTTAAAATCGTGTTGCAAACCTCTATGCAGATTCGTCAAATGGCACCACATTCACTTCACTGGGCTGGCTCCTTAGCTCCTCCATAATGTGAAACAATGAGCACCCCCTCAGCTGCTTTTCCCAGTTGAGGGAGTGCTCCTGGGCTGGCTGAACTGTCAAAGGGAAACACTATTTCCCTTTGACAGTTCAGTTTAGTTCCCCAGCCGTACATGTTCACTGAGCTATGCAAGTGCTGGGGCGTTTTTCTTCGCCAGCATTGCAAAGCACATTGGAAATGCTGGCTGGGGCATTGCATGTCTGTATGTGCAAGGGGGAGTTCCTGCGCCTCCTCACACATATGGACAGAGCAGCCTGGAGCAGGGCGTTTCAGCACCCACACGCAGGCCAATGCAGAAGGTATGCTTATGTTCATTTTCTTTATTTAAACATGTGTATGGATGAGTGTATGCTTGTGTTATGAGTGAGTGTATGTTGATGGATGCTTGTGTGAATGATAGAGTGATTGCTGTATGAATGTGTGTGTCTGTTGAGCTAATTTTGGGAAGTGGTGGATAGAGGGGGAAGGAGGGTTGTACAACAAAGGCATTTTAAAAATGCCTAAATGCCTTTGTTGCACACACCCCATACCCACCTGTCAAAATCAGCTCTCCTTCTGAGGCGCTGTGGAGTCCAGGGGACAGGGATGGTATTTTTTTTTACTGGATTTCTATTATAGATGTCAAGTCAAAAATACCATGCTTTCCCCATGGGCACCCTAGCACCTTGCATACACACATAATCATGTTGATTGTGTTGGGCCCAGTGGGGCCCAGGGGACAGGGATTGTGTCTTTTTACTGGAATACTATCATGGAAGTCCAGTAAAAATGTCATGTCTGCTCCCTGGGCCCCCCAGCACCAATTGCAAACTGTTTGGCTATTTACAATTTATTTTAAAGTATGCTCTACAATGGACATTTTTAACCCATTATTTGAAAAAGAAATTCATGGGGGGAAAACCCCCCAAAACTTCCTTAATTGGTTTGGGCTCCCTCACTGCGCTTGGTTGCTATCGCATCTTTGGGGGAAATAGTTATGCCCTCCACTTAAAAAATTAACCGGCAGCCACTGGCCCTCGGACTGTGTTGGCAACAGGATGGGGGGAGCCCAGGGACTGTGGTGTGAGCAGGATGGGCCGGAACCATGGGATAGTGATAGGAGCAGGGTGGGAAGAGTCCAGGGTGTGTGATGGGGTGGGGAGAGCCCAGGAACTGGGTAGGAATGGGATGAGGGAACCCAACGAGTTTCACGGGAGCAGGTGGGGAGCCCAGGGACGATACTGGAAGTGCGGTGACGCACGCGACACATACTGTTAATTTGGCATTTTTGGGCAAGCCCGTCCTGCCCAAATTTTGCTCAGGGGGGCCCTGCCAAAAAAGTTTGAAGACCACTGGGATATGGTCATCGTAGTTTCCCGGTACATTTCTTTGAGGAAATTGAGTGTTAATGGGAAGATTTCCCAATCTGCTAATTTAGTACAGACCTTATTTCTATCGACACAGTCGAATACTCTGGAGTAGTCGATGAAGCATAAATATAGTTTTGCATCCTTTTTATTTAAGGTATCAGCAATGATGTGGTTCAGCATAACCAAATTGTCCAGGGTTATATAACCCTGTCTAAAATCTGTTTGTTGTTTGTTTGTTTGTTTGTTTATTTTATTTGTAATGCGCTCCAGACCCAGGGGCACCAGGGCGCAGGAAATAAGGATACATTCAGCTTGGTTACATAGGTACATGAAGTACAGAGACCTAGATAGGTGCATGAGATACAAAGGTTTAAATACAATGTACATTGCATGAGTGGCTGGATACAGAGTTATCGCAGTACAACACAACATAGAGAGGGTGTCCAGAGGGGACTAACACATAGTGGGCGACTCAGTGTGCGGAAGGATATGCAGTGATGGAGCAAGTGGAAAGTCGAGTGAGTGTTCGTCCAGGGGGTTATTTATGATTTACTTTTAGCCAGTCTGTCAGGTTCTGTCTGAATTTAGAGAAGGACTGGTATTCTCTAAGACCAGCGGGTAGGGGGTTTCACAATTGCGCAGCCTTAACTGGGAAGCTGTGTCCCCCAATAGTGGAGAGTTTGAAGCGTGGTCCTTGGAGGCAATTAGAGTTGGCTGTTATGGTTGGTCTGAGAGAGGTTTTCCTACTGGTAGTGTCAGTGAGGTAAGTGCTCTATTATTGAGGCACTTGTATGTGAGGGAGGCAATTTTAAGTTGGATTTTATCAAAAGTAGATAACCATTTGTATTGTCTTCTAGTGGAAGAGATGTGTTCATTTCTGTTGATCTTAAGTGCTGCTCTCAAGGCATTGTTCTGGAGTACCTGTATTTTTTGGATAATCTGTTTGTTCACACCAATGAAGAGTGCATTGCAATAATCCAATGTAGAGAGTATGAGGGCTCTGGTGAGAATAAGGCAGCTGTCAGTGGAGAGGAATTGTTTGCTAGCTCAGATTAGTTTGCACGTGTATGCGGTAGCAGAGGCTAGGGAGTTGACTTGTTTAGTGAAGTTCATGGTAGCGTCCAAATAGAAGCCTAGGGTCTTCACTTCCTTAGCTACTTTTATGTCATTTCCATCAATGGTGAAACTGGCATAATCTGGGCTTAGTTTAGATAGGTGGGTCGGGGTGCCTAGGATAATAAACTCAGTTTTGTCATCGTTCAGACATAGTCCATAGGTGGCCATCCATGACTAAACAATGCCATAAATTCTATTCACCAGAGCCAAATCCATGACTTAATCCCCAGTAAGAAGTAGGAGGATTTGGGTATCGTCTGCATAGTTTATGTAGGCGATACCCAAGTGGTCCATTTTGTTGAAAAGGGGCTTGGTGAATACATTGTAGAGTATTGGTGACACACAAGAACCCTGAGGTACACCGTAGGTTATCGGGATAGGGTCTGCTGATGCTGATGGTGAAAAGACCATCATGGTCCTTTTGCTCAAGAACGACTCAATCCATTTTATGGCTTCCTTGGAGAAGTGAGCTACAGAGTCAAGGTGGCTGCATCGGACTTTATGGTCAAGCAGGTCGAATGCCGCCGAGAGGTCTAGTAGGAGGAGTAGGGCTGATTGGCCCTTATCGCTGAGCTCATCTATTTGAGTGTTAAGATCAATTGGTGCTGTCTCCGTACCGTGTTAGGGACGGAATCCGGATTGGCGAGAGTCTAGTAGGAGGTTACATTCCAGAAAGTTCTGTATTTGGATCTTTATCTAAGATTTTTAAGAGAAACGGCACAGTCGTGATGGGTCTAAAGTTAGTGGGTATGGCGGGGTCCAGGGTTTGCTTTTTGAGTAGTGGTAGTACCCAGGATTCTTTTAAATTGTTTGGGACAATATCAGTTGTGAATGAGGAGTTGATAAGTTTGGTTATGAAGAGTGCAGGTTCTCTCGCAGCGTCCTTAATAAATTGTGGCGGGCATTGGTCACCCTTGCAATTGGACGGATTGAGTCCCAGTATGACCTTCTCCACCTCAATGACAGAAACGTTAGAGAAGCTAAAGCGAGTTTCATGTTCAGTGCGGCAGAGGAGCTATACTGTGAGAGGTTTGAGGTGCTAGAGAGGCTTTCTTATGGGTAATTTTAGTTTGTAGGTTGGGCACTTTGTTAGTTAGGGCGTGCTGGATACTGAAGCAGCAATTTTTATCTTTGGTACAGTTTTCTTGCGGTACGATAAGTGTTTCCAATTCTTTTAGAATAATGAACAGTTCTTTGATACTAGATTTGGATTGTGATATTCTGTTATCATACGTCTCTTTTTTAGCTAGGAGGATGCCTTTCTTATATTGGGTAGAGATGTTGGTAAGGTTTCATTTGTTTTCTGCTGAGGGTGAGAGTTTCCAAGCAGTTTCAAGCTTTCTTTTACGTAGTCTGAGGTTTTTTAGATGAGGGGTGAACCAGGTGTTAAGGTGTTTTTTAGGTTTGCTCTTCCTTAATTTGAGAGGTGCAATATTGTCAAGGGCAGAGTTCATGATTACGTTATAATGTTCAACCAAGAAGTTGAGGTCCAACTTGTCTGGTAAAGAGTTAAGATTAGGTAATATGTGGGGCAGCAGTTTGTTGACTGTCATACATTTTTTATTCCTCGTAAAGGTAGGTGGAGCAAGCAGGGAGGTCTGGACTGTGGCTATATTGGTTGCCAATGTAAATGCTAGGAGATGGTGGTCCGTTCAGATCTGGGGATCAATGGACGTGATGTTGGCATTATAGTTGTACTCTGCGATCCAGTCGAGAGTTTGACCTTTGTCGTGCATGGGTAGGTTTACTTTCTGAGTGAATCCAAGTTCTGTCAGTGTTGTGGCAATGACCGTGGAGTGGGTGTCCATGATATCATTGTAACGTAAGTTACAATCACCTACCACTAGGGTTTGGGAGGTGTTTTAGGTTGTTGGATAAGGCCGCGGATATGTCTTCCGATAAGGTTCCAATAGGGCCCAGCGGTCTATAGATAAGAAAGATATTCAATGTTTGGGAGTTAGCAGTGGGTGCTTTGACCGTTTGTGGTAGCAATAGCTTCTTTTCCCTGCTCCATTTATTTATAGTTTGCAATAATAGTGAGCAAAATATTTTAGAACTACTATCTGCCATGGCTAATAACCTATAATTTTTGGGGGAGGTTCTTTTCCCTTTTTTAAAAATAGGGAAACATATAGCCTTTCATCAGCTATCTGGTATTTTGCCTTTGTTCCATATAGAATAAAAGTGTTTCAGTAAGAAAACCGCCCATTTATGCAGGTACCGCTTTACAACTATTTTATCTAACCCATCCGGGCCGGGGGCTCTTGATGATTTCATCTTACTTTTTTTTTTTAAGATATCTAGAATACCAAAGGTAAATATTCTCCCCTCACCCTCCCAACTCATTCTAGTTGTTCCATTCAGTTTCTTACATAATATAGCTGGGAGATGTATTTAATCCATTCTTCCAAAGTGATGATATTTACATCTGTGTTTTCATCTTCTATCAGTTGCTGTCTGTATAAATACCAAATTTTCTTGGAATCATGTGTTTTGCATAGGATTAAGATCATCCTCCAATTGGCGCTGTGGACATTATGCTTATGTGCTTTTAATCAATTTTTATACCTGATTCGGATAGTAGCCACTCTATGCCTCTCTTCAGTCTCATTCATCTCCTTATCCTTCTTTAGCATGTTTATTTCTGACTTAACCCCCTTTTTTATTATCATTAATCAGGTAGTCAAATAGATTGTTATGCTTTTTCCCATTCTTTGTGTTATCGTAGCTCAACTAATCGTGTTTGGTATCATTTGCATAAGGTCCCCAATTGCCTGCAGTCCGTTAATGGTAATCTCTTCTCCATCAATAGGTAATAGGTTAAACATATTATCAAATGTATCCACATTTATTTTGGTCCAACCTATCCTATTTCCCCCAGCCGTGCTTTGTATGTTCATTATATACCTTTATGGCCTGTCTTTAGGTGGGGTATGGCCAATTTGAATTGTATTACTTTATGGTCACTAAGGGGTGTCCATACGTGTTCGACATTAGTCAATTTATTTTGTATCTCTTGGCTTGTGAAAATATAGTCAAGACGATAGCTCACTTTTCCATTCAACCAAGTAGGATGAGTTCCTCTAGGGATACCTGGCTCTAAAAATGTCAGCCCCCAGCTCTGTAACATTGCCATGCGCCCGGTTCCCTGGAGGCTCTGGAATAGGTTTCGATGGGGCCGCCATTAATGGTTCCATCACGTTTCTCTTAACGTGCTGGTAACAGTCTAATCTTTTCTTTCTGCACTGTGGCGGCTGGGAGGTTCTTATTCTCCTTCCACCCAGCATTCCCTGCATTGAAACCAACTTCACGGCTTTCGTGCTGTTGCTTTTTGTTTGCTTACGCTCTTTGTGTCTCTGCTTACCTTCCTTTTCTTTACCTTCCCGTCTCTTGCCACCCTGTCTCTGCTCCTTTCCCCTGCTCCGTTCCGCTGAACAGATCTCCTGCTCCTGTCAATACATTCTTGTGCTTATTCTGCTGCTTACCTCCCATTGTGGAACTCATCCTGTTCTTTCCACACTTCCTGCCAAACGGAATCTGTTTGTGTCTATACTGCTACCAGACTGCTTTAAAACTTCAACTCCCAGCATCCACCGGAACCGTTGTCATTATTGGTCTTCTGATCCAGCCTCTTCAGGAGCAACTGACCCCAACTGGCACATCTACTTCGCGTGGGGGTTTTTTCCGCCTTTGGCTTTTTCCCCATTCCGGTCGGTCGCGGTGACAGGGCCGCAGGGGCCACTGTCTTCCAGTGGCCACTGTGGCTTCCCACCGAGGCAGACCACCTCAGCAGAAGGACGGAGAGAGGTACGGGTACAGAACCGGAAAAGACATCTACCAATCAGATTCCAGCAGTACAGATGAGGAGTTGGAGGAGGGTAGTGGCGCCAAGGAAGTGGAACCAGTGTGTGATAGTCAGACTCCTGTGTCAGATTTCAATGCCCAGACATAATGGCTACGCCTGAACAAATACAGGAACTGTTAGGGGCAGTCCACGGTCTTACCCAAGAGGTACAAACCTTAAAGAACGAGAATCAAATGCTTAAACAGATGGTGGCTACACGGGAACCTCTCCCCACTCCTGAATTGCCATCCATGCCTCTCTCTTCAGGGAAATTTAATGGATCCTCAAAGAAGGTCAAGGAATTCCTGGATGCCTGCACTATTCACTTCACCTTCAGACCAACCATGTTTGCGTCTAGTCAGGCTAAAGTGGGGTATCTTATCTTCAATCTGACGGGCAATGCCTTGGCTTGGGCCACTCCTCTGATTACTGGCAATAATCCAACAGTACAGATTATGAAAGGTTTAAAACCCTCTTAAAGCAAACTTTCGAACGGCCGGAAATAACGTTCACTGCTTGTGAGGAACTTCTTGATGCCCATCAAGGTACTATGGATGTTCTTTCTTACATCTCGTTTTTCAAGAATGTTGCCACGCAGGCAGGTTGGCCAGAGCAAGCCCAATATGCCATCTCCTGACGTGGACTTAAGGAGGAGATAAAGGATGAGTTAGCCCGGACCACCAGACCTTCTACGTTTCCTGATTTGCTCTCTTCTGTTCTTCAGATTGAACACCGGATTCAGGAAAGGAAAAATTAACGAAGGAAACATCGTGGCCAGTTCTCATCAGGGGGAACCTCATCATTCGCTGCCACACCTCCACTACCCATTCCTCGCAAAGAACTCATGCAAATTGGCTCAGCCTGTGGTCCCCTTACTGCTGAGGAACGAAGGCGTCGACGGGAAAATGGGTTGTGTGCCTATTGTGGATCAGGAAAGCACTCTATACGGGAGTGTACTGAAATTCCCTCCACAAAGCCGGGAAACGACTGCCCTCGAACATAGCAGGGACGAGTGTTCAAGGTTCTTTTTCTGGTTCTAGTCCCTATGGTACTCTCTCCGTATCCCCTACTACACAGAATGAAGATTCACGGCTAATGGTTCTTACTGTTAAAGTCAAATCCGGTATCATATGGATAGAAGCTTTGGCACTATTAGACTGCGGAGCAGACAGAAATTTTGTAGATACACTATGGGCAGAAAGAATGGAAATCAACAGACTCGAAAGTAAGGAGGATCAGAAGGTGGAAGGGGTCGATGGTACCCCTTTGTCCTCCGGTCCCATAACGCATACAACAGAAGAACTGGTGGTTCAGATCTTTCTACACACCGAATCTATCCAATTTGACATAATACGAGCTGCCCATTTCCCCATCATTCTGGGGATTACCTGGCTCAGGAGACACAATCCGGAAATCAACTTGACAAAGAACCAATTGAGCTTTGGATTATTGCAAACAATCCTGCCTGTCTCAGTCTACATACAGTCAGGTCCAGGCACTCGCCCGGAACAAGAAAAGGTTCTTGGGATACACGCCTTACCTCCGGAGTATGTTACGTACCAGAAGGTATTCACCGAATAAACATGCACGGAACTAACCCCACACAGACCAGAGGACTGTGCGATCGACTTACACCCCAATGCTTTGGTTCTGTTTGGTCGCATGTTTTCGCTGTCTCTTACCAAAAAGAAAGCGCTCAAAGAATATCTGGACAAGAACTTACAAAACGGTCTCATCCAACCCTCAAAATCACCAGCAGGGGCACCATTATTCTTTATCCCTAAATGAGACTCTTCCGAATTACGGCCTTGGAAAGACTTCAGAGGACTCAATAAGGTCACTATAAGAGACAGGTACCCTATGCCTCTTATCTCAGACATCTTAGAGGCAGTTCAAGGTGCAAAAATCTTCACTAAACTTGACCTCCGCAGTGCCTACCATCTGCTAAGGATTTGCGAGGGAGATGAATGGAAGACAGCTTTTTTCGAAAACCTTTTGTCTTGTATGAATACAAGGTCATGCCATTTGCCCTTGTAAATGCCCCAGCCATCTTCCAACGTTTTATGGATAGATTATTTTCAGATCTCATGTTTCTTTCTGTTATCATTTACCTTGATGACATCTTGATTTTTTCATCTGATTTTACCCAACACCAACTACATCTCCTGGCTAAGCTCGAAAAGTGTGCTCTTGGGGTTACTTTGATCCCATATCTGGGGTATATCCTTTCAGAAAGAGGAGTAGCCATTGACCAAGGAAAGGTCTCTGTGATTCTGGATTGGCCATCCTCCACCTCGGTCAAAGAAATACAAAGGTTCTTAGGCCTGGCGAACTTTTACCGCAGGTTCATACCCAACTTTTCGGAGGTAGTATTGGCTATCACCGTGCTTCTGAAAAAGAGTTCACAACCATTTGAATGGAATGAGGCGGCAGAGAGGAGTTTTTAACATCTCAAAGAACTGCTTTGCTCGGCTCCAATAATTAAACAGCCAGATCAGAATAAACCGTTCGCTGTGGAAACAGACGCATCAGCAGCAGCCATAGGGGCATTGCTATTACAGGAAGAGGAAGGCGTTGAACATCCCATCGCGTACCTGTCACAAACCCTCAGTCCCAGTCAGCTGAACTATTCTGTCCTAGAAAAGGTGCTGCTCGCCATGAAGCAGGCATGCGAGGAATGGAGGCATTTACTCCAAGGTAGTGCTCAACCTTTCACCATCCGCACGGATCACCGTAACCTAAAGGTACTAGAAACCATGGAATACATGAACTCACGGCATGCGAGGTGGGCTCATTACTTTGCCCAATATGACTTTCGTATAACATACTTACCTGGCTCTCTCAACACCTTAGCAGACGCTCTTTCTAGAAAGAGACAGTCAGAATGTCAACCGGCCATAATCCCCGAAAGAATGTTCAATAGGAACCGTTTGGTAGCTCTGGTCAATTCCTTCCTTCAACAAGTCAAACAAGCCATAGTAACGGAACAGTACTCAGGCAAGACCATCCCACCGGGGATAAGGAAAGAAGCAGACTTCTGGTTCAAAGAAGACAGTCTTTATATACCAACCAAACCATTAAGACGTAAGATACTCGATTGGTGTCACGACAACCAAATAGCTGGACATAGAGGGCAAAGAGGAACACTGGACCTAGTGAGACATTCTTATTATTGGCCAAACGTCAAACAAGATGTCACAGAGTACGTCAAGACGTGTCCTGTCTGTGCCAGAAGCAAACATCAACCAAGCAAACCCATTGGGTTATTGGAACAGCCCTCCTTACCTATGTGCCCCTGGGAAGTTATCTCCATGGATTTTATTGTGGATCTCCCAAATGCCCAGGGATGCACATGCATCATGGTCACCATAGATTCCTATACCAATATGGGGCACTTCCCTCCTCTACCAAAGGTTCCCACAGCAGAAGAGATGGCCAGGGTGTTTGTTAAGGATATATTTCGTCTTCATGGATTGCCCAAAATTATCATATCCGATAGAGGTACCCAATACACATCAGGATTCTGGAAAGAAATCTGTTGGATTCTGGGAATGGAAAGAGCACTGTCATCTGGTTATCACCCCCAGACAAACGGTCAGACAGAAAGATCCAATGCTACATTGGAACAGTACCTACGCTGTTATTGTAACCATCAGCAGGATGACTGGGTCACTCTACTCCCCACGGCAGAAATTTCCTATAACAATGCCAAACACTCTGCCATCAACATGTCAGCGTTCTACTGTAATTATGGATTTCATCCACGTAGCATCACTACAATCACAAATCAACAATCTAATATTCCGACTATTGAGGTAGTTTTGGACAAGATTAAAGAAGCACAATTCTCAGCCAAAAGCAGTCTCGAAGCAGCCGCTCGCTCATACATACAACAAGTAGACCGTCATACACAAAAGTGTCCTGACTGGTCAGTTGGTTCCAAAGTATGGCTTTCCACAAAATGTCTACTGTCTCCTCAGTTTCTGGATCCTTTCCCCATTCTAGCTTGAATCAATCCTGTCACGTTCAAACTCCAACTACCTTCCAACCTTAAACGCATTCATCCTGTCTTTCATTCCTCTTTACTGAAAGCATTTCTTCCAGGCTCTTGCTCTCAACCTGCTCACAATTTCAGTCACCTCCAGGGCACCACAGACTCAAAGTTCGAGGTATCCCATGTCTTTGACTCCAGGTACAGAAGGGGTTGTTTAGAATACCTATTGGGATGGAAGGGCGACCCCCGATCCGAGGATTCTTGGGAACCAGCCTCTAATATACACGCTCCTGATTTGGCATCCAAATTCCATCGGGCACACCCTGGGAAACCTGGTTGCCCCAGACCTAGAAGGGGGTATACTGTCATGCGCCCGGTTCACTGGAGGCTATGGAATATGTTTCGATGGGGCC